>NC_135519.1:6705084-7023084 GCF_051989575.1 Stigmatopora nigra | reverse complement strand
TATATATGTGTTAGTTTGTGAAAACTGTATCACAAAGTGTACCTTTTTCTGAAGACTCTTTTTTTCCCACTAAAACTATGAAGGACTGATATTTTCCCCATTTTAGATATTTCTTAACATATACAGAGAAGCAAAGAGGGGCATGTGGAAAAAAGTCCTGAGTAAGTGTTGCCTGCTGAGAAAAGCTTTACTCCACCATCAATCCTCTGTCTGTGTCTGGCTCCCTCGCCTCGTTAGCTAATTGAATAAATGAAAAATTGTTCTCTGCTCCTCGGGCATTGTGTGTCCCTTTGGCTTCAATTTTTTGCTCACTGTGTTCTCTCTGGCTTCCTTGGCCTCTTTTATATGACAGGATCACATAGAAATAACAATACTGTATTGATACTGTCCTCTTTGTTTGCAGGCATGGCACAGAGGATAAGAAACAGAACAACTATTGTACCGTTCTCCAGGCATGACCCACCTGAGAAGGCCTTGAGGGTAATGGAGTCTTACCCAGCAGCAGGAGGAAGAGTCCAGGCTTGCAATAAGGGTATGTGTGTTATTTGCACAAGGGTATGTGTGTTATTTGCACATAAGCATTTACAGAATTCTGACATGCCCACTATTAAAATTTATATATATTGACTAATTTGTAGCCTCCCTCAAAACTGCAGTTCGTACTAATGTTATGTCTTGTGTTGGGTATATATTTGCATAGCATTGCAATGCCACCTACAGGAGAAAGATCATAGCATTTTTTTCCACTGCATATTTTCAGGAGGAAGGTCATAGCATTTTCCACTGCATATTTATTTGCATAGATTTTTTTTTACTGTCAAGCATGGATTGATATAAATTAACAATAAAAAAATGTGCATGATATCTGCAAAATGCTCAGCCCAGGAATTTAGGGATATTTTAAAACTAATAATAAATAGATTTTACATTCGAACTATGGTATTATCTCAGTATAATGTACTATACTAAATATTTTTTATTACTTTTTAGAGAAATATGTATTATCTGTTTATTGCCATTTCCAGTTCAAAATATGCATATGTACATTGAAAGGAGATAAACAATTATATTCCCACATTTAACAAATTTCCCATTACACCATGGGTAAAGAAGTAATGTTCTGCAACTTTAACAAATGCATACATTTCTATGATATAACACTTTTTGAATTATGTATATAATACCACCCTTAGTATTCAAACTAGCTCCGTTAAGAGCATCTATTTGAGGGAGTAACAATGTTGTGATTAACCTCACTTCATCTCATCCGTGATATTGCTACAGTAATTGAAGCCATTTTAACCCCAGACGTGACTTATTAGGAGAGACGAGACCTGATTTACCTTTGAGCTTTTACCGTCAGGGGAATTATATTTTCAAAATAAACCTACATGTGATTTTTTGCCTCTGAGTGGTGAGCATAAGACCTTCAAAGAAGTCTTGAGATAGGACTGATTAGGTAAACACATGCTGTCCCTGTTTTAAAATGATGCTCATAAAGGTAGAGAGTACTTGCTTCAGTCATAGCGAAGAGGAAGCGGATTTGTGTTCGAGTGTGTGGACAGCATCCTGTATAACCTTCTGTCTCGTCTCATCCCTCTTGTGTCATTTTAAGCATGGGCACTGTAGAGTATATAGTGTACCAAGGGAAAGTGAGACGTGTGTGACCGTGCTTTGATAGCATGTCATAGTGAATTAGCCTCTGCGTGGCATCCGGCTGGCATGCAGCACAGACTGCCCTCTGCCCACCACACCGCATATGTGCCCAAGATTAGAATTAATAACCAGTACTGCCAATCATGCTTAAATCACAATAAGTCTGCATTTAGGGGTTGCTGGGAGGTCACAGGCATCTGGGCCTCTCGATGGCCAATCTGGAGTAACTAATAAGGGAAGTTTGCAAAAGTGTGTGCCTGTGTTTGTGTGTCTGTGCACTCGTTTCATTGCTGGTGGCGGCAGCATCTGTTCTGGTGGACCACAGAGACTTGACAGAGTTCACAGCATATTAGAAAAAACACAGGGCATCACACTAACTCCTGAGACGGACATTTGTAGTCAGAAATTTGAATAGTAATAGTCGACATCGATGTATATCGTATATGCGATATTTTCTGTTGCTAATTAAAAAAAAAGTAAATAGATAAATATAAATAAAAATGTTAAAAATCATAACATATTATAGATTAGTGCTGTTTCAGGACCATGGACAGCGCTTTCTTTCACCATTTATTTATTAGGCCAACAATGGACGCCAATGAGTTAAATGACTGCCCTGTGAAGGTTAAACAAATATGTGCATGAAAGGATATTGCTTTACCATGAAATTTGTGATATATTAGTTTTATTGTTTTTGACAAGCTGAGAGTGACATACCAAAGATATGACTCCAATGTTTACCAACATACTTGTGCATTCTATGTCTCCTTCTTTCCAGTAATACTAAGCAGTGGCCATATTGTAGTGGCCACATTATACTGCTTCTTTAATAGGCAGACACATCCTGTAATTGCAATCAAAACAACAAAACAACATATGTCAGCCCCCCAGAGACTGGCAGCAGCGTGTCCTGCAGGCTCTACAAATGATGAGTGATGCTTGACAAATGAACACTAGATTGCCTATGTAAATAGAATCTCTGCAAATTCACAACAATGATTTGGTATTCAAAGTATCCGTTGTAAATAGGAATTGGGGGTGGTACAGTATAGGAAGGTTAAGGGATGGGCTGAAAGAAAAGAACAAAGGGACATGGAAATGCAGAAGTTCATCATGGCAAAATCTTTAAAAATAAAAAGGCTAATATTTTCCATGTTTTATGGAATGAGTGTAAATTGTGTAAATGCATTACATGATTATTATTTAAAAAGGTTTACATATTATGTATCCATTCCCATTCAAGTTATCATATTGTGTACAGGAAAAGTCTGGAAAACAATTACATTTGACCAACATGTTAGGTGGCGACTGACCTTTCTAATAATGGGAATTATAATTACTATACGTAACTGGTTTTACTCTGATATAGTGCTTTGTGCAATCATGCATATCTAAAATTTGCAACGTTTTATATATCTCATCTCATTTTCTAGAGTCACGGTGGGTGCTGGAGCCTATTCCAATTGACTTCGGGCCAGAGGCGGGGGACACCCTGAACTGGTGGCCAGCCAATCACAGGGCACAAGGGGACAAACACCCATTCACGCTCATACCGAGGGACAATTTAGAGTGTCCAATCAGCCTAAAATAAAAAATATATACGTTAAATCAAGTCTAACACTCACCAATATATATAGACTTGATTTAACGTATATATTTTTTATTTTAGCAGAGGGACCAATTCACATACAGCCAAAATGTAAAACCCTACACGATAGGAAATAAATTATTTTTCATATGAAATGCCATCTTGTAACAGTCAGTGCTCTACACTAGATGTCAGCAATCTCTTGCAAAAGATGACACCTTAAGGGACTGTGTAGCAATGCAGCTTTCAGCCATATTTGAGAGTTCACCCTCGTTAAAAGCTTGCATGTATTCCAACTTTTTAATGTACCCTTTAATATTATATTTTCAAAAATCTATAATTATCTGGAGCCAATTTAAATATATTTAAGGCTTTCAGTAAGGAAAAATAGTTTGTTCTGTTCGATACAAATACACACAAGTATATATTAGACCAAGGCAATAGAATAACAATACTTATTATTCACCACCTTTTGCTGCAATTACAAAAACAGTCTAAATTCTGTCATTCTGTCTTGAGAACATGGTAGCCCACTTCCTTTTTTCTTCATCACCCTACTCCATTGCGCTGTGTAGAATCTCACCTTATCAGTAGAGTCTAATTGGTCTGAGCCTGCAGAAAATGCCACATTAATGTATTAACTGTTCCCAGGAGGAGAGTAGGTAGGTACTATAAAATTCAGTGGCTGTCTAAGATCCCTCATGGGATACCTATGTCTTCCTGCTTTGACATGGAAGTGATCACAGTCAACTTCTTGGCATGATTCTCCAGAGTTTATGGTACAACTTCCTGCAAATCTTTCTTCTAATATTATCATGTTCATCTCCAAAACGGCAGTCAGAACAGTGTAATGGAATCTACCTGTACCAATACAATGCTTAGATTTGATACTACCCAAAATATATTTACACACATTTCATATGATAGTGTGGCCTTTTGGAGCAGAAAACTGTGGTAACCACAATTAGAAAGAGCTCTATATATCCATCAATCATCTGAGGTGCTTGTCCTAATTAGATTCCTCGGGTGATATGGAGCCAATCCCAAATGATTTGGGGCGAGAGGAAGGGTACATACGGAACAGATTGCTAGCCAATCACAGGCCACATAAAGATAAATATCCATTCCCTTCCACATTTGTGGAGAGTAATTGTAATAGATTTGTTGAGATAAGTTCCCTACTGGATATTCTACAATGTAAAGCAATGCAATTAACTTCAAAGTCCAGATAAAGAGACTTTGTAGATTGTTAAGGGGATTGGGGGAAAGTTATGTAATGCGTTGTAATCCGCAGCCAGTAAGAAAGTGAAACACTTTGTCATTGGGCAAAATACCCTAGAAGGCATGGGGACAGGAAAAAATGTTAAAGATAGAACCTTTGGTCGAGGACCAGCAGTTTGAGGATTCTTTAGGGTAGGACATTGCAGGTAGGACAGGAACAAGATTAGCAATAGTTCTCAGTCGTGAAAAAGTGATGGTGAGTAAGTTATCATCAGGTGAGCATGAAATACACTATGTTGGGTATGGCTGACTGCCAGAGTGAAGGAAAATCTCTATTGACCATCACTTTATTTTCTGCCATCTGTAGACAAAAACATTTGTGGGTGACAGGAAAAAGCTGCTAGTGGACAAAATGAAGGCGATTAAAAAGAAAAGAAGGAAAATTGAAAAGACAATATGGGGTTTTCTCTTTCTAAACAGATATCATCTTGATTTCAACTGTGAGGACAAAAGAAATCAAATCCAAGCTAACATTGAATATCTAATGTGATTGCGTGGTTGCCCTACAAGCATTAAGAAGGGAGAACCAGAGAGAGGCACGGAATTCAAGCTGCTCACTGCTGCCAGGCGTTCATTAGCTCTGGAAATGTCAAATTTTATGTCTAAAGTCATCTCTAATTAGAAAGAGAGAGACAGGCAGAGATTGTCTATGACTCTTGTCTTGCTGTTGTGATTGGAAGTATGAGCAAAAGAGGGACACCAACATACTGATTTACAGAGGAGTATTGCTTCTGTGAGTTCAGGGAAACCGACCACTCCATAACAAACACTTTTTGTCTGATATGACATGTGTTGGAATGTGGCGTAAATACTTGGCATGTGATCATTTTTCAATGATTTGTTATTTCACTTTGAGAGTCAAGAAAACTATGAGTATGAGTTTGAATCAATTAAATCAACCATATAATTTCTTTATTGTATCGTTTACATTTGTCTCAACATCCTTCTTTGGCAAGATGGTTCAAGTTTGTTCTTTGGATTCATTTTAAAAGGCCACAAGGCCTTTACAATTACAATGCCTGTGCAAAATTGTTTAATTAGATTAGGGAGTGTGACAGTGTGCAATTTTACACGGTTGGGAAGAGCTTTCAAAATATTGCACAAACATTTTTGTTACTTGCACACAAATCATACTTATACATTATTTTGGTCCAAAAATAGCATTGTATTTTCCTCACTTCGTTAAACTCATCACCCACCAGGGGTACAATAATAATATAGAAAATGAAGCTGGAATAAGCACACTATAAATAAACCTGACCGCAGAGGGGGAAAAAAAAACAATGATTGTGGATGCTGCTTAAGTCCCCAATGCATTGAAAATGCACCAGAGACAATATATTCTTATACTCTACTGCACTGCTAATCTTAGGGTGGACCCATGACACTGTTAGTTTGAAGAAAGTCACAAGCCATTTCTCAAGGTTATGGGTCATCATGGTTGAAGGTAACCTAGTAATTTGACCAGCAATCTTACAAATGCTGATTGATCCATGTTTTTATCTACCTCTCATATGGAACAATGTTATGTTGGTATTGCTTTACATTGGTGCTAAATCAGTACCTTAACTGTGGTACTTACTAAAGGATGATAGTCACCACTTTGGGTAAGTAGGAATGTTGTACTTTGCTCTGACATCTCTTATTTAAGATGGATATAATTGTCTACCTTATGTCAAAGTGATATCTAACAATAGCTGTGAAGTGTCAGGGAATTTGTGCCACCCAAATGCTTCTGCCTTTTTATAATAGAGCTTCCTTTCCAAGTAACTATCTTTAAATATGTTATAAATTATTGAAAGGTAATTTCCATGTCTTTTTTGGAATCTAAGCTGAATTTTTTGGCAATTATTTTCTATGTCACATTTTTCACATCAGCTTCTCAACCTCCCTCTGTCTTTCTCACCTCTCTTCTGTGAGCGTACTCCCCATTTCACACTCTGCAGAACGAGTTGAGCTTCAATCACCTCTCAAGGGTGGAATAGTGTGTTCTCACATGCAGCTTCACTTCTCATCTTTGGCTTATATCTGGCTTGCTCGAATTTTCCATTACCACCTTTAGAAATCTCCAGTAATAGGAATAAACATATATTTATTGCAACAAAATGGAACTTGAAATGCTTAGATGGAAAAAGTTGGGGCTTTCTTGTGAAAATACATTTACTTTGAAACATAAGACTTTACCCCACATAAAAAAATCTAAGGCCAAACATTGTAATATTGGGGGGAATTTCAGCAAATGAATATAAAATTAAAAAATGGTGTCAATCATAGCAATGTTCTCATTAATAAACAAGACTGCGTGCAAATGCGAAAGCTGTTTAAGTAAATCCTCAAGCCTAACAGAAGAGGAGCTGTCATTCGTTTCACCTCGGGAGAAACAGCAAATCAAAGTGGATTTATAGGTGATAAATAAAATAAAATCTCAAGATGTTATTTTATGCATAGTAAAACTATCATTCATAATTCATCATGTTCTTATTTTAAGTATGTTGATTTGAAATTCTACAGTAAATCAAATGCTGAAGTCAAAGTGAAGAATTAGGGGCATTTGTGAGTCTCCAATTCACAGTACATGTGTTTTTAAGGAATCTCACAATTATGAACTCTGATTATGAAGTCATCTAAAAGCAAGGAAGTAATGTCAGACGTGCAGAAAAAAACGTCTGAAAATAGGGAACTATTTTGCTGAACACACATATTTAGTAAGGAAGAGCAGTATGTTGACTCATTTTTTTGATAGATTGAACTTTCACTATTCTCCAAAAATATCTGTTGTTGTGGAAAATCACTCATGATGCCAGTCCAATATGTAAATATTCTCAAAGAGAGGCATTATCTGATAGCTGTGACTTTTCAGTAAGGTTCAAATGTTATCATTGTGTAACAATAATCCAAATCTGTTGCTGATGACAATGTGGAGAGAAAGTGAAGATGAAGTAAAGACAGAAATACTGTAATGGCATGACACTGTCAGGGTCAAAGTTTCCTCAAAAACCTTAATAGCCTATTGGGATTATTGGAATAAGGAAAGACACTTCAATCATTTAAAGTGGTGGTCTGTGTAACATCGTTAGATTAAAATTATTACATCACAGTGCTGGGTCGAATAAAGGATTATAATTTTAGTATTGAATGTATCTTTTATAGTAGAAAGATAACCATGAAATACTGCTTATCCAAAATGAAATGTGTCTTGTTTGGAAATCCTCAGTATTGTGGTGTATAAATTCCCTTTTTATTTTTTTTATTTTGCCTACGGCCAACAACCTCTGACTACTTGACTGTTATAGGCAATTAGAAGCCTCATTAAATTCTCGCTATATTCAAGAATAGGAGAGCAATTGACTGGGCTGAGTGTTTTAATAAAACACCATTCACGCTGTTATAAATGGCACGGAAACGAGTTTGCACCCCCCATGTAGAGATGAGACTATTTAATACTGGCCA
Source organism: Stigmatopora nigra (assembly GCF_051989575.1). Lineage (NCBI taxonomy): Eukaryota > Metazoa > Chordata > Actinopteri > Syngnathiformes > Syngnathidae > Stigmatopora > Stigmatopora nigra. The sequence goes on along the minus strand of NC_135519.1, from coordinate 7,015,109 downwards.
TCAACAAACAAAAATCCTGATCCAATGGCTTCCCTGGAGCCACAAACGCGTCCACTACAATGTTTACTAAGCCTCTTAATAGTCATAACAAGTGACAAACTGCAGGCATAAAATTAAATCCAACATGAAATAGAATGCCATTGAGAGAGTGTATTCTTCAATGAGCCATGGTGCAATAAATCCTGCTCAGGTACTGCAGTTTCCAATCGTGTGTATCAGCAGGCACTGCAAAGGAGGCTCGTGTATCATCACGATGAGGAAATGTCATCGTCTACTCTTTGAGGAGCTGATAAAGCCTCCAAATATAATATATCAATAAGTTAAAGGTGTTAAAAAGTAGGATTCAATTTAATTAAGCAAGGTATGTTGGATGAGGTTGCCATGGCGATTTTCACTGGGCAAACGGCCACACCAAGCCTCGAGGTGAACTTTGACTGAAAAGGAAAAACTCTGTGCTTGTAGTCCTCTTAGACACAGCACAGGCATTCCGGTCAATAAATAATGAAATTCCACTGTATCATGTAAATCTGTTTTCTAAATAAGTCCCACAGAAGAAACGGTTGCTTGTTGTTTGCTGTTTTGAATTATTGATCAAATGTCCTTTAAGGTCTCTTTGACATTTTAGAGGGACTTTCTTTGCTCTCGGCCCATCTTGTATTTATGATCTGTTTAGAGAAAATTTGCTGTGGTGTACTTTGATTCGTTTAGGTGTCAGGCTGACATGCATTTTAAGGTTAAAAAATGTCACTGTTGTAAACTAGCATTTTTAAGACTGATTTAGAGGAACTAACTTTTTGAGCACACCTCAGCTCTTCAGGTAATTTGTGACAAAAGTGAGGAACATAATAATTGAATACTGCCTTACCCTGCCTGGTTCTTGTTCTTGAAACACACAACAAACTGGTTCCATTAAGTGTCTTGTTGACCAGCAGAATGTTTTTTATAACCTATCATTTGACTCACAATAAGCCATTGTAATTATTTTAATGAATAGTGTAACATTGTCTTTGTATTTTTAAAAATTCTGGATCAGCTGCCATTTTCTTATTTTTCTAGCAGCTACTTAACTTTTTTTCCCCTATAATGACAGATTTAGCATTTAGAAAGTTCAGGTCAATAATTACACCAAAATCCCAGTGACATTGGAACTTTTTAAAAATTCAATTATGATCAATTGGTCTGATTGCAAGGCATCTAATTTTTTGTTAGAAATTCAGTTAGTCACTCACACCCATATTACAATATTGGAGCATCAGACACGGCTCAAGCGGCAATGACTGCGAACAAACTAATGGGAATCCATTGCTCATAGGAATTTATCAATGTAATTTGACCTTGCCCAGTATCATTTCAATTTGACTTCCAACAATGTGTCATTCTACTGTCTCCGTAAACATTGATTGACAGCCGAAAATGCAATCAATCTCCATTTTACAATGCAGCCAAAACTATTTTGCAATTAATGAAGGACTCTATGCTTAAAAGAAAAAAATCCTGTAATGCATCACTGGCATAACCTTGATGGTGATACTGTTGTGTCTGTTTTTCCATTTTAAATACTTCTGTTGTACTTCAACTCATTAGTTGACATTGACAGTGATGGACATACAACCACGCACACAATTTCATTCATCAGCTGTGGATTGAACAAAGTTTATCACGAGTGGGCAACCAGTTTTGTTAACTCGCTGACAACCCTCCCACGGCAAATAAATTAGACTTCTATTGTGTCAGCGGTATCCAGCAAGTGAAGCGTCCCATGAAGAACATTTACATCTGCGGTTTGTAAAACAGTATTGAGTTAAAAGTTTCAAAGACTGGCCCAGCTGAGATAACCAGACAAAACTATATAGGTTTCTCACTTCAAGCACTGCAACAACAAAAGTCCCCAAATAAAACCTATTACCGAAATAGCAATGATTTGTTCTGGATAGTAAGTCTAAAGCAGTGAACAAACAAATAAACCTGTCCATCTTATATTCCACCTAAATAATATCCTGATAATCTTTGTCTACAGGTGTGCATAGAAGGCTCCACCCACCAGCAATTAACCTGGTCCCTGTAACACCTGTGTACTAACCTCCAAATCCTGCTTTTGAAGGTCAGTTATTCATTCATTTTCTGTATTATTAGCTTTACAAGGGTCCCACCTACCCTGCAGGTTTTAAGGATGATGGAGGAAGCCATAGTACCTATGGAAAATCCCTGCAAGCCCGGGAAGAACATGCAAACGCCACACAGGAAGGCCCGGACCTGAGATCGAATCCAGAACTAACTAACCACTCGTGCACCATGCCGAAGGTTAGTTTTACATACATGTTGCAAATGGGCAAAAAAAATAGAATTAACCTGCAGTGTGAACGTTGCTTTGCTTTATCAATACCATTCTAGCCACTAACACAATTCCTGAAACTGAATTCAAAAGCTATTGACATTTTCATGTTAGTGCCAACGATGTTAAACATCAGTACAATACATTACAACTGAAGTTCTGTATCTGGAGAATCAACTTGGCCAGAAGAAGAGAGGAAAAGTTTCCTAAACATTTTCACTGCACTGCATACACACTGCGACTTCTAATGAGAAGAGAAAGTGCTGAGCCATGCACTCTCTTTTACTAATTCTATTCACATTGTAATTTCCTCTTTTAATCTGCCACTTGCAATGACATTTCCACATTGGGAATTGACTTTTGACTTTTGAAACTGATTTTAGATCTCTTTTATAACATGCCTTCCTAAATTTTCCATATTGCTTGTCGTCATCAAATCATACGAAAAAGGCAGGAAACATTTAAACAGCATTTTAGTGCCTGTGACAAAATAACAACGTCACAGACATTCCTAAATCCAGTGCACAGTGTAGAACATAAATACTTAATTTCTGAATGATTAAATTCCTTCACTCTAAAACTAAGGAGTTTTCTAAATCATTGCCTTACGACTTATAAAGCTAATAATAACAACAGGGGGTCCATCAATTCAAAAGTATAAATATAAGCAGCTGTAGAGGTTACAGTAGTAAATGAATAAATTAAAGCTCTCTATAACCAACTTCTGGATGAACAGAAGGGATATTATTCAATCTGACCTTGAAGTAGCGAAAGAGGTGTGCACTTCTTAAATTGATGTGGCAAAGTCCAAATTCATCTGCACTTTTTTGAAGTGACTTGGAAGCAAACACGACCACCGTGTTACACTATTATACCAATGGGATGGCCAATCACTTAGAGATGGCATTGCAATAGTTGTAGTGCCAAAAAGGAGTCATGGAAGGTGGTCACATGGGCCTTCATTCAGTCTGCTTAAATAGTGTGGCGCTCAGGCTCATCCATCACCTGGTGAATCTCATTTCCATGTGTCCAATTGAAATGAACAAGGTCTACAATCAAATGGTTCTGGTTATGTAGACTATAATCAATATAAGTTATAAGTGGGTTTTTGTTGACAAAGAATTATGGCTTCATTTCAAAATAAAAATGTGTATAAAATTTCACAATTTGTAGCCGTTTTGGAAACCAGAGTCAGTAACTGGAAGTGATGCTAGCATATGTAATGATGTATTATATTCAGAATTGCGCTTTATTGAACGTGTTAGTTTTGCTTATTTTGCAGTTATATTTTATATATTCATTTTTATCAAAGCTGGTTTTATAATTTATGTGCAGCAAATGATCAAAGCTGCTATCGTCCTTGTGTCCTTTTGTGTTGAGGTAGCGGTCCCAATGTTTTCATCTCGGCTGAGATCGGAGTACCTTTGTAGATTTCTAATGAGAGCGGTGGAAATTTCATCTGTTCAACAGTACATATGTACAACAGTCGTGTGGTGCAAAACATCCTCTGGTCATAAAAGCTGTTGCTTGAAAACCACCATTTCCCACCCACACATCAGCTGCAGGCAGAATAGAATCTCAGACAGCATTTTGGAAGCATCATCTTGTTGGGTGCACTGTTTGTTGTTTTTTTGCAGCAATGTTACTATTGTTTGTTAATTTTATGTCATTTCAATTCTTATATGAGCAATAATCATTCATAATTTCCATTCCAAATAGATATGATTGAGGGTAATACAATACAGTAGTCTTTTCAAAAATCACACACTAAACAATGAAGGGTGTTTTATCTAAAGTCACTTTATTTTCTACGTACAATTTTAGATATATTAGTTATAGCAACATCATATAATTGAAAGTCAAAAATAATATTTTTCGTATATATATTTATAAAATGTTACAGTTGACAGTAATATTGGTAAATTATATTATGAACCGAATCGAAAGCACATATTATTCCTTGTTGTTTTGAAAAAGGAACACAAGATTGCAAACTACTAGTGGATGAATATGACATAATTATATTTGCTTTTTGCACATTTTGTAATGTGCAAGGCAAGAAAGAAAATGAACTCATAATAAAATAGTCTTGCAGGACCTGAGCTTCCCTTCAAATCCTCACATGCCTTCAAATAATTTTAATAATGGTGATTTATTTCTCTGAAGCTTAAATTTATATATTTATATCATATTCAATCGGCCTATACACTTTCATCCCCAAGCTAGAAAGAATAATTCATTGCAAACAACTGTATATCTCAACCTATCCTCTCACTAATGTCAAGCTATCAACCCCCTATAAAATGTTAAGTTTACATGAAATTTATGACAGTAGTTTTGACACATAATTCATAACATAAATCATTCAAGTACTGCATTTAAAAATCCCATTCATTTCTGCTCCACTAATGTCAGACAATAGGTGAGGTAGTACAACCTAAATTTAATTTAAGCATTTATGTTTACATATATAATAGAGGTGTTGCAATATTGATTTGGACTGTCTTGTTTTGGTATAGAATTCAATTTGAGGTTCATTATGGCTTATTAAGTATGTGCTTAACAAGGCCACAACAGTGTTCTGATGCAGCTAAAATAGCATTTTGGCACAGCATTTGGGTGGCAAACGAATGTTAACATTAGACAAATTGAAACTGAATGCATGGAGATATAAAAACGACTTGTTCACAAAAACCCATAGATAATGTAACAGAGCCTCTCCACAGACACTCTAATAGCAGAAAAAGAATATTTTGCCACTGCATTGCTGCAGATTTCCTGTCAACATTACAGCAATAGTTGGAGCTTTACTACAATATCGCAAAAAAAAAATTGTGCCATGAGATCGACACTATGATAATATTGATCCATAAAATTCAAATATCAATACATCCCAAATATATACAGTAGATAATGTGGACCACTACCCTGACTATGGCATTAAAAAGTACTGCCATTGCAAATTTTCTTATTCATTGTGATTATTACTAGCAGCACTATTGACATTGAATGCACTTTGTATTGTCATGTTAGCTTTTCTACTGTGGGATTCCGTGTTTCCCATTGGTAGATTACATACAATGCTCTTTTTACAACTATATAGGACTCTTTTAGAATGAGAATTAGATGTGGGTGTTTCACAATACATAGAAAAAAAGAAGTGATTTATAAGTCTTTTGTGGTGGTCTACAGAAATGCACAGCAGCAGCCGATAGGGCAACAGTTCTTTCAACTTCTTTCAGTTTTGTATTGATCCAGGTCTCCTTCCATCCATACATGTGCTAACAACATTCTCTCTCTGGAGTGACTGTAGTTAAGCAGCATCTGATCACGAGGCATGTGTGGTCAGGAACCGTCAAAGCTGTAAGACACAAAGGGAAAGCGTGCAATTACTGCATATTTATGCAAGGAATGTATGGGCTGTGAGCAATCGTGTGTGGTCAGCAGAATGCAAGGATCCTTACTCCTGTGGTTAAGATGGAGGCTGATTTATTCCGCCACTACGAGCTACTTTGTCATTAAATATTAACCGCCACCATCACTCACTAGCAGTCAGTACATTAAAACCAGGGTCACACCAGGGTAACCTATCACGTACACGCAAATACACCGGGGTATGGGTATTTAGTGGCATTAAACATGGAGGTTAGAAAGCTCGATATTTTATATTGACAGATAGACGACAAAGTATTAATCCAGTGAGAAGCAAGCTGACCCCACCTTTGTTTTGTGTGTGAATAGATTGTCTACAATCTACAAATGCATTTTTAAAAATTGTGTAAAAAGACCAAAATTACACTAACATAGTACCTGCCATTTAAAGATAACCATTAAAAAAACATAGTGTTACCCAATGTGAATATTGCATTTGGACTGTAATGGTATACTTTGATACTCCAAAATATGTAATGGTGTAATGCTTAAAAGGCATGACATCTTTTTCTACATGCAAGAAGCTCACCTATCCCAAAGCTTTACACTCTGGCACGGGTTGGTGCAGCAGCCAGCAGATATCAGAACTAGGAAGAAAAAAATCAGATTATCAATGAAAGCATTGATGGCACTTTATTCATGAGTCCGTACAGACTGCAGAAGTATTTGCATAAATGTCAACCACTGCAGTAGGGATGCAAAAAAATGGTTTCTAATGACCAAATTTCAACCTTGTCAAAGATATGTGGTGCACCTTGAAAGTGCATGTAACTCCAGATGTTCATATGAAATAATGTCTTCTTCTGTCTATTGCTCTTGATTCCTGTCAAAGTTGGACAGTTAGTAATGGTTTTCTCTCCCAGTCATCTTTTCCTGTCTCTTCCTTTGGTGACAGTCAGTGTCAGTCTGCCTCAATCTTTAATGACTATAAACATATATTTTTTAACGAAATTCAGATCTCATTAGGAACGAGTGCAGCGTTGCTGTAAATTAGGAATGTTGAAATGTGTTTTTCATCTAACGACTAAACAATATAATGTTGTAAAATAGTGAACTATGTAACTAAACTTTGACTGACTGACAGTTCATTTTATCATGCTAGTTGCCAGATTTTGTTGTCATGTCATGTTTCAGTGCCATTGACATCGGTAGACATCCAATCAATTTGAATCGTCACATTTATAGCATCGTCTCTAGAAACAAACAAATTCAGTTAAAATTCCGAGAACTCTTCCACAAATGTATAAAACATAGAAGGACATCAAACATGTTTCTAATTCCAGAACAAAAACAATAAGCAAGCTATTATTAGATTGTCTGTTCATCTCAACACTCGTGTGAACTCCACCATGTGACAACTTAACGGGCATCTCGAGCCATCTATGCACATTTCATCCACTCAGAGTTTCTGTCACCAAGCAGACGAGACCTTGCGTGTGTATCTGAGAATGGCCATCATGTAATGCAAATTCCTTGCATTGTGTACAGCTCCAAAACATCACTCCTTTGCATTTGCTAAACTCAATATCCCCTCATTTATACAGTGACCTGCTTGCACCTCAGAGCAACATCCCAACGGCCCTGGCTAGCAGAGTGAAACACACATACATACAAACTGAAAGACAAGCCTCTGGGCTGATACACAGCTGTGTCCTCTGGTTCACTTCACTCACTGTGCATGTCAGCGAGTATGATGGACAAGGGTGGATGGATGAAGGAAGAGAGTGTCTATGAAGGTGCACAATTTTTCTGTTCTCATCCAAGGCTTCTGCATTTTTATTTTAAAGACACAGCAAAAAGAAGAAATGGATTTGACGGGGGCTATTTATCATTCATGCGCACACACATTCACATGAAAGTATTTCCACAATTTGACTTTGATAAACTCCACACTAGAAGTGAATAACAATAGGCTATACAATTTGAACACAAAATCATATATCTTATTCATGTTTAATAGTATTACAGCACCTTAATGCATATATCGGGAATGTGATTATTTTTGGTAATAAAAAAAAAACCTAAAGAGGTTTACATCACATTTAGGCCGCAATGTTGGATTTGAAATAATTCCACCCCCAACGGCATTATAATGCCACAGAATGGCATTTATTTAGGGGGTAGCAAATTTATTAAATCACAAATTGCATAGACGAAAATTAAAAGCACCATCTGAATGGACGTCCTCCACTGTCAATGGCAGCCTGTGAGTTATATGACAGCGCTGTTAAGGGTTAATGGTCTTTGTGCACTACCATTAATTTTGCAATGCGCGTCTTTGTTGAAATGTGAGGACAAAAAAGAGGGCATCAAAGCTGACTGGAGATAAATGACCATGAAAGCAGCTGTTGGCCTAGTTAGCAGGACAGTACTTAACACGGGACATCTGATTATACACACACGCGTGCGCACACAAAAGTATATTACAATCGCATGCTCTCTCAAAAAAAATATCCCAGACAAAGCTTAATAAGTCTACAAAAACCACTAGACATTTGCTAACCTCAGGCTTTGCTGTAACGGATAGAATGTTGATGTTCATATATTTTTATCATTGTAATCTACCATGTTATTATCCAGCAAGCTTCCAGGTCGCTGATGTATGACTCTACAGCTAAATATTCACAAGCCTCACTAACTTTTGGCCCAAACCGCATGGAGCTCTTAATTTTGTTTACACTCATTCAATCCATAACAACCAAGTTCCATGCAGCCTAATTGAAATGCTGCATTTTTATTATGGTAGGACTAATTAAACACTGGTGTCAACACCGATTGCCGCTATAAAGCACTTTCCACGCAAAGGAGATGATTTGCATATGTGCAACAATGTAAACTAAAACAGTACTAGAAGCTGCAATGGTTGGGAAAAATCATAATTTGAGGAAGTTTGGGATCAAAACTTATTCAGTGGCTGTGCAATTGTGATTGGCCAGTAATTGTCTGTTTCTGTATGTTCACTACGAGTGTATTTGCCAGAATTGTACTGTTAAAAATAATTTGAAAAGCATAAAATAACAGTAGTATTTACTGATTTTATAAACATGTCAAAGCCCCTCAACACATTGGCAGCCATTGATGCCACTAGACGACCAATCCATTTGAAGTGGAAGGGATGGCATCGAATTAATTAAGTTTCATTGGCTGCCACTTCAAATGGATTCGCCTTCTACTGGAAAGAAACTAGCAATAAAGTCACTTAAATTCACATCAGAATGATGAAAAGAGCATGCCTGAACAGCTAACATCAACAGTGGCACTGAAAAATTAAATAAGATATTTTGAATTCCCCTTTTGGTTAATAAACTCCACCCGTCATGAGACTGATGCCGAAAACTACTTTCCAGCTGACTGCTGCAGCAGTGGCTGCAACCACTGCTGACTGTACTGGGTTATAACTAACCTGCTTGCTACTGCAAAATTTGAGACCTGAACCCACTCCAGCGATTTCAATGACATATTATCAATTTATGCACTGCTCTTCCTCCCCAACGCACATATCTTTTTCTGAACCTGTGCAAAAAATAAAAATACCTCTCTCCTTTCACAATAACAGATAAATAAATCTCATTATAAGCATCCCTTAAAAGCTGGGCCCCTTTTTTCCAAACGAGACACATATTGCACTCATTGCAACATAGTTAGTGCACGTTTGTTGGCTTAAAGGCTCTTTCACTCTTTTAAAAGAGTTTCTTTCTGGAAAGACCCCAATGTGAAAGGTATCCATCCCTAACACCTGACGCTAAAAATAACACCAGTGCACACACTCCTCTCACATATGCCAAACAATTCGCACATACTTTGACAACTGCACAGAGATTTTGGTGCGTGTGTTCGTGTCTATAAAAAAAAGGAAACAGATATCATCTTATCAAGATAGCATGGAACTGAGCCTGGCCCCATTAGCAGATGAATGACAGCAAAGCGGTCATTCTCATTTCCTAAATCATCTATCAAACTGACAACGATAGGTGCGATTTAAGCATCAAAAATCCTCCTTTGTTTTCTGAAATTTTTAGAACTGCAATGATGATGTAATGCGATCAGCAGTCAATTTAATGAAACTGAATACTCAATGACCTCCTTCAACAAATGACTGAAGAAATATATTATGGTATAACTGTTAAAACAGAAAAAGTCTGTCTACATATGCATGGTTGTTAACAAGTGTTAGTACTGGGGGGAATACTTTCTTCACTTTGGTCTATACTTTTGCCCAACCTAACAATTTATTCATTTTCAGTCTAAGCTGTCAGTAAAGTCATTTTATTTAAACTAGGAGGAGTGGCTGTGAATGCTAAATTTTATACGCCCTTGATGGCGCTAGACCTCTATTTTATTCTATATCCTATTTCGGGGAAAATAATGGATTAGACATGTAATGCCGTCAATGGCTGCCAATGAACTAAGGAAGTAACCCGAAATATAGGAAGTGACCAAAAATATACATGAGGTAACTCTTGGGTGACAAATTGAATCGTCCTTACACAAATTCTGCAGAACCTACTTAAATGAAAAGAAACTTTATGTAACGGTTCAAAAAAAAGGTAGATAGAATTGATTAAGTAGTATGGCAGCTGGACCAAAGCAAATGACAGTCTCTGTGAAGCTGGGTGTTGGACTCAAAGTCACCTTAATTAAAGAGCAATGAAGCTGTGATCTGACAACCAGAACAGTCTGCCAGAAAAGCAAATGAGAACATAGTTCAAATGAAGCTCTGGTGCATAAAAACCTCTGAATTTCTTAAACTAATTCAATTTTCAGGCAATTTGTAGGTATTTTTATTCACAATCCAGGCAGCATCAGCAAATAGCCACTCATATCACTGGTATCTGCTCTTTGGTCGTCATGGTAACAAAGTCATCTCATAGTTGGAAGTGCAGTGAAGGTGACCAAGGTGAACTGTGGCCTACTTTTATGAGACAGAAATTCAATCTCAAAACAGTCTGAACATGGTAGGAATACAAAAAGAGGGTAAAATGTATGATTTTTTTGTGGGGAATTTTGACAAAAGCATGTCACATACATTGTAGAAATTTTAATAAATCTATGAATGTTTATTCACGTGCTGCCATCCGCTTCAATAGATTGGACACTTGGCACCAGGGGAAATACCACAGTATTGTTGAACACTATTTAATATGTTATTAAGACGCTTTTATGTATGTTAATTGTGCAAAAAGGCATGTTTACCAACCGTGAATCTGCAATCAAAATGGTATTATCGCGGCATGAACGCCTCATTTAATCAAAACGCTCTTAATTCGCTCCGACAACCTTCAGTTCTTATTTGTTTCTGTTTACAAAAGCATTGCTAAAAAAACAGCATGTAAACTATTTTTACTCTTCTTTTTCAGGGTTATCCACACAAACAGTACATAGGGCCTCTGCAGAATTTAAAAGATTGCAACCAGAATTGCCTGCCTCCAAATGAAATACATAATAAAAGGTAAGTACAGTATTTTTTGATCATAAGTAGCACTAACCATAGATTATTTAATAACACATGCAAGTAATCAATGTGAATTTAAATACAAATGAACATTACCCTGTGCCTACCGTTGTACAGACTCTGTTGGTGGTGTGTCAGTTCCTCTCCAGGAGCTCTCCTGTGAACCATGTCCCGGTTTGGGGAGCCTCCACTCCTGCCCCCCTTGCTATAATCCAACCCTGGCCCAATTGGATAGTGATGGTGGTGTCGTATAGATTCTGGACTCCCAACAATTACTCGTGCTTTCCGAAGATGCTCAGGTGTTCCTAGCACTTTCTTGGCCTCAAGGCTCCCACAGCTTGCTCCCATGGCCTTTTCTGGACGGTGTTTTTGACTCAATTCTGGGCTGGACTTGGCTATGCCCTTCCCACAACCTGGTGATACGTGTCCTAAAATTAATAACTGCTTCTGGGCAAGTAGGTCAGAGCTGCAGGCTTGGCGATATGATTCGCGGGGTTGCCTGTGGGGAGACTTGTTCTGTCTTTCGGGGCTGTGTCCTCCACATCCTTGTGGTTCCAAGTTGGTAAGGGACCCCCCTCGTGGGCGGCACGGCTGGGGGAAGGTATGATATTCTGGGGTGGAGCTATGTCTCCTGCCTGTGGGATCGCACGCATCTCCCATTCGGGTTGGTGGTTCCAAGGTAGCATATCTTGATCCACGGCTAGCAGATGAACCTAAAGGTGAGGTTTTGTGCTGAGTGTTATCAGGGCTGTCTGTGCTTCCTGCACTGGAGGTGCTACTACCGTCACCAACATCACGCAGAAGGCCAGGGGCACATAAACCTCCCCCCAGCTGAGACAAGCTGTTCTGGCTGTCAATGGAAGTCCTGCAGCCAGGCACCTCTTGACCACTGCCACTTCTCCCTAATACAAGAGCAGATGCCCTTTCCTCCTCCAGCATGAGGCACACCTCTTTCAGCTCCAAATTATCTCGTATAACATCACTCTGCCGCTGCTCTAACTCTTTTAGCTTCTGCAGGTATATAGCCACCTCTTTTCTCATCAGGCCGCTACTGTAACGGCCCAAGCGCTGCCACTCTCGCGTCATTCTTTTCCCTTTCTGACGGTCATCGTCCAAGAAGCAGCACAGGTCCCGGAGCTCTTGGTTATCTTCTTGCAATTTCTGATTCACGTCCTAGTTTTTAAGGTACAAAAGAGAAGAGCTCATACACTGCAGTAAAGCATTAGGAATAATAATTTCTTAAGTGGTTTTCTTCTTTGCTTAAAATGAAGTTTAATGAGTGTAATTTAGCTCTGGGAAACATGGTAGTCTGTAATCATTCATCTATGGAATCACATGCAGTTACAGTTCATAAGTTCACATACCAATTATCAGATAGCATCATCATCACAACTCATAAGTCAAAAGCAAATGTAACACGGCAGGATTTCCAAGAAAGTGCTGCCTATATGTATTTGTACAGTCTAATGTTTATTAGTCAATTTTAAAAATATATATACATTTTTCCTGGGGATTCTTCCAAAGCTTTCCCTGCTCAACTCTGAGCCCACCTCACCTTTAAACCCCGGATCTCATTAAGGTGTTGCTGTAGCCTCCTATTGACTTCCCGCATCAGGTTCCCGTGCTCCACGATGACACCCCTCTTCTCCGTCTCGGTCTTCCGCAACTGTCTTACCAGCTCGTCTTTACCCCACTGAAGCAGCTCCTCATCGGGTACCTTGGAGATGTCGTGACTCTCTGTCCTTTTCTGTGCTTTGTCTCTTGCGCTTTTCTCCATCCTTTCAAACTCCACTAGGGACACCCAAAAGTAGTGTCCAAAAGAAATTGTAAGACCGAGAAAGCACTGATCTTATCCAGTCCCGTTCAGGTTCCCCAGACCACCCTTTCTGATGTATCGGAATTGCTGTCATTTGAGGCGCTCTTTTGATAGCCTATGATACCCGGATTATCTCCGTAGCTGTGGGAGACAATGAGCGGCTTGACGATATGTGCCGGTCGGTCTCTCTCCCGGTGCTTGAGGCCGCCATGCGTCTACCATCCTCCGCTCGTTGCCCACCACCGTTGCGCAGGGAAGAGGAGGGACCGAAGGGGGATGCTGCAGGTGCAAAGAGAGTCAGGAAGAGCCGGCGTGTGCATGTTGGGATGTCACTGCATGCCCTTCTACGGGGATATAGCTTTGTGTGCCACCTGGTGTCCGATTTAGAACTGTGCAATTAGTATACACTTATGTAGTCCACTTGAATTGATTTGAATGCCTTTATTGTCTTTATACTTGTGCAATGAGATTTAAACATTCACCAAGAAGTGCAGACATAAATAATAGTCATCAATAGATTTAGGGATCTTGGGTCAGTGCTCCTACAAATTGAAAAGCCAGTATCCACTCCAGAAAACAAACAAGTAGTGGTTCTACTGAGATTTGAACTCAGATCACTGGATTCAGAGTCCAGAGTGCTGACCATTACACCATAGAACCTATCTGAGTGTACAATGTGGATTATTTGGATTTATTTGCTAAGACATTAGGTCCTGCATAGTGGACAGGAACTATCTGCTTCATAAAACAAAAGAGTAGAGGTTCTACTGAGACTTGAACTCAGATTCCTGGATTCAGAGTCCAGAGTGCTGACCATTACACCATAAAACCCATCACAGTGTGTTCTGTGGATCATATGAATTTATCGGTTAAGACATTAGGTCCTGCATAGAGGAGTGAAAATAAATAAAGGAGGTTCTTTCTGAGACTTGAACTCAGATCACTGGATTCAAAGTCCAGAGTGCTGACCATTACACCATAGAACCCATCTCAGTGTGCTGTGTGGATCACATGCATTTATTGGTTAAGACATTAGGTCCTGCATAGAGGAATGGAAGTATCTGCTCCAGAAAACAAAGAGTCAAGGTTCTACTGAGACTTGAACTCAGATTACTGGATTCAGAGTCCAGAGTGCTGACCATTACACCATAGAACCCACCTGAGTGTATCATGTGGATTCTTTGGATTTATTTGTTAAGACTTTAGGTCCTGCATTGTGGAGTGGGACTATCTGCTTCAGAAAACAAAAGAGTAGAGGTTCTACTGAGACTTGAACTCAGATCACTGGATTCAGAGTCCAGAGTGCTGACCATTACACCATAGAACCCATTTGAGTGTACCATGTGGATTCTTTGGATTTATTAGTTAAGACATTAGGTCCTGCATTGTGGAGTGGAACTATCTGCTTCAGAAAACAAAAGAGTAGAGGTTCTACTGAGACTTGAACTCAGATCACTGGATTCAGAGTCCAGAGTGCTGACCATTACACCATAGAACCCATCTGAGCATACTATGTGGATCATATGCATTTATTGGTTAAGACATTAGGGCCTTCATGGAGGAGAGGAAATATCTGCTCCAGATAACTAAAGAATAGAGGTTCCACTGAGAGTTGAACTCAGATCACTGGATTCAGAGTCCAGAGTGCTGACCATTACACCATAGAACCCGTCTGAGGATGTCTGTGGGTCATATGCGTTATATGGGTTTTCTACGGCTGCTCTCGTTGCCTGCCGCATTCCAAAGAGATGCATCGAAGGGTCGTTGAACACTCAAATTTGCTCTAGTGTGAGCGTAGGTAAACTATTTATTTCCTATACAAACTTTCATATTATTAATGGGTGAAAAGCACTTGGTATTATCTTACAACCGTACTTACCTGAAATAACAAAACTACAGTTGTCCTTAAATCCTTTTACCTGTCTCAAATATTTTTATGAAATAATTGTTTTTTTTTCCTTCTCGGCCCATCTGTGCAGACAAACAGCTCACTTGTAGGTATGAAAAAAATTGGATTTAATAATTTGGCGTCATAAACATAAATGATGATTTAGCTGTCCATTAACTGCAAATGTTTAACACTAGATGGTAGTACAGGCTTAGCTATGGTTTTCCTTCTTTGTGTTGTACAATACAATAATCAATAGTGTGTAGAGTTTTAAAAATAAAACGCAATGCCGACAGGGGCATAGTTCCTTAGAGTGATGAGGGTGACGCCACACCCATCAACCCAGGGGCCTCAGTTTGATGGTGGAGCCAAAGGAGAGCCAAAAACTATTTTAAAACATGCAGAGCTATAACATCGGGTTTTAATGAACTAAAATATTTCTATCCCCTAAGTTCATCATGTTTCACTAAATTTATTTTCAGAGAGACTCGTTGTGCATGTACTCTGGGTCATACATTTTATTGGTTAAGGTATTTGGTTCTGCATAGGAGAGTGCAAATATCTGCCCCAGAACACAAAAGAGTAGAGGTTCTACTGAGACTTGAACCCAGATCACTGGATTCAAAGTCCAGAGTGCTGACCATTACACCATAGAACCCATCTTAGTGTGCTTTGTGGATCATATGCATTTATTGGTTAAGACATTAGGTCCTGCATAGAGGAATGGAAGTATCTGCTCCAGAAAACAAAGAGTAGAGGTTCTACTGAGACTAGAACTCAGATTACTGGATTCAGAGTCCAGAGTGCTGACCATTACACCATAGAACCCATCTGAGTGTGCCTTGTGGATCATATGCATTTATTTGTTAAGACAGTAGGTCCTGCATAGAGGAGTGAAAATAAAGAATGGAGGTTCTACTGAGACTCGAACTCAGATTACTGGATTCAGAGTCCAGAGTGCTGACCATTACACCATAGAACCCATCTTAGTGTGCTTTGTGGATCATATGCATTTATTTGTTAAGACATTAGGTCCTGCATAGAGGAGTGAAAAAATCTGCTCCAGAAAACAAAGAGTTGAGGTTCTACTGAGACTTGAACTCAGATCACTGGATTCAGAGTCCAGAGTGCTGACCATTACACCACAGAACCCACCTGAGTGTACCTTGTGGATCATATGCATTTATTTGTTAAGACAGTAGGTCCTGCATAGACGAGTGAAAATAAAGAATGGAGGTTCTACTGAGACTCGAACTCAGATTACTGGATTCAGAGTCCAGAGTGCTGACCATTACACCATAGAACCCACCTGAATGTACATTGTGGATCATATGCATTTATTTGTTAAGACATTAGGTCCTGCATAGAGGAGTGAAAAAAATCTGCTCCAGAAAAAAAAGAGTTGAGGTTCTACTGAGAATTGAACTCAGATCACTGGAGTCAGAGTCCAGAGTGCTGACCATTACACCATAGAACCCATCATGGATCATATGCATTTATTTGTTAAGACAGTAGGTCCTGCATAGAGGAGTGAAAATAAAGAATGGAGGTTCTACTGAGATTCGAACTCAGATTGCTGGATTCAGAGTCCAGAGTGCTGACCATTACACCATAGAACCCATCACACTGTGTTCTGTGTATCATATGAATTTATCGGTTAAGACATCAGGGCCTGCACAGAGGAGTGAAAATAAAGAAAGGAGGTTCTACTGAGACTCGAACTCAGATCACTGGATTCAGAGTCCAGAGTGCTGACCATTACACCATAGAACCCATCTGAGTGCACTTTGTGGATCATATGCATTTATTTGTTAAGACAGTAGGTCCGGCATAGAGGAGTGAAAATAAAGAATGGAGGTTCTACTGAGACTTGAACTCAGATCACTGGATTCAGAGTCCAGAGTGCTGACCATTACACCATAGAACCCATCTGATTGTCTTTGTGGATCATATGCATTTATTGGTTAAGACATTAGGTCCTGCATGGAGGAGTGGAAATATCTGCTCCAGGAAAAAAAAAAAAAAAAAAGAGTAGAGGTTCTACTGAGACTTGAACTCAGATCACTGGATTCAGAGTCCAGAGTGCTGACCATTACACCATAGAACCAATGTCGATATGTGGCATGGGTCTTATGCATTTATTGGTTAAAACATGAAGTCCTGCATAGGGGATTGGAAATATCTGCTCGATGATAGGGTCGTTGAATAGTTTAATTTTCTCCTAGATATTAATGTCAGCGTAGGTAAACTATTTGTTTTCCATACAAACTGTCATAGTATTAATGGGTGAAAAGCACTTGGAGGGGATTTGGGCTCAGGTTAACAACCTTACTTTCCTGAAAAACAAAACTACAGTTTTCCTTAAATCTTATTACCTGTCTCAAATATTTTTAGGAAATAATTGTTCTTTTTTTTCCTTCCTGGTCTGTCTATGCAGACAAACAGCTCACTTGTTGGTATCAGAAGAAAAATAGATTCAATAATTTTGGGGCATAAGCCTAAAGGATATTTTGAATTGTCAATTTCACTACAAATGATTATCGCTAGATGGCAGTACAAGCTTAGCTATGGTTTTCCTTCTTTCAATACGTGATGCACAATACAATCATCACTAGTTTGTATAGTTTTATAAAATAAAACGCAATGACCCATCACCCTGGGGCCCCATTTTGATGGTGGAGCGAAAGGAGAGTCAAAATTTTTTTTTAAAATATTCAGAGCTATAACATCGGGTTTAAATGTACTAAAATATTTCTGTCCCCTGGTTTCATCATGTTTCACCAAATTTATTTTCAGTGAAACCATTACTACAAACTGAACAATCCCAGTTTTTTTGTCCAGTATATTTTAATCCTCCATTTTCCCAAGTTTTAATATATGCATTTTACTTGAAGCTGAACTACAAAAAAATGCTTCTCTTCCGTTGTTTTATTGTTTGTCTTGTTCTAGGGATGTGCATAAGGAAGAGGTAATATCTGCTCCAGATAACAAATGGATAGAGTTGAACTCAGGTTACTGAATTCACTGTCCAGAGTGCTAAGCATTACACGATAGAACCTATTTGTGATTTTTTTGTGAGTAATATGGTTCCATTGGTTAGTACAAAGTGCAGCCAGAGGTAACAAAAGACTTCAAGTTTCCCCCAAGAGTTGTACTCAACTCAGTGGATTGAGAGTACAGAGTGCTGACCATTACACCATAGAAAACATTAGAGCAAGAAGTGTGGATCATATGCTTTTTTTTATTTGGACATTAGGTACTCCATCGGGGAGAGGAAATATCTAGTCCCAAAAAGAAATAATTAGAGGTTCCACTGAGACTTGAACTCAGATCACTGGATTCAGAGTCCAGAGTGCTGACCATTACACCATAGAACCCACCACAGTGTTTTCTGTGGACCATATGAATTTATTGGTTAAGACATTAGCTCCTGCATAGAGGAGTGAAAATAAAGAATGGAGGTTCTACTGAGACTTGAACTCAGATCACTGGATTCAGAGTCCAGAGTGCTGACCATTACACCATAGAACCCATCCGAGTATACTATGTGGATCATATGCATTTATTGGTTAATACATTAGGTCCTGCAAATGGAAAAGCTAATACCCAATCCAGATAACAAATGTGTAGAGGTTCCACTGAGACTTGGTTAAGACATTAGGTCCTGCATGGAGGAGTGAAAATATCTGCTCCAGGAAAAAAAGAGTAGAGGTTCTACTGAGACTTGAACTCAGATCACTGGATTCAGAGTCCAGAGTGCTGACCATTACACCACAGAACCCATTGATCATAAGCTATGGGTCACATTCTTTTTTGGGTTTGTATATTAGGTTCTGCATAGGGAAGTTGAAATACCTGCTCCGGATAGCAAATGGTTAGAGGTTCCACTGAAACTTTAACTCAGATGACTGAATTCAAAGTCTAGAGTTCTAAGCATTCCACCATAGAAACCATGTGTGTTCTTAATGTGAGTCATGTGGTTTTGTTGGTTAGTACAAAGTGCTGCTGCAGGTAACAAAAGATTTCAGGTTCCCCCAAGAGGTGAACCTAAATCACTGGATTCAAAGTCGAGAGTGCTGCCCATTACGCCAGAGAAACAATTTGAACATGTACCCGTTTTAACATATACAGTATAGATCATATGCTTTTATTGGTTTAGAACAGTGGTTCTTAACCTGCGTTCGGTGAGTCAGTCTCAGGGCTTGGGTGGAGCCTCTTCTGCAGATGTCAAGACACGTTGACTTATCATGTCTTATCATGCAAACATGCCACCCTTGACCATCATGGCTGTAAATGATCACGTCACATTGCTTGTTTTTTTATGTCTTGATTTTTTTTTTAATTCATACATCTTTGAATGCAAAACTTTCATTGTGGATGCCACAGGACTGTGATCCTTAAGGAGTTTATGCTTCTGCCTTTCTATTGCAAGCCCACAATGTAGATGTCGACTTGCCTGGATTATATGGCATTAGTTTGCCCACATCAGTCTTGGAGAAGGAGGATTAGTCAACTTGCTCTAGCGGAAAAGCAGATTTGTCAGCCATGCTGTATTTCCTCTCTTGTTTACTTTACTAATGGACATGACATGGTACTGTACTAAGGTTATAGAGGTATTGGATTGTTCCTTATTGTAAAGTTTATTTGGTTGTGATAATTTTCTTCTGTCATTCTTGTATTCATCTGGTCACCGTGATATTTGTCTTTCTCAAATGTCAAGCTTTGTGTGTATTATATCACACAAAGTTTCAGATGCACATGCACGAAAACTCATTTTAGGTCCACGCGGAATTTGCTTTTCTGACTCTAGTAGAATACAGATTTATTCCACAATCACTACTGTAGATGGCAGTAGCGCTCATTGTTACAGTTGAATACGGAGTCTACTAACACACAATTTTGCACACCGTAGTTATGTACAGTAAGTATACTCTGAGAGAGGTATTTAATATGTTTTTGCATCTCCTTGCATGCATGTGTGTTCACATCTGTGGAAATATACTAAGCAAAAAAAGAACCATAACAAAATACTGTAATCTTCTTTTCTAACAGTGTTTTGTTAAAGCAGGATTATTCATCCACACAGCTCTGATTTGTTTAATACCACCTTTCCTGTCTCCACTATTCACAATTGTGGCATTCAGTATCGTGCTAACTGCAGTTTTTAATAAAAGGAAGAGAACTGTAATTATCTTTACTGTTTATGAATTTTGATAGCATTTTAGAGATCATAAGGGTTTTTACTGCTCCAGTCAAATCATGACACTAAAAGCAAAAGACAGCAGCTTCAGTGGTCCATAAATGATAGAGTAATGGTAAAATCCAGGAATGATTTGCAGAACAATGGCTGTAGTAACAACACATGAAATGAGAATAGCATCACTATTGTGCACCCTCTGCCCTCCTGCTATAACAGCATTGCACACCTCTGCAAGAACAGGAGGAAACTGGATTAGTGCAAAAGCTTTAGCGTGAGATGTGATGTTTTTGTGTAGTCACATGGTGCTATCCACTGCAGCTGAAGATCAATCGTGACAGTCCAATTTCACTGACCATGACAAGTCCCAAGTGCTTTAAACATCGACCTTCCTTTATCTTCTTCAGCTTTTTGCCTAACTGCCTTTTCCATTTACAAAAATGAGTCTTTCTGATGTTGAGGTCAGGGAAGTGTACCCTTTTAACCCAAGCAACTGAAGTGACTTTGAGTGGAAGTATATGTTTACAGGGTCACCAATCAATGTTATTTGTGAAATGCGAAATAATAACAACACCTTTAATATTTTTAGTAATTTGCATGATCCATCCATCATTGTTGAAGTGTTTCTGTACAAATTAGTTGATTCAAATGTTCACTCATGCATTGCCAATTCTATAGCCCTTGAGTCAGTCTTTCCAAACGTTTCCAAATAGAACAGAAAACATGACACAATACCATTAGTCAAAATAGTCAGCCAAATTGTAGTTTGTCCTCATACTGTTTGATGGCATTTTTTTCATAGCAATGCTATTATTATTTCAAAACCAATATCATGCAACACTACTCTTTTATAGCAAGTGTGAAAACAAACCCATGGGACAACAAACCCCAATCTCCTTTATATATTTTATTGTAAAAACCTGAAATATAACAACATTTTTTTCATTAATTCCTGTGCCAAAGGATGAGATTTGAATGTTCTGAGGCACATCTGTGGTAAACTGACATGTGAAGTAAAGATTTAATGACTATGTCGTCACGTTATTGGTTAGAATGAGTGTTATATTATATATATTTTTTTCCATTTTGTTTTGAAGGTCTGCACCGGATGTCTTGGAGTAACGATGTCTAGTGCGCTAGTCGGATGTCAAATCAGTCACATCTGCCGCTCCGAGTAACTCCATCTCACTCAGAGCTCATCTCTCGGCGTCGTCCTCCCATCCGCCCACACTCCTACCTTGGTACCACCCGGGGACCAGCCTGATCGCTCGCCAAACGATGAGCGCCATGGCCCGCGTGGTGGGAGAAGGGAGGTCCGAGACTTCCGTAGGAGTAGGTGTGATGCTGAGCCGCCGGAGGAGTAAAGGCAGGCGGAGAAAGCGAAAGGGGTTGTTCGCCTTGCAGATGTGCTTCATGGGCATTCTGCTGGGACTCGCTCTCGGGCTCAAGAATGTGGAACAGAAAGGTGAGGAACCACCCGAACTCGTGCAAATTATGGGAACATTTTGCATTTTTTGAAAGCAACTAATGTCAAGATTGGACACTAATCTTGGCACATATTGCTGGATTTTATGCATGTTATAATTCATTGGGGATGTCCTAATCACATATTTTTGCATGTGAGTCCAAGTTACCTGATTTGGAGAATCTGCTGATACCAACTCTTGATGAGAAACCTTTATGATGGGTGAAAGCACATCCAAATGTATAGTTATACCACAATTATGGGTTTGGGATGTGGGAGGAAACTGGAGTACCCGGAGAAAACCCACACAAGCCCGGGAAGAACATGCAAACTCCACACAGTGAAGACCCTGCTGGAATCGAACCCACCGTGAGATTGGCGCATCAACCTTCTCTTTAAATAATACGTATCCTGAATTTTAAATGGGTCTGTCAATGTTGAATTATTGTAGTCCATACAGTGTTCAATTCCAATGATGATGATTTCATTATT
Organism: Stigmatopora nigra; assembly: GCF_051989575.1. Lineage (NCBI taxonomy): Eukaryota > Metazoa > Chordata > Actinopteri > Syngnathiformes > Syngnathidae > Stigmatopora > Stigmatopora nigra. The sequence goes on along the minus strand of NC_135519.1, from coordinate 6,993,035 downwards.
AGAGCAGTATAGTAGTATATTTGCCCATGTTGCTCACTTTGGAGAGAATGTGTGCACTTTTTGCGGTTATTTTGCTTTTCACCCCAGTTTTTTTGTTTAGGACATTCGGGATAAACAATGAATGGATGGATTACTATAAGTAGTTGTGGTAGTACTAGTATTCAACCCTTACTGCAAATAGTGAGGATATTAGTGCTGGTATAGTGCCTTAATACTCATCCTCTGTCTGCTCCAATTGCGGATGAAAAATAGGTGGTGTGTGACGACCTGATTTGTGGAGGAATCCAAATTAACATTTTTCAAAAGTGTGCAGTACGTTATGGTAATGCCATATTTAATCATACAAATGTGACTTTTTTTTGATTCTCCAATTTATTTTTATGTATCTAATAATAACTCAACCTTGAATTTAGGGTTACAATCCCATGTCTTGCCTTTCAGAATAGGCTATCCATGGTGGCTCTATTCTTGTAAAGGGGTTTTAATACCTATAGTACTATATCAATTTTTTTGAGTGCTCATTCTGTGCTTCTGTTCCTAGAGGGGGGGTTGGCTGGTAGATAGTAATGCATCAATTCAATCCGAACAGTCTGTCTTTCTTGGCAGTTATCTCAGTGGCCCCGAGCCTAAAGTAAACATCATTTACTAGTGTGAAAGTGAACGTGAATAATTTGACTTACCTTCATTTGCGTATATAACCGGCAAGTACTGCACTTGTGTTCGATACCATCTGAAACAAGTGAAACCAAATAAGTCTGTCGATTCATCGTATTTAGCCTTTCCAATAAAAAGTTGAACGGTGCGCATATGGATGAGAAGCTTAATACGGTGGAGGATTAGCCATATGAACCGCTATTATCTATAGGTTTTAATGCAAGTGAACTTCACTTTCCAAGCTAAAGTCCGCTTTTCATCCATCTGTGACAAAAGTATTAACAAATGTCATGGTACATGTACTGTCATGGTATAGACATGCCATAAAAGGTTGCTTGGTTTCAGCATTAGTGTTCCCATTACCTTATTACATAACACAGACCTTTGCTTATTGGGTCTCCTCCTTTGTGTTTGTTAGCAGAATGGGTTGAGGGGGACACAGATGGAGCACTTTGCACTGACAAAGCCTGGGGACTCAGAGCAGAGGAACAGAATTAGACAAAAAGGAAAACAGACAAGAGTGCAGGGGGTGCTGTGAAGAGAAACAGGATCATGTGGGGACAGCTCAGGCTATGAAATAAGCAAGAGGAAGAGAAGGAATAGAAAAAAAAGCTCAGTCAGTGATATCATGAGAGTGATGGCATGGTCTTTACTTGATGATGAACACTGTTTCGGTCACACCAGACTTATAATTTTGAATTGTGGCCCAAAAATTGAGCCGTACTTTCATCGGACCACAATATAAATCCGAGCAGTAATCTAGCCCAGATTCAATTGGGAACGGCTTTGTCACGCGTGATTCCAAGTGATGGTAAATGCAGTAGTCAACGGTTATCTTGAAAATCACTTTAAAACTATGCCAGCCATCACCTTGCTACAGGTTTAAGCAAGTCAATGCAGTGTTCTTTTCATATTATTACTCGGTAGGTGAGCCCAGAACACATCTGCCCAGAATAACTCACTGCTGGAGGCACCTGACACGTTCTCTTATAGTTCCTTTGACTGACAGTAATTGTTCTTGACTGGTCTCATTGAAAAATAACTGCAGTGGGATGTAAACAATCTGAGGAATGAACATTTGGATATTGCGGATAACACTGGTATTCAAACATCCAGAGGAAAAATGATATTTGCGTTTTATAGTTTGCTGCATAGCATTTGTTGAACATCAGAGTGTGATAGGGCTACTTAAAATGCTATTCAGTCATGACAAATATTAAAGTAAGTAAAAAAAAAAAAAAAAAACAGTCTTAAAAGTGAGTTTACTTGGGTATATATTTTCTCCCCGAGTTTAAATTTGCGTTCGGAGCCCTCCAGCTGTCAAAGCGAATGCCAGCAGCTTTGATCACTGTGAATCTCTGCAGCATCCTCATATGTTGTTATGCAATTCCTCTTGCTCACATCGGTTATGCTCACAATTCTCTCCCTCCTTACGCTCTAATGCAAATTCTGCTCTTACAAATTTTTGCATCAGAGAATTTTGTAAAAAAAAAAATTGTGTCCGTGCTTCCTCAAAAGCAGAAACACAAATTCTGTCCCTTAAAAGTCAACATATAAAACCTCTTGTCTAAAGATTCCTTGTGTGTTTTAACATAATCCGCTAATATAAATACAGTTTAGTTTTCGTGCTCTTCCTGTGCTTCCGTTGTTTTTTTTCTCTAGCGACTGGAGCTTCCTCCCACATTCCAAAAATGTGCATGTTAATTAATGACTCTAAATTACCCATAGGTGTGAAATTAAGTGTGAATGCTTATTTTTCCCCTGTGTATTTGAATGTTTGACAGAAGGATTATGCCTTCATTCCTTAGAGCTTCAACATTTCTGTCTAGCAAGATATTTATGTACAAAATATTCATTTTAATTGGTGTGCTGGGTCTATTGACCACCAAGCCAGATCCTTGTAACAGAAATGTGATGATCTTAATTGACATCAATCTTTCACTTGTACAACAGGGGCTTGTATGGTATCAGGCTTGAAAATTAGGTGACACTATTTAATATGCCATTAAATTAGATTTAACACTATCGATATACAACATAATGAAATAGGGATTGTGTCAAACAAGAGGTGAATCATAGTGATTCAAGTGAATTTTCAGTGTTCGCAGAGTGGGCGGTACAAACATGAAGTGCCTATTTCTAGAGGTAGGAGCAGGTTATATCCATAATAGCAAGTACCTGAACTTGAAACAGAGCTTGATAGCTTTATTGTATAATGAACTCTATGGTGACTAAGAATGAATATTTCTATAAAATGTTAATAATTGGAAGGGTTAGGATATTAAAAGAGTGTATGCAGTCTCCCTAAATTCTGAGCTTGTTGAATTTATAGTCTAAAAGTAGCTGACTTAAGATTTTGTTGAGGTTTAGAATGACAATAGGAATGTCTCTTTATCCAAATACTAATTTTGAAACTTGGATACGCTCACAATTTGCTTTGCTCGCACACATATTTATTTTTTTACCAACACATCTTACCTACACTATCCATAAAGCTTTAATACATACATCAATTTTTAAAGTGTCAGTATATGCAACCCACCAGTGCGGCCTGATTCTTATTCCCACTTGGGACAAAGATGTACAAAAGTATCTTGTTATACAGAGTTTAAAAAAGTTTTTAATACTTACAAGACGGAAAAAGAATGCTCATGGTCTGTAAAACAAACCTATATATTGCTCATGCATCTGTCATTGTATATACAAAGAATCAGAAGCATCTCTATAAAAGCATGTACACACATTCCCACATGCATGAACAGATCTGTCAAAGAATGCTAATGAAGATGAAGTAGCTAATTAGGGATGACATTGAGAAGCGATGGGCGGCCGTGTTATATGACATTATGGGGGCGACTTGAACCTGTAGATATAGGACCCTGGCCAATATAGGACACTGTGTTGATGAAGGATAATGTGGTGGTGAGTGTCTATGTTAGGTATTGGGAGAAATATGTGCACGAGCAAATCCCTGGATAATAATGGTATCCCAGATTGCATTTTCTTCTATATACATTCATCTGACACAAATGCACTGCATGCTTGGCCTAGTTTGAGTGAGCGAGTCCTGCAGGTAAAACACATCTCAGTTTATTCTCTTATTTATATATATATATATATATTTTTTTACAGCAACAGGGAAATTATCAAAATGCTCACACATTATTCCAGTGTAAACTTTAGTTTAATTGCACTCTTGACATTATTTCTACAGTACACTGATATTACTATTGATTCATTCACTTTCAACACTGCTTATTCTCTGGTCAGGGTCGTGGGGTGCTAGAGCCTAGGTATTATTAAAAAATCCTGAAATTGAAATCAATAAATGCATGACTTCTTTAGTTACTTCCTTTGTCTTTTCTCAGCAGGACAAAGTAACCACAAATAAAATTAATTTGAGATAAATGGTATGCTACTTACCACAGGAATTCTTGTCTGCAATTGTAATGCTTGTTGTGGCTTGTCTGAGGTCTATTCAAAATCAATCACAGAGCATTTCTTCACGGCCGCCGCTAATATGCACAATACTTTGTGCTATTTTTTATTTCATCTAGTTGTCTGGTATTGCAGATTGTGATATTGAATGCAACAGAGCAAAGTCAATAATTTAATTATGAATGTGTTTTCAAGCTTTTTAATCCACATTTTTTGGATATTCGAGACTAACACTAAATCGTTTTGTTCTTTTTGAAGGAACATTATATGTCAGTGAAATTCATCTTATCTCATTTTCTCGCTCTATCCTCACTAGGGTCAAGGGGGGTGCTGGAGCCTATCCCAGCTGACTTCAGGCCAGACCCGGGGCACAACCTGAATTGGTGGCCAGCCAATCGCAGGGCACAAGAAGACAACCAACCAGTCACACTCAAACAAATAACTAGGAGCAATTTAGAGTATCCAATCAGCCTACCGTCCATGTCTTTGGAATGTGGGAGGAAACTGAAGTACTCGACGAAAACCCACTCAGGCCTGGAGAGTACATGCAAACTCCACATAGGTGAACCGATCTGGATTTGAACCCAGGTCTTCCTATGTGAGGCCAATAGAAAAATACTTTAGATGTGAAAAATCACAATCTTTTAACCTTGAGCTTGCTGTATGTACTATAATCTTCGGCTAGTGCCATAGCAACACACGGTCTGAGCAAAGATCATATGTTGTACTCTTGTCTTCGGCTAGTGCCATAGCAACACACGATCTGAGCAAAGAACATATAGTAAGAGGACACAAAGCTTGTTTACAAGTTATGACAGCCAGCACTGATGCAGTTTGACGGATTTCACCCTTGGGTTCTCTTTGCATAAACTGTACACTGTACTGTAAGAACCACTAGTATATGTTTCTGACTTGTGATTTTTCACCAGATAATGATCATACAACTGGGCAGTCTCAAAAGTAACAGATAGTGAGAACCTGGAAAAATATAGAGAATGTATACAGAAAATGCATCCAAATACAGTCGCGATTAAATGTCACATTTATGTTCACAAACCTCATGTTCAGTCATTGCGCACTCAGTTTCGCAATTCTCTTTCCTCATTCCCACTCAAAAGATTTACCTGAAGTATAACTACATTTCTTGCGGAAATCTACCCTAGTATAAAACAGTTTAAACCTGTTTTTTTTCAGACCTGGCAAATAAATTACATTAGATTAGATAAAGCAGTTCAGAAAATGAGAAATAGGATATATATATAAGAATGCAATTCTAAACCTTATTTCTAGGACGTTTATTTTTTTTGTTTGACTTTATTTTTCCTTGCCTTAGGAATCTGGCATAATGGCATTTTCAGAAAAATCCAGGAATAAACTATACAAAGTGACAATTCTGTTGACCGGCGGCATAGTACACTGTGCTTGTTGAAGAAAATGGTTTCAAGCCAGATTCTCCATTACAGCTGTGATATTGCCTTCGCTGCCCTCTAAAGCATTTTACACTGAAACATTCTGTTCTTATCTTTGCAAAATTTGTCATGTTCTGATAAATATAGCGTAGAGTGCTGCTATTTATGGAAGCTCTCTGCCTATGCCGTTGCCTGTTGCATGGTGAGAGAGGAGATGGGCTGGAAGAGGGGTGCTTGTGAATACAGTGACCTACATGAATGAACTGGAATGATTGGCCTCACTGAGCTCGCCCTGCATACCAACATATGAGCACTTCTGCAGAAGGGTGGTGACACAATGTCCACATGTCATCTTATTTTGTTCTGGAGGGGAATAGGAGGGTTAGTGGGTGTTCATTGGATTTCAATTAACACTTGAACTAAAGGTCTGTGTGGGATTTCAGCAACTCCCTTTCTCAACTTTAAAATCAATCCAATCAGAGCAAAGTTCATTTAATGCTAACAACTCTGACAAAATAAAACAAAACAGTTATTCAAGGCCAACTAGAATATCATTAAATGTGGCAATTTCCAATGTAAATTATCTTGCAAACCCCATGAAATGACATTGATTAATGACTAATTAATTGACCTATTTTTACCCATGTTATGAATAAAATCAAAGACGGTGCACATTTTAATGGCCTCAAACATACAAATGTTATCTTATTCAATAAATGAGCTGTTGTAAAATGTTCTAATATACATAGAAACCATGTTCCTTTTACCATAAATCTTCTTTTTTTCCAGATACAATTGTTTTTATTCCCTCTGCAATTATTAACACTCATTTTTTCATATATTTCTTTTGTGATTTTCTCAGGAAATCACGCCCCAGTCTCCACAATGCTTGAAGATCCGAGGTGGGAAAGCCGTCACCTTCTCCAAGAATTTAATGACAACCAAACTAAGCTTTTCACCGAACTTGACAAAAACTGCACCGAACCAGGTAAGATTATTTCATACTTGTGAATATAAAGTGTTACTTTTGCTGCTCATTTTAGCTCTGATTTTTCAGATCTACTTCTCAATTGACTCATCAGATTAGCTCGTAACATAATGCTGTTTTATACATGTTTTCCAATGCTGGGTGCTTTTCAAATTAACAGGAGGTGTAGGTTGGATATGTTTGTTTTGTTTGTTGGCGTGTCGGCCTCACAGTTCTGGGATCCAGGTCGGTCCTCCTGTGTGGAGTTTGCATGGATTTTTTCCGGGTACTCCAGTTTCTTCCCACGTCCCCAAAACATGCATTGTAGGCTTGTTGGTTGAACACTCTAAATCTGTGCCATCCAATTGTCTGCCCACCAATTCAGAGTGTCCCCCGCCTCGTGCCCGAAGTCAGCTAGGATAGGCTCCAACCCCCCTGCGACCTTTGTGTGGATAAGCAGTTCAGAAAATGAATGAATAAATAATTTCCCCCCTTTTGGTATTCCACTATTAATACCCTTTAGCCATGCTCAATCAAATTCTAGTTTGTTTGCTCAGGTGTGAGCACAGTAATGAAACGTGGGTGCCAACCAATTCAATTGGATCAGCCCAGACCGCCTGCCTGTAGTTACAAACAAATATTGGCATGATCTAACATCTGGTCTCATCCAAATGGCAAATTAATACATTGTGTTACAGTTACACAACTGTTGCAATAATTTACCAATGGATAATGGTGACATAACTACAAGGAGCATAAAACAGATGACACCATTGACTCAATAATAGTAATGGTAGTATACCTATTTTCTATATACATATGTTTTTTTCTTTAGGTGGAAACCTAATTTTCCTCACCTACTGACATATTTTTAGTTGTCGAAATAATCCATCCCATGTGGTTTGTTGTGAATGTGTATTCAAGGATTAGGGGCTGGTAGACAAACAGTTTTAGATTGCCAACTAATTAATTGATTTATCCAAGAAAAAACAGCTTTGGACACGCACATTCACGATGTACCTCCACATGTTTGTCCCTGAGCTTCTAGTTGTATAACTCTCAATACCTACATTGCATTTTATCTTCTTGTTCACCTTTGTGTTTTCCCCTGGCATAGAAAATCTTAGTGTTTTCCCTCTTGATCTCATTGTAAACACACTACACCATATGTCTATTGCTAATTTATACAGACTCCGTTTTTTTAAATATTTTGAGTATGTAATCTCAGAGGATTCAATAAATGACGTTTAGGACTATTTCCAAAGTATAGACAGATGCTATTTAATTAAATACTGTTTCGCCAAACACCAATTACTGTAATTGGGATTATTCTTACTTTCCTGCACTATAAAGAGTCTTTGAAAAGTGCTTCTTTTAGTCCCTCTCTCTCTTCCTGTAACTACTTTTAAGCTATTTTTTCCATGCTCCTAAAGCACCGTCACTTTTCTCTCCTTTTTCTTTGTTTTTTCACTCTTCTCAGGGTGAGTCATTGGTTCAATTTAATGCCGTATAACATTCTCATGCATACACATCACACTCAGAAAGCATATCTGAGCACAGGCATTAGACAGGATAACAAGAAGCAAGAAGTGTTTGCCATTTCAAATCCAAACCAAGTGGAAATAATTGGACAAGGTAGCTGAAATAATATTTTCTTAACTCATTGGCTGCCATAGACGGTACGAGATGTCAAATTTATTTGAACTATGGGTTTGGCAGCGAATGAACTAATGTCCAGTAAACAATTGGACTTTACGTAGTTATAAACTCATTTGTATTCATTCGAAGCTGAATTATGAATAATTTGATTGGATTCTAGCATTGTGAAAGGGTTAAGAATTTGGATTTATTTGTATTGTTACTACAATATTTAGTTTAGTTTAGTGAACTTCTTTTTGAACAAGGACTATAGAGAAAAATAGATGTATTTTTAGTATTATTATATGACAACACTCCTGTGAAACAGTAATGCTCAGCCACGTGACAGCCATGTCCCCAAAATAGCCCCCTTTGTCAAAATGGTTTCTTCTGTATCCTTCGAGGTCAAAAAGCTTGCAGCACTCTCCCATCCAACAAGCCACCTCACACACTGTGACTATTTGGTAGTGCAGTAGTGAAAGACAAATGTTGGATTTATTTTTCTATAGTTCTATTTTTATGATCCATGAGTCACAGCTACAGCTTGAGGTTTAACATATTTGCACTGTCTGCCCATCTCTGTGCCAGTGAATAAAGTGCGTAGTTTGTCTTGAGAAAATGTCCCTTAAGAGTTGAGGATGAACGAGGCTTTCATAAACAGTAAAATCCAAAAGTAGCTTTGCTCATCCAGTGTTGCAAATGTGGTCCAGTATTATTTAGCATCTGTACAAGATTAGTGGGGGGTTAAAAGTTCAAAATTTGAGTGCTATTCAATATGGAGGAAAAAAAATCTATCACAATTTGGCAGATTTTATTTCACGATGTTTTCATGCATGATATAATGCATTTTATTTATAGGGTGAAAAAACAAAAACAATAATAGAACAATTATGTTAGCCAGCCTCATATCCTTACTATTTATTTTTTATTTTAAGTAAACTCACCGGCCATAGGTGTGAGTTAAAATTGAGGTGTTCTGTTATTTTTTTTAAAGAAAACTAATAAATGACCATGCATGCATACACCTGCAACACAGAATACACGCAGGAACCCCATTAGTTTCACTGCAATGTTTTCTCCTCGGAGGAAAATCAATGTTAATTGACTGTAGCTGTGTTCTAAACAAGACACATCTCTGCATGAAAAAGATAAATGTCTTAGGATGTCTCCCCGTGGGATTGCTTTTATTCTCTGCAGTTGAATTCCTCCTTTGGCTTTGTACCAGACGGATAAACCCTACAGACGCGAAACCTCTTGAGTGTGTTATATGTCTTCTCAGTGTATAACCCTCTGAGGAAATTACTGTAGAGGTGAGTGTCCCAGGTCTCCATGATTTGTCATCATCGGCCATACATTCTCGGTTCTGAAGAATAGTCTAACCTTTGTGAAACCTTTATTAGCATAAAGAAGACAAAGGAGACAGTGGAGAAGATTCACCCATTCTGATTTAAAGCACTGAATCCTTTTCCTTAGGCTCTCAAAAAGAATCCAAATATTAGCAATGTCTGAATACTCCCATATGATAATTCAACATGCTATAATCTACTCCTCCTATAAGTATTAGAATTTATTCGACTGAACATCTGATTAGTACTTTCAAAGTGAAGGGTAAGCAGTGTGCTGTGGGCAGTCATGTATGTGAAATGAAAGATGACACATTCGAACCATTGTGCTGATCAGGCAAATCAGCATTTTTTCTCTTTTAGCTTTTTCAAATGGACCCTCAACCCTCTGCTGCCATGGAAACCATTGAACTGTGTCACCTGCGTGTGTGTGCCTGCTTGCTGTCGTGCAGCAGTGTTTTTCAAAGAGTAAGCAGTATGTTAAAAAAAATACACATTTATCTTGCTCAATGCAGTAAATAACCGTTCATTCTACCATTTTGATTGTACTGATCTTTTTATAGCATTACAATTCTCTCTTTAACTAATGAACTGTAATGCATCCTTTGATTTTTCTGAGCGTGGTTCTCAGAGAAAAAAAGAAGACCCCCCTAGATAAGACACTCCTGGTCTAGATTCTTGGACTCCAGCACGGTTGCTTATATTTCAAATCAGAATAACTTGGTCTGCAGGACCTCGGACAGGCCGTCAGATAGTTATTTTGGGTAAAGGTCAGCCACTAAGATAACACAATTTAATTGAAATAACAAAGCTATTAACATTTTGTTGTATGTATGTGTGGATTTTGCAACAGTAAATATCCCTGTAGATTGGTGGTGAACATTAGAATATTAGTGTAAGACTGGTTTTAATTACTTTTGTTTCTCTAAAATTACTTGTTTTAGCACATTTAATTTTTGCAAAGGTTAAAAAACCTGAAAATGAAACATTGTGAATGCCTAGCATTTTTTTACGACTAATGACCAGCCCTTTGTAGACATTTTGAAGAGTCACTTCCCCTAGAGTTACAAAAACAAGTTAAACAATTCAAGGATACACTGCATCAACTACCATAAAAATTAAAGAACATGTCATTCATGTTATAGCAACACATTATATGCAGTAAATGATGTGTTTCGGTAGGAAATCCTACAAACCGTAGCCCTTTGCTCTACTGTGAGATGCCTGTCAACTTGTTTGGCAGCTTGCTCCTCTCTATAGCAGCCAAAAGCACAAGCAGCCGCAAAATGAAGAAAAGCCTGCCAAGACTATGAAATAGCTTAAAATGGAAGGACCCCAAATGCTCTTTTCCCGCTTGGTTTGTTAACTCATTTGCTGCCATTGATAGCAATAGACGTCCAATCCCATTTAAGTGGGAGGATTGGCAAAAAATGCTCGTTCGCTGTCATCCTCCCACTTCAAATGGAATGGGTATCAACTAGTGGCAAACTCATTTAAATTATTCTTATCCGTTATTCAGCATTTTCTGGAAATGTTACGAAAGAGTATATGCAACACTCAGAAAACATATATGCGAGAGTGATGTCATGTATAAAGCGGATCAAAATCAAGATCATATCAGGCCATACTGTAAGCAACATGCCATATTGTACGTGTGTGCGTGTGTGCATGTTTATATGTGCTGGGATAAGATTATTACTTGGGCCATCTGTTTGATTCATGTTATATGTACTATGATAAAGACATACTCATATTCGAGGTTTGGTTTCAATGCACTTGCTCATTTGAAGACTGCGGTGCGGTGCATTCTTGACAATTTGTATAGCTAATTTATTGATGAGTCTTATGTGGGTGATACAAGGTAGTACTAGATATTTGAACAAAATGTGTACATTCTTGTCCTGGTCAGTTGAAATAGAGGTCATGTGGTTTCTCAGATCTGGCTGGGGACATTTATACTTTTGCTGTGATGGTTGTAGTTTCCCTTTACTAAAAATGTTTATGTTTTAAATGTAACCATCCTTGTCGTCCTGCAAAATTGACTCGATTTGGAGGATATTGCTCTGGTTTTGCTCCAAAACAAACAACTAATATACTCTGATATATGCTCGCCTCCCATCGACTTTACCGTCAGAGCCACATAGACTTGACTAAGTAGCAACAGTATCTCAGTGGGACAGAGCTTTTGTGAAAGGTCAAAAAAAAAGTTAGTGTGGGGGGAAAGCTCCCATAATGATTCTATAATTTTTGACTAAATAATTGAAAATATATTACACCGTGACATAACAATATTGAGGGTGGTATAAAATTAACCATATTTAATGGGACATAATTTGCATATCACACAGCACTAATCATAACTATAAATTAAAATTAAAAACCAAACCAGTAACTTAAGAAAATGATGTTCGTTTTGTGCCTCCTGTATAATAAGTCCCCAGGCCAGTGCAGATCATGATCTGATTTCTTGTTGCCTCCCTGATTAAATGCCACTATTACCATGTAACCTTTAGCTTGGAACTAGCACACGCTCACATAAACATTCAGTCAACAAGTTTTTAGTGTGTAGTTTTCTCCATCTGCATCACAATGTAGTTTCTGCTGTCACTCATACCTCACAGATGGATACATGCAAGATGGAAAAACAGAGTTCCCATTCTTGTATCTTATGTTTACACACTGCATTGCCTACTTGAATTTGTCCCAGCTTTCTGTGTGGCATTATTCATTTTTTTTCTCTCTCTACTATTGATCTCTTGGTAATTCTTCTTTTTCGACTGCTTACTGAGGTTCTGTGAGACTGAAATAGATAGGTTTCTTGAACGTTGTCTTCAGAGTAGAGAGAAAGAGCAAGGTCAATTTACCAGTCTGGTATATGAGTAAGGTTGTTATTTGGGTGATAAGAGTCATTGATCAAACATATAGTATTGATCAGGTGTAGCTGCAGTATATGTGCTGGATTATGCTCTTATTGAGGGAGAACCTATGCCAATATGAGAGGTCTTTAAAAAAATAGGTGTCCAATTCCTTGTTGTGAATGAGTAAAGTTATCAGCTAAGCTTGTTTTTAAAAAAAACAGACTACAAAAAGAAGGAATTCTGTGTCATTACAGTCAATGAAATTTCCCACTGCTTGCAATTCTATGCATTAAAAAAAAACACTATTGCTGACAATTCCCCAAGCTCAGTATGGTTTTATATTGCTTTGAGATGACCCATTTGGAAAAATGCAGCCATATACATTTTTTATATGTATTTTTTTCTTTTTAAGTGTTCTTTACACCAGTGGCAAGAAGAGTAGTATTAACCCTGAACCCTTTCACTGAGCAGTTTTACAACTAATTGTGTCCTCAGGCTTCAGACACTTAAGGGAATTGTTAATATCCGACGAGAGTGGTGGGAAACCTAAACTGTTCAGCTGTTCGGGGTCTTTTCTCCCTTGTTTGTCATTACTCTTTGCTGATATATTTTTTTCTCGTTAATTCAAGTCTTTCAAGGGCTGTTGCAGTTAGTAGAAATAGTTTAACTATTGGCGATTGTCCTGATTTAAAAGAAATTCTTTTGTTTCCACAAATTGAGTCCATTCCATCTTTTTCTCTTCTTGTCTTCTCTTTGTTTTGCACTTTTTTTTTCTTTTTGGATTCACAAATGGTTGACGTGTTGGGTAATAACACCCACATACTTGTAAGTACTTGTGGCAGAAAATAAATGCAACCACATGCTGCTGCTCGTGAATTTGTGTGTCGACACGTTTGTGTGTGTTGCAATTGCATGTGTACCAATCTTTCTAAAACTTTTAAACGCCCGCAAAAAAAATAAAATGTAACCTTTGAAATATAAATCCTATTGTGCATATAACTTTGGCCTGGCGTAATGTGTACATGCCATGACGTTTTTTCGCCTCAGTGTCATCTTAAGCTCTTCAGCTAAGAGAATAAAAATCACATACATGATATTAAAGACAGTTTACCGTACATTAAAGGATCAACCTCCACAACACTATATGATAGTACTTTGTTGAAGGATAGACAGAACGTATTTACCTCAATATACATTTAAAAGCCTGCCTATGTATGTGTATGTGTGTGCTTGTGTATCAGTAGAAAATAGTGTTTATTGACTACTTTATTTCTGGGGGTTTGGATGCATATTGTAAATAATTGTCCACACAACCAAATGTCTCGCACCATACCTGTTGTGTAATTAAGCTCATGTTAAGTCAAAATTCGATTCACTGTGATGGATATTGAATTAGAGCATAATATCACAACTCACATTTGATCACATTTCTGCTGTCTCAAGGTCATTCTGATCATTAATATCTTTTTAACGGCTGAAATGTTTTAAACAACCTCATTTTATCCACTAATTGACTGTCTTTGCTTTAGCCTAAAAGGTACCCACCCTGTTTTTTTAATAGAGATAAAAATAAGAATTATACCAGGGAAATTGCTTTCTTGAAGGACACAGAGTCATCGCTAATGTTACAAAAATATATTATTAATAAGTTGGTCTTATAAAATGTCAGCATTGGAGACTCTAATTTGTCCAAGGTGACTTCTGGAAACTGCCCCCAAAAACTCAATTCCTCAAGGACAGGTCTTTGTGTTCTTACAAAAAAAAAAAAAAAAAAAAAACTTCTAAAATAATTTTTGCTTGCTCATTTCATTAAACTCATTGGCGACCATTGACAGCACTAGATGGCCAAAACATTTTAGCTATGAATATTCAATTGCTGCCAACCCTCTAATCAAATTGGATTGGACATCTGATTGGGACGTCCCTACTTATTATAGTGTACACTGTGTTTCCCTTAATATTTTATCCCTTTGCATAAGAGTGTAGCCTTTTCAAAGTAAGCTTTTGAGCTTCAGTTATTGCTCCGTGTCTGTCTGTAGTAGGAACCAATTCAGCGAAAGACTGACATAATGTAAACAGTTTATTAGACTAAGTACAAATCCTCATAAACATTCCATTCATTATTTTTGATATTTTGATTTTGTATTTGTGTGAGCGTGTGTTGCCACAGTATGCTTATTGATGATGGAGTTTACAACATCTGTCATCGGCAGGAAGGATGTTCTTTTCCTCCAGTGCTCCTAAAACACTGAGGTTTTCCATTACGCTTTTAACGATGTATAGGATTTACCGTTTCTTCTCTCCTTATGTTTGCATCTGTATCAGTGCCACACAGCTATTATGTAATGCTAGCAGTATTATGCAAGGGGGATGGGCTGACTGTTGTTCTGCCCCTGAAGTGACAAGCCGTCCGTCTCTGCTTGGGTCAATCCACGTTGATCTCGCGAAGCTCAGGGATTTGGCAGCTGACTTCAACTCACACGCTAGATCTCTTCATCAGTTCACACACAGGCTGCAACTTTGGTTTGATCATTCATTCTTGAAATCATTGTTGACAATACCCCTAAGTCATCAAAATCTAGACAGCACGAGTATTATCACAGTGACTTCTTAAAAAAAAAAAACTAAATCGCCTCTTAAAACGCAGTCAAGGAGAATATGTCCGAGCTGTTCATCTACTGTCAGCCAGCCGGAACAGTAAGTCACAGTGGTAGAAATATAAACTACCTACCTGACTTTGAAATCCGGCTGACCATAAGCTTTATCAAAGAGGAAATGCTTGAGGGTCAGCCCTATAGACCAGAACTCAAAAATAGTTTCATGGGAGAGAGCACTGATAACAGAGGGTTGTCCATTATATTTTTCACAGAATCTGGGAACTACAGATAATTCTCAAAATCTGAAGTGTTCTTCTCTGTTACTTCGATAAGGCCGACCATACTCAAGAATAGTATAAATTATTTCATTGTCACCATTGGAGGTCTTTTAATTTTGAACTAAGAACAAACGGCTTCTAAATGGCAAAAAGTACCCCATAATCTCCAGGAAGTGACCCAAAATCAACAAAAGGTAACCTAAAACAAACG
The DNA here is from genome assembly GCF_051989575.1 of Stigmatopora nigra. Taxonomy (NCBI): domain Eukaryota; kingdom Metazoa; phylum Chordata; class Actinopteri; order Syngnathiformes; family Syngnathidae; genus Stigmatopora; species Stigmatopora nigra. Next base: position 6,977,642 of record NC_135519.1, on the reverse strand, counting down.
GAAAGTGATCCTTAATAAATAACAGGAAGCAGGAAGCGACCAAAGAAAAGGGAGGCATCCTGGAAATATATTGACAGAGATAGACATCCAATTCATTTGGACTAGGAGAGGAGGATGAAAATTAAGTAGAAATCAACTTAATACCGACCAATTCATTTGAAATTCTATATCTGAGACAATACTGCATCTTTAAAGGACCCTTTGTATGTTGTATCTGTATCACATGTACTGTATCACAATATAGTCTACATACAGAAGTAGGATTTTACAAAATTCCCGACATACTACTTTTTTTACTGGATTGTTAATGAGATTGGCCTACGACAAGAAAGTTACGTCATTGCTGGGCTGTTTAAATATCTCTCACCATAATCCTAAATCATGTCAGATGCTTATATCTGTCTAAATCTTTTTGATTGTACATTTTTATGTTTTAATCCGAACTGGTGAGGCAAACTGCATTTTTGTTGTTGATGGTAGTTGTTTACATTAAAGAAGGGTATTTTTTTAAGAAATTATTTTAAAAAGATATGCAATATAATTCCAAGATCTGCCTTTCTTTCAGATTCTACTTTCAATTATTGTTAAGAAATTGCTTAAATAATACTACCCAGCAGTCATATTTTTTTGAAATTCCTGCTAATTTAACATTCGTATTACCACCAGCCCCAAACCACTTTCTTGTGGAAATTCTGCATATGTGCTGTACAAAATAACCTCCCAATTGTCATGTGCAATTTGCGGTATAAATATTTTAGCAGCTTTTTCATATGACATCCTTTATTTATTTGTAACTTCCCATATCTGCTCCTCTCGTCTTGTTCTCTCCTCTTTGCTGATTACATGCCCAATAAAAAAATAAAAGGGTTTTCTAGACATGCTGCAGGTGCCCCCGCCTGACTCACGAGCTCTTGGCTATGTTGAGAGAGAGAGAGAGAATGTCACTGCACATTGGGTTGCTATCATGTTAAATAAGCACATAAACACACACCAAATACACACTAACAGACACTAACATACAATAAGTTAAGCAGACACACAGTGGAGCAAGCCAAGCAAATCCCAAATACACACAGCCAAGTACACAGGTTGGGTCATGCTGGGTTAGAGTTATTTTTAACCTACTGGCTTGTATGCACACTTCTATGACATGGGAAATGTGCATGGAGAAGATGTGGCATATTCTGTCTTGATTGTGACCAAATTGAAATGATAGGTACAATATACAGGATTTCCATCATATTGTGAGAGAAAAAAATCCTCCGTTATCCCGCAATGCAATATATTTTTAAATATTAAACAACAGGGAGGCCTGGCTAGAAAATGAATATTAAACAACAATTATGACATGCTTTCAATGTGGGCAATGGTCGACAAAGAGCTCTAGGAACATTTGCATACATAATGCATTTAATTACTCACTGAAAACAGTGCAAACAACTGAAGGGGAAGTCATGTTCCAGATAAAAATATCACATTTGCTTTCCTTTAGTGGATGTTGATAAGCACTTGTTAATTCATTTATTTGTTTAGTAGTGGGATTCTAATGAGATGTTTTGTCTGACTTGATGGCTATCCTTTCACAATATCTGCCTTTCCATGCCCTATTGTTTCATTCTTTTGTATTTAATCTGCAGCTATCCATGAGTTCCCCAGAGATTACTTCACGAACCAGGAACGAATCGATGGAGCTGTTGGACTGCATGTCCTATGTGTGAGTATTTTTTTAACACTAATACCACTGCGTGCAGTAATTTAGTGTTCTCCCCCTCTTATCCAATGTACCAAGTAAAGGGGATGATATTTGTTCCTAGAGAATATATATTGATAACTCGTCTACTGCTATTGGTGGCAATAGACACCCAATGGTTCTAATTCAGGTCAAAATGAACTGGACAAAGTTGAAATATGATAATAATAATATATATACATTGAAATATTTTAAAAGTTTCAAAGACAGTTCTATTTCCCATGGCCTTGTCTTAATTAACATATGAAAATGTATTTTTTAACAGAGTGCTCATGTCTCTTGAGTATGTAGTTGCATAACGAAGCTATGAATATGTACATGCATGATGTGCCTCGTAAAAGGGAATATTTAAAGCAAATGCGTTAAAACAAGAGTTTTATTTCTCTCAACTCGAGAGAAGAGAATGTCAATTGTATTTCGGCATGACGAAATCAAAAACAATGAGCTGCTTGCACAGTTTGTGTGCCGAGGCGAGAAGCTTACTGTGGGCTTACTGTATGTATGATACCAGGACAGGCTCACTGGCTGTTTAAGATTCAAATCAGCATAAAACACAATACCACATCTGTTAGGAGCAAGGCAGGTGCAGGCATGGTTGCTGCCACCCAGTTCAGTACATGTCGCCGCTTCTCTCTGTTGTTTTCCAAAAATGCAAAACAGAAGCTTGCAGCACCCAATTTTGGAAGGAAACAGAAAGGATACTTTGGTTTTGAACTAATTGTTCAAAAAGGTCACATGCGAACTGCAGAATAAAAAAATACTATTGTCTCATTGGTGTAAAATGGTTTTGTTAATCCAGATTGTTGCTAAAACACACATCAGATTTACTTAGGGATTTACTTATGTTCAGTGCGTCTGTCTGATTGTGTTTTAGATAAATTAAGTATAAAGAAAGGTATTATTATAAAACTTTCAGGTTAATTTTTTAATATAAAACGACTGTAATTAAATATCAGGGGTAATGAGGTCGGAGGTCACAGTTATGTAAACTAACAAGTGGATAATACCTTTTTCTCTAGACAATCTATATGTTCTACGCCTTGGCCCTTGTGTGTGATGATTACTTTGTCCCCTCACTGGACAAGATATGCGAGGTAATTGACTGGCATTTATTCTTATATTTAATGATATTCTGAATGTTGTTTTGTAAGACTGCATTGTTTTTGTCTTACTAGCGTCTTCAACTTAGCGAGGATGTTGCAGGGGCAACCTTTATGGCTGCAGGAAGTTCAGCACCTGAATTGTTCACTTCAGTCATAGGTGAGAAATGCATACATTATTACATGCACTAGTGATTAAATTCGTATTACTGCACCTGTTAATGCATTGACTGCCATTGCAAACAATAAACATCCAATCCAATTGAAATGGTAGGTTAGCAGCAAATGAATAAATGTTCATTCTCAACTAGGTTCCCACATCAATTGGATTGGACATCCAGTAGTGCTGATTGGACATCTATCATACAGTTAACCAGTAATTCAGAATGCCAATTCAAACTCAGTCAAACACATGCAATGCCGATTTGAAAAAAATCATGTAACATTGAAATTAGTCTGGCATCTCGATCAACTCATTTTTAACGTCCAGTAAACACAGCTTGTATGTCTGCCTCGCAGGCGTATTCATTACTAAAGGGGATGTTGGTGTTGGCACTATTGTGGGCTCAGCTGTCTTCAATATCCTCTGCATTATTGGAGTATGTGGCTTATTTTCTGTGCAGGTAAAGTATATTATTAACAGTAAAATATTTAAATATTACGCATTGTTGGTTTATTCACGTGAAATATAATGTCCCAAACCCTCCAAGTATCCCCTTATCTTGCATTGAGGAAACTGTCGTAGGATAAAAACAATAAGTTTGATTTAAATCCAAAGGATCATTTCTTTCATTGAGACCACTCATTCATAGGACAATTAAGTCTGCTTTAAGGCATCACATTTATCTTTTTAACAGCACTCTGAGGACGTTTCAAGATCAGGACATTGGGTTTTAGAGAGAATACCACAAGGAGAATAGAAAGGTTGTCGTCCAATTTCAGAATCTTGTAAGAATAGCATGTTACTGTCACCAAAATGATAATGGAGCTCTATAATGTCAAGGAGAAGTGGTCTGGATGAAAGACAAAAACATCTCGTAAAGACATGCCCATCAAAATAATGTAGAAATATGTTTTTAAAATCAAAGTGCAGATTAGAATCACTTTTTTTGTATAATTAGTGCACACTAAATTTTACATGAAGAAAGTGCTCTCGGGCCCCTTTCCTGTTACAAAACAGCAAATCCTGGCTGTCCCTTACTCCCTCTTTAATCCCAAAAGCAACTGAAAAACATACTTGAAAGAATGTTTTTCTTATTTAGATTATATGTTACGCAAGAGTGACACAGGGTGGCGTTCTACTTGTTAGTAGTGTTGTGTCATTAACTCAACTGAACTAGTATTGATGATAAAAAGGTTTATCATTATTTAAATAAGAAATACACCACTATTTTAGCTGAAAATATTACATTAATTCTAATAAATAAGATGATAAATAATCTGACTTTTTTCCTCTCTCAGACCATCCATCTAACCTGTTGGCCTCTTCTCCGAGACTCCACTTACTATACCCTTTCAATTTCAGCACTGATTGCGGTAATTTCTTACTTTTGACTACAAATTAGATTTATAATTGGTAAATATAAAAGCCTTGTGTACATGATGTGCTTTTGTGGGCCACCAAAATCATGTGGTCAGCCAGATCTGACCCTCAGGCCATTAGTTTGACACGTGTCGAAAATAAATAACATTTTAGGAATAGTAGAATACAATACATGCATGATACAATTATGTATTGCATTTTTAATTATAAACTGTGAATGCAGTATTTCCAATGAACTAATAGTATATCTGTCCTATTCCTTCTTTTTTATAGTTCATATATGATGAAAAGGTTGTTTGGTAAGTGTTGCTTATTATTATTGTTCATTAAAATCCAGCACAGGACTTGCATTTATCTTAAAGGTTAAACTTAATCTTTACCATGCTTTTCAGGTGGGAAGCGCTGATATTGATTCTTATGTATTTCGTCTATATTTTGATCATGAAGTAAGTTTGCTCATGAAATCCACACAGACCAATTTTCCTGAAGGTACTCTAAATATTGGATTTGTGTTCCAGACTCAACTCCCATGTGGTTCGATTTCTGGAGAGGAGGAAGAAGAACGCATCCAGTTTGAGGAATGGAGCCGCTAATAATGGCGAGCTAGATGATGGCTCTGATGCCACTGCTGTCCTGTTGAAAAAAGGTATACGTACAGGATTGTGTAAAAGTAGTAGGTCTTGAGTTATATTCTTCATCTTACTCAATATATAGTTTTTGTATTAGACGTATTTCAAGTCGTGTTGCAACGATACCGATACTAGTATTGATGATAGAGATCCAAAGTGGACACCTTCCAATTGTGTTTAACAGTAGTAGAAGCCATAAGGAAGGTGTACTAATAACAGAGAATGTTGGCACTATTATAATACTTGTCTTCTATTCCTGCATAAAGCAAACCGCCACAGGAAGACATCAGTGCTGATGGTTGACGAGCTGCTGTCAGCATACCCCCACCAGCTGTCCTTTTCAGAGGCCGGCATGAGAATCATGATCACCAGCCATTTCTCCCCCAGAACCCGCCTCACTATGGCCTCACGGATGCTTATCACTGAGGTGCAGAGCCATATTCGCATATCGGTGCAGATTAATCGCTTTGGTTATGAAAAGTTTCATCGTTCAAGTCATATGCATCCTACAGAGGCAACGTCTGATCAACACACGGAATCTGACCAACGGCGACTCAGAGGGGCCCGTGAAAGCGTCAAACAAGCATAGCATCGAAAATGGGATGTCCGCGGCAGAACGGGGCGTCAACTTGCGGCGTGAGGATCACGTGGCGGGCAACGAGACAGAGAATGAAGATAATGAGAATAATGAGAATGATGAGGATGAAGAAGAGGAGGATGGAGAAGGGCCATTTGTGCCATTCCAGTGTCCAGGTAAATGAATTGATCACTTTGAATTAACTTTCTTCTCAAATCAGATGGCTCATGTAATCACCAAAAAAGAACAAAATAACTTGAAACTGTGCTATTTTGGACTCTTTGCCAAGAGGTATATTTTCAGTGCACTTGCATTTGCTTTCTAATATGCTTCAAATATGTGCATTGCAGCTGGTGTCTGCAATAAAGTGAAGTGGCTGTTAGCCTGGCCTCTTTGCCTGCTGCTTTACTTCACCGTCCCCAACTGCTCCACACCTCGATGGGAGAATTGGTTTATGCTGTCTTTCGTCAGTTCAACCCTTTGGATCGCTGCCTTCTCTTACATCATGGTTTGGATGGTGAGAGCTTCTTTCAAAGTCATACTCAGACAGACTTATTTATAGGGAGAGTCCAGGATGTTTATTTGTCGATAGAAGATAAATATTAAACATTCTGACAAACTAATTGATTGAGGATTCTTTGTGTGTGTGTTTATGCACCACAAAATGTCGATATATTTAGTCAAACTCTATGTACATATAGGATAAGTTGTCCTGAAAGAAAAGAGACCCAATCAGGCTATTCTACTCAGATCTTTCTTTTCAATTTAAAGGAAACATTGAGCTTTATTTTTAAATTCTGCTTTAGTTTTCTGTATTCCTGCATAGGTCATATCGGCAGGTACACATAGATTCCCACTCCAAGTTGCGAAGGAATATTCTAGCTATTATCTTGCAAAACATGTAAAGGTTAAACTGCAATATCCCCTCCAAAAATCCTTTGTCTCGCAGGTAACAGTGATTGGCTTCACTCTTGGTATTCCTGACGTCATCATGGGCATCACCTTCCTAGCCGCTGGGACCAGCGTCCCTGATTGCATGGCTAGCCTCATTGTGGCAAGACAAGGTAGTCAATCACAAACAAATGTCACCTTCCTTTCTGTTCCCTTTTAGTGGGTGGTGGTGACGGGGAGACATCTCAATAGGGATCCTTCCACAATCCTTTGGTCTTTGCTTTTCAAGCTCCTGTCATCAAATATTTAAACATTTCTGGGTTTCTGGGCTTGTGGAGAGGTACGCCCTCGCCTCCACTCTGATGCTTTGTGTACTCGTCACGTCACCATCTCTCTGGGACATCAATCGGACATAAGACAACACTGAGATAACCTTTCGAACCCCCCAACCGAGCTGTTCGCGTCGTCTCTGTAACCCAGTTTTGTCTACGAGCTTTTTTCTTTCACGGTGCAACTTTGTTCCTGTGCTTGTGCGCAGGAATGGGAGATATGGCGGTATCCAATTCCATCGGTAGTAATGTGTTTGACATCTTGGTAGGCCTCGGCCTTCCCTGGGCCCTGAAGACACTGGCTATTAACTACGGTTCTGACGTGAGTAGCGAACAAAGATAAATGTGGAGTTCAACAATACAATAGTAATTTGTCGCTGCAAGTCTAGCGGGCTGGGTTCGATCGCCGCTTGGAGAAACCTATGATTTTTATTTAAACTGAAGTCCAGTTGACCTAAAATTTTGAGTTTCATCCCTTAAATTGGTTCCACGTTCACGCGGTATGATGAAATGACAAACTGGCAAAATGAACAAAAGCAATTAAATACACAAAAAGGTTTTATGTGAAACAACAACAGATGATCCATGTGATTATTTCTTAACAAAAAAGTGTTTGTTTATTCATATATAGCATAGATTGTTGATAACTGGAAGACAAATGTAAGCTTTTACAGCTTTTATTCTTCTGGCCATAATTTGAATGCATTATTTTCTTGCAGATCAAATTATACAGCAAAGGGCTGATTTTTTCGGTCGGCCTTCTGTTGGCGTCTGTGTTTCTGACGGTGAGTGTGCATCTGAGCATCTCATTACTTCCATTATAGGCAGCATGTTTTCTCAAGCAGGCAACAACAACACTCAAATAGCTTGTTGCACTTGGTTTGATTGGAGGCTTAATAAGCCACTCTGCTATAAACCGTTTCATGACAAGGCGCGTTGCCATAGATTGGACCAATTTTGAGGGAGTGCCGGAACATTCTCTTCAAGTGTTTTTTCTTGAATTGAATGTTTAACCAATCACGACACATCTCCAAAGCTATTTTACTTGGGTTTATCAGGACACACAACCACAGGACCTCAAAATCCAAATCATTTAGACAACCACATGTAGAGTTTCTTTTTTTAACTGTTCTTCAATAATAGAAACCTTTGTTAACTTGTATTGTCTTTGACTAACTTAGTTTTTGAGTCCTATTAGTAATTAATTTGTTTTCAGTTCTGCCTGTCGTCACGAGGTTCGCGGGGGTGTGAGATACCATCCAAACTAACAATATGCAGTAGGCAGGGTACAACCTGAACCTCTTCGTTAATCATCTTAAAGCCTGGCTGTTAGACGAACAAAATTGCGATCACGATGCTGTCTAAAATTGTGCTACGTGTGCATATGTGTTTGTATAGTGTGTGTTATTGTTTATCTTGTACCTGCACAAGGAACTAAAGATGGAGCCGGCGGCTATAATCTTACATATTTACATATATTTGTTCATTAACATGAATATAAATCTTCTCATTAATATATGATGTCCCTTATCAAATAAATCAATCAATCTATCAATTAGTATTCAGCCAAAGGCAATTTTCGCTCAAAAGATGATGATGAAAACCCCTTTTAATGTAACAGACGTGCACAATTTCATCTAAATAATCCGCTGAAAGCCTTCCCAGTCAAAAAGTCTTGGAAATGTAGTACCGTTACAGCAGCCAGTGTTCTAAATAGGCTTCAGGTCTCTGCTTAATAATAACAAATTCACTTGTCTTTGTCTTCAGGTTATTGGAGTTCACCTGAACAAGTGGACGTTAGATAAACGCCTCGGTGTGGCCTGTCTCCTCCTCTACTCTGTCTTTCTGTGTTTCTCTTGCCTCATAGAGTACAACATCTTCACTTTCGTCAACCTGCCCACGTGTAGGGATGACTGACGCGCACACGTCATAAAAAAATGCGTCATTTCAATTTCATTTGACTTAGATGACAGGATACAACACTCGAAATTTGAAATTATGTTAATTTTTGCCAAGATTTATGGGCAGTCATTGTCCACCTTCCCGGATTCTCGAGTGGAAAATCACGCATTTATTTATTTATGTTGTCATTTTATTTATCAGAAAATGACTGTCCACACGAAATGCATCAAGGATGACAGGCGTGGCAAGTTTCTGATGAATTAATATTTTAAGTGCAAGGCTGGATTTCACATTTGGAAATCAGCTCGGAAGGACTCAGTTTGCCCTGCAGACGGGATAATATTTCAGCCGTCAGTTATCTGATCATACATCCTGGATTATGTTGCGTTATTACAGATCCAGGATCTGATGGGATACATTGTCTACAGTACATAGCCAAAAAACACACCAGGGCATTATTATCCAGTCATGTTTTCTAAAACGTGTCACAGCAGCAGAAGTGTCTACTGTACGTTTTTGTATTTAAAAATGATTGAATTAGCTTTATGGAGAGCTTTTGGTTCCCTTGTTTTTTGTAAATAGTTTTCTGTAAATAGCCCCAGATGGCTCATATATTATTTATTGGTGTCATACGCACATTTCTTCTCGGAGGGTACAGAACCCTCAACAGGTTTATTTATGGTGCCAGGGTCGCTGCAATCTGCTTTTGAGAGAGAAGTTCTTCTTTCCAAATGTCTACTGATAAGCACAGTTCATTTTGATGTTTTTGAACGACTTGATTTAGATGTCAATATTAGGAAACAAAAGAAAAATATATGTATCTGCACTCTTGTGAGATGGACCAGTTTGTATTGTATCACTAGAACACTGCTAGAGTGTTAGTGTTGCACCGATACCATTTCTTGGCTCCCGTTATCAATGCCATGTTTTTTTTTTGAAAATCCATTTTTCTTTTATTAAGAAAAATAATAACTTCAAATAGATTGCACATATACAAGTGTTGATGAAATTGATGAAAGGGTGCATCTTTGCCACAGAAAGAAAGCATTATTTCAGTAATTGTCTGCCATTGACGACGCTAAATGTCCAAGCCATTGCCACGAATATTAACAAATATTAATTCCTCATTTTTGCCAGAGAAAGAAAACTTTCTTTGCTGCAGTGTTTGCAGCTGGTGGCCATTTTGAGTAGAGCAAAGGCATTTGGAAAGTAGATCATGAAGAGTACATTTTGTGCAGTATTGGCACATCATTTTTTTGTTTTAGTACTCTACAATGACGTCATTTTTATTGTTGTATCACTACTGATACTACCATCGGTGCAACACTACTAAAATGAATAGCCTAGTCACATAGAAAATACTGTACTTTACTGCTGTTTTGCTAAATTAAGATGCTGACTAGGTTTTGCAACACTGATGGCATTATATAACAAGCCACTCTTTGCTAGGTTGATGTCCCTTTTAAAGATGTAATATAATATTGTACATCAGGACATTTATCCTCGGTGGAATATTTTTTTGTCTTTTTTAATGCCTAATGTTTAGATTCGTCAAGATTTGGTAGGTTTGTTCTAGATAAATATTTTTACTAGATTTTAGAGCATGTACAAGGTACAATACGTACAAGGTGTCTGAGGCAGATTTCGCACTTATTCCTTGAAACACTTTTACAACTGTTAAAAACGTGTTCACCTGTGTAGTGTATCCTTAAAACTGTTTGTTGGTTGAAATTACATTTTTTTTGTTCTCCTTTGACCTATTTTAATTCATGATGTTGTTGTTTTTTTTAATTGAATTTCAATTTAGGGTTTTTATTTTGGTAGTTCATGCTTTTGTTGTTTACTTTTGGACAGAATCATCTGCGCTTTGACAGGAAAACAGGGTTTCAATCTGTCTAAGATGTGATGCAATAATATTGATCATACAAGCATATTAATAACCTCTTTTAAATATGAAATATGCATTGAAAAGAGAAAATACTCTTTTATACATGACACTTTACTATCAAATGTTGTCGTTTTTGAACTGTTACTATTAGGATCAATTCTAACAAGACTGTTATGGATTGACATCAATTTGTTTTGCAACCTAACAATCAAATTCAAAAAAAAAATACTATTGATATTAATTATAATTTAAAACTCATCCATCCTTAAAAACAATGCATGTTTTGGAAGTCAATTGAGGAAAATTCTAATTAGACTTTTTGGCTTGTGAAAAATATTGATTATTTAAATTGTTTTAATACATTTCAAGCAAGTAAAAAAATATTAAAGCAGAGCGCTGATGATAAACAAAATTCTGGACAATTGGCCACAAAATAGCACACATTTCAGTTGAGGAAATTGATTGAGGAAATTGTTTTAAGTATTATCAGTGTCTTGGATTCTCATATAGAGCAAAATATAATTATATCATGCACTTTATCATTCACTAAGTTGTTGCAGGTGTTTGACATGTTTCTCTTCACGAGATATTACTTAAAACCAAAAGAGTATAGAATATACATGCATTTTAAACTAACCAGAACAATGCTTATGTTTTTGGAAGCAAAATTCTGTCTTATAGATTCTTAAATGTGTAGTATCCATATGGATGATATATTTCAAATGTATTATATGTATATAATAGGTGTAAATGTATATATATTTTTGTCTCAATATGTATATTTGTTGAATATATTTTCATAGAATGTAGATTACCCTTGTACTCCTTTGTTTTGATGTGTGTTGAAGACCTCTGACGCTATTTGTTTACTCGCATGAAGATCCATGTTCAATATAATAAATTATTTATAGTACAACTAAATGTATATTTGGATGGGATTCCACCGACTTCCCCAAACTGGATTTATTTCGGACTGTCGCCGACGTGAGTGGAATTTGAGATAGGAACAAGGAACTTTTTAACTGGATGCTTTACTTTGTGTTTCGATGTTTCAAATGTCATTTTAGAAAACATTTTGCTACCAGAGCATTAATAAATAGATATTTGCTAAAGGGATCTAAACCTGTGTAGCATCATTATTCCTTGATCAAACTATAAATGGACTGTCTTCTTGGGAATCAAAAAAGATCCCAATTTTAGAGTAAGATTGTCTAATATAGGGGGGTCAAACTCAAGGTAAAGGGGCTGATTCAAACCACCATATCATTTTGTGGTATATATACAAGTAAATATTGTGCATTAACTCATGTTTATTGTTTAAAAAATAATTTTGAAAAGGAAATTGGGATCAAGTTGCATATGTGATGACTTGCAAGTCAATAATGTGCATTGACTCATGTTTATTGTTTTACAAATAATAATTTAAAAGAGGGAATTGGGATCAAGTCGCATATTTAATGACTTGCAAGCCGACTCAAGATTTGGATGAAGATGCGCCTAACTATTGCCACCTGCTGCCGAGGAACGCCCCCGGAAATAACTCGATCTCGGGGACTTTTTGACGCGAAAAACATCCTTTCGATGTGGAATACGGTAAGGTCAAATGCACGCGATTCACAAGCAAAAATATACTATATACGTCGAAATTTGTCCACCGATTGACGGTGATCGTTAAAATTGTACAATAACTAATACCTAACGGGACATAGTAGGCTATATACAGCATGCTGAGCATATCGATTTGTTTGTTTTTTGGTGTTGTGAAGTTTGCAAATTGCTGGATTGCACGTGTCTTGCTAAAATGTGCAAGATCTTCATTTTTCTTGGTGTTGAAGTATATATCTCATCAGGGTAGTTATTTATTATTTTACATCTAGGGATAACAGGGTTGGTTGCCACAAAGGTTAGTTCCCACAGTTTTTCCTTGTATACCCTATCCAGTTAACTATCAGAACATCAGAACAAACATTAAAGTAATATCAACATAATGAATTTTAATCCATTATTTCCATTCGTGCAAAATAATCTTTATTGTAGTACAACGCATTCTTGTTGGAAACATTGACACTATGTAGATTAAAAACAAGTGTGGAAAATCCCTGCACGGATTCATAAACATTGATGAATATTGGTCATCTTCGATCATCAAAAATGTTATAATTGAACATTTGCCTCTCAGATGTACTCTTACTGTGCTAAAAAAAATTAACAAGAGCTCTTTTACGCCACTGCAAACTTTATGGTGCATCTATGCAACATGTAATTGCACTACATTTAAAGGGAATGAGAAGAGATGCTTTGATTGCCTGTGAATTTTCGCAAATCTCATTTCTATCTACCACTCTCCAGCTATTACAATTCATCAAATTATTTTCTCATGTGCTGTGTAAAATAATGCAGGTTCCAGTATTGAGAAAACACAAAACATTTCAAGTAAATTAGACAAACAGTACCATGTGTAATACTGATTGCAGACATGTATATTGTATCACTGCATCTAAGTGATCTCTCACCAGCTAGAAGCATACATAATCCTTTAAAAAAACTGGCCTTTAAAAAACATTTTTTTACAAGATTTTTCAGTAGCAGAGACCTTTTAAAAACGGATTATTCCTCCGACATGTTACTCTAAAATCAACAAGAGTAATGTGTTAGAATAAAGTATACAAACAAATACTACTGGCTAAATAACCGGCATGATCAACATTACAAACCTGTTATAATATTAACGTAATGTCAATTATTTATGTATTTTTCATGTTAAAGTACAATCTTTTCTAGTCACTCCATAAATGGTTAATCGCTCATATTTTTATACTATGATGATGATGACAAATCTGTGCACTCTTCCGACACGTAGCTGTGCAAATTTTACGGACTTGTAGTGCACTTGAGCAACCTCTAGATGTCTCTATTTCAAAATAATCAAACAGGACTCAAACAGTTAACCAGCAACTGTGTTTGACATAATTTAGACTTATCAATTGATAAGATGCTGTACATTGACAGCAAGTGATATCATAATGGAGACACAAATCATATTATTCTCTATGTACACAAAACTTAGCCACTACCACAGTTGGCCCTTACACCAGCATTGTGGTTAGTTCGATTACAATAACAACAAATGTATTGTGATCTCGTTTTAAAATAAAGTGTAGATTTGAATCACAAAACACAACTTATTACGCTGCTATAATAGCCCAAACAAAGATGTTGTTTGTTATGGTGTGTTTATAGGAATCAAGTTGAAGAAGCAAAGAACAAACTTTCACTTCTGTCAATGTGCTTTTTTTTTTTCTTTGTCTCGTCTCCTTGGCAATTTCTCCAGAGGATGTCAAACGTGACATCAAAAAAGGGAAGTGGCGACCCATACACGCAATGTTTTGCAAGACGCATCCCGATGGGTTCGTTGATCAGGGACATGATGACTTGGGATGGAGTAACTTTAACGTGACAGTCTGAGGACCAAATTGGTTGACTCCAGACTGAGATTGTGGAGATTTATTCTAGTATTCAGATGTCAAGGTGTGGTTGTTGGCATCCAGAGAGGTGGACGGCGAGCTGCCACAATTGGCCAGGCGTCGGTAAACAAAATGAAAGGGTGGCGCTTGCGGGCGGCTATGGAGCTCCGCCTTGATCTTTTGAGGGTGGGTGTCAGGAGCGAGCTGCTGGCTACTACCTTCCGTCAGCAGGAACAAACCGTAGCTGTCAGGTTCCGATACTTTGAATTTCAGCGCGCAGAGTTGACACACCTCCTCCGCGGTAGCGTAGGGTCGGACAGGGAGAGTCTTAGCGGTGCAGCCGCTACCTAGCTCCTTCAGTGCAACCCTCAGGTAATTCTAGATGGAAGTTAGAAAAAAAAGGGGGGGAAATTACTATTTTGTTATTGTATTTGTTTCTATGAATAAATAATCTGACATTTATGAGTCTTTTTTAAAGCAAATACAATTTAAATTTTTAATCATGTGCAGTTTTTAAAAAAAATTGAAGATAAAGTAAACACACGTGCATATGAAACACCAAAGTGAAGTGATTTTCAATGAATGTTACAATTACTATTTTAAAAAAAGGACTACCGTATTTTCATACTATAAGGCACACTGCATTATAAGGCGCACGCTCAATTATATATATTTTTTTTACATATATAAAGCACACTGGATTTTAAGGCGCATTATCTATTTTGGAGAAAATGTAAGACTTAAGTGTGCCTTATAGTCGTGAAAATATGGTACTTTTCAATCACCTTGTATAGTAAAAGCATAAATACATTTCTTAGATTAAAAAAAAATCACTGATTGGCTTATTATGACGCCGTCCAAATCGTTTTGACTGGGACTGTTCGGCAGTGTTCCAACGGGACAGTTCCAGGCAAAACGTATTGGACGTCTATTGCAGTCAAAGGGTCTTTTTCTAATATGAAATGTTTTGTTATAGGGCAGCCACATTGAGATTGCTGGACATACTTGAAAGTCATCAAAGGAAGGCTCGGCGTGCAGAGTTGTGCGTCGCCGGTGCCACTGGTGAAGCGTGTTTCTGGTCTCGGAGCTCAGCACCCTGGCCGCCTGCTCCTCTTGGAAGTTATGGATCAGTGACATGGCTCCATAGGCACTGGTTAGATAATAACCACCTGCACCACAAGATAAGAAAACACTGTAAGTCAACCTATTCCTGTCATGCTCATTTTTGCCTAGCAGATGGTGCTCAACTTGTGCTGTTATGTTACATTTTTGGGGTTTTGTAGGCAGTTTTAAAAATCAAAACTAGTAGATACAACTGTGAGTAGATCATGAGGTATCTTTACATTGTAGTGAAAATATGCATTCTACAGTACTGCTGCTGCTTTTTACAATGGATAGCTTGAGCCGGATGTTTTACTGTACATTCATAGACAATGCAGACTCTAGACTAGGCTTAAGGGGAAGATTACCTTCTCCATTAAGCAGTGAGGGATCCAGAAGCTCCATCATGTAAAGTATCTCATTGTTCAGTTGTGGCATGTCACATTGGGCAAGGACGTAGGTCAACATTGGTAGGAAGTCATCCGCACCATACATACGCCCTGGGAAACAAACAAAGTGTTTAAACGATGTCAAATTTAGGTTTCGCTCACATAAGTTTGTATATGTAGAATTCTGTGAAACATTTGCTACCTGAATTGTCTTCCATGATGGTATAGATGAGTTTGCAAACCCTTAGCAGCATGGTGACTTTCTTCTCCGGAGAGTACAGTTTGCACATGGTGTGGAACTTGTAATTGATCTTCTCGATAGCGATGGGATCCGGCGGCACCATGTCTTCCACACCCATTTCTTGCGGCTGCCGAGCTTTTGCCAAAGACATGTTCTCCTTCAGTTCCTGCAACTCCCCGCTGCGCACCTGGAACTCCTGCAGGGCGCTGCTAATCATCGGCTTGAGAGGCTTCAGTACGCACTTGTGCATGGCCTTCTCTAAAACGTGATCTGAAAAGAGAAAGAATTTTTCATTTTCAATACCGCTTATCCTCACTCGTATTGCGGGGGTGCTGGAGCCTATCCTAGCCATGTCTTAGCGGTAGGTGGAGAACACCATGAATTGGTTGGCGGCCAATCACAAGGGCACAATGAGACAAGCCATTCACATGCAGAGATAGGGACTTTGTCTTCAACCAACCAACCATGTGTGTTTTTGGGATGTGGAACGAAACTGGAGTACCCGGAGAAAACCCACGCAACAAACCGGTTATTGAACTTAAATTGAGAGGCGGATGTGTTAAGCACTCATCGCACCCTCATCTATTTAAAAAAAATATTGATTTTCTATGTGTATCTATGATCTTCATTTTAGTTTTACCATGAATTCACACAATCTACTTTCACGGGTCACACAAAGTGTTTTGTGGAGCCAGATTTGGCCCGCCGGCCGCCATTTTGACACCATTGCCTTACTGGGTTCCCCCCAGAAAAGTTGGTGGCTGCCACATAGGCGGTGATAGATGTCCAATCAATTTTGACTGCTCGGGCTAGCAGCGATCAGAACAGTATTTGAAGGTCTGTCCCTTTGAGTACTCGTCAACATCACTGTTCTAATCATTCTTGTGCGCACAAAAAGCCACAATAGCACAAGTCAAGGACGGGTCGAGTTTCTGCAGAATACTTTTACGGCTTATCTTGGCGTGTTTTTAAGTCTATCTCACGACAACACGAAAGTAAAAATAAGAAAGTGAGAAAACTCACACAAAAAGAAGGAACATGCCCCAAAAGCTTTTTTTTTTCGTTTACATTTCGGCTCATGTGGTCTGACTAACATATGCCATGATATCATCCAGACAGGATGGAAACCAAACCGCAGCAATGCTGAATAAGGCGGAACGTGTGTGTCTTTCTGTGCATGTGCATTGCTGACTTTTCTTCGGAATAGGGTTAAGTCAGTTGTTTTATTTTCGAGCTCAGCATGTGCAAAGACTGATTCTTACTCAGCATTGCGCCTGGCCGGATCACATAAATCCCACTTGGCCATTCTTGTCGCTATGAATCATTCATTTCCAACTCGATCATCTTGCATTTTTAATTCCTTCTGTTGCTACCTCAGCTCGGCTGGAACTAAACTGCTGAGCAAAAGATGTGTACTTTATTCCGAGACCTAGACAGAAGAACATTGAGTTATGTTCCACCAAAAATGACTAACAGCTGTCATTAAGGGCTTTGTACTGCAAAGTATATTTAATTGTACAATAGTTATCAGCCAAACTGTTCTTGGTGAGAACCTTATTCCTAGACGGCATTTAGTATTATATTGTAAATCAATCTCTTCATGAAAATGCATGTTTGTCACTGTATTCTCTATATTTTGGACAGATCCATTCATCAGTTCTACATAAGTGTACAAAATCTATTCCTAGTCAATGCAACCAGTGTATTTTTGCCCTCCATACTAAACAACTAACCATTGTACAATAAGAATGAATATTTTGTTTTAGTAGCATATACGTACATAAAGATGGACAATATATGCAACCATAAAAAGGCAAATATGCCAAAACTTCCTTTATCCGAATGATAAGTGTTATGAAACTGAAAAAAGCGCAACCACAAAACCAAATTGATGAACCACTAAAACTCTACTGAGCAGTAAAGCGTGTCACAACAACACCCAATGGTGGAGTGGTTATTTTGCTTGACTTCGCCAAGGCCCACGTGGGATCGATTAACACTCGGTCATGGAGTGTTTTTTAGAGAATGGTTGCCTCTCTCTATTTGGGGGCTCTATGTTTGTCATTGGCACTAAAAAAATTAGATGACCCATATAGGTTTCAAGATATTTCACTTTGGAGAAGAGTTAAGTGTTTAGGAGTTAAACATAGCCTAGTGTAATCAGGATGAGAGGCGTTTCTGTGATATGTCTCAGTTCTCTTGATTGTTTGCTTCCTGATAGTGACACAACCTCAATATAGCATCTTGGGTCAAAAGCAAGACATTCAGGTTGACGGAAACAAGCCATTTATCTGAGTGTTTTTCTCACATTACTTTATGATTACAATGTTGGCTAAGGACGACCAGTTGATTTTTTTTCGATATAGCATTAAACAAAACACCTAATTGATGGCATTTTGACCTCAAAAGCAAAAGTACGCCATAACAATTAAGAGCAGTGCATTTCAGTATCAATAACATGTTTTGATACTTTTGACAACTTTAAGGACCACATATTTTAAGATCATTGATCTGTGTGGGGAAGAGTATGAAACAAGGAGGTCTATTCTAACCCCACACTTCCACTCACCCACCCCTCCGATAACAGAACTCTCTACTCATTCTCATCTCAAAGAGATTCATAGAATTGAAGCCAAACAGAAACAGCAAAGGCCCTTCAATATGCCATTGTCTTCTTAGCCAAAATGTGATGATACTGTCTGTTTTTTTTCACTCTGTTGCTGTTGTGATACTAGACTTCATGTTTATTCACTTAGCAAAGGAACACTTTTCTCATTTACAAGACAACTACTATAAAATGTGTATATGGTGAGAGAAACTAGGACAGCATCTGGAAAAACAGTTTGGAAAAGAGTCACTGTGAAAAAATGCAAAGTGAGAGTCAGAGACCTCCAGACTGCAAAAGAGAAAGGAGGCGCTCTGCTTCAATTCCACTCTCTCTCTTATTGTGTTCATCTAGCCCAGCTGGGCTTTGAACGGAGCATCGTCAAAACAAAAATATTGTGCAACACTTCTCAGAACTAAAATTACGACTCCTAAAGTATGTTATTGACATATTTATATGATTTATATCCACTTTCAAAGAGACAAAAATGACAAAAACAGGAATTGGATCAAATCCTTGTGTTGATTGATATAGTTATTCATATTCCCAGAAGCAATATTTAATATTTATAACATTAAATAAAAATAAAATCATACTTTTAATGTTTTTTTTAAGTTACTCTATTTTGTTCTTTCTAATCCTGCCCCTTATTTATTTATTTATTTTTTTTTTACCAAAAATGACCTAATAAAAATGTCCAAATCTAGTACTCTATAAATAATTCGATGGAGCAAGAGGTAGGGGGAAAAAAAGGACTTCCTAAAACGACTTATCAACATGATGACACATGACTGGATATGACATGGCACTCCTCATTCCCTAATCCTTGATGATAAAGTCATTATGCTTATGTAGTAGAAATAATATTGCAGCAAAACATCAGACTTAATAACTCTTTCACTGCCACTGATGTTGATAGACTTTCAATCCTCTCCTTTCTTCTTTCTACTATAAATTTAAATGACTAGTAGATGTCCCATCTGTTTAAAATGGGAGGATGCAGCACTCCCAGTCCAAATGGTTTGAATGACAGTGACAGTCAAGAGTTAATTATGTGAAGACTGGATTAACTAAACTCAAAGTCAACTGTTCTGGATGTAAGCATCTGGATGTAAAAATTAGGGATTAGTATAGTAATCATTCATTCATTTTCCATACTACTTATGCTCACAAAGGTTGTGGATGTGCTGGAGCCAATCCCAACCAACTTTGGGCAGACCACCCGACGAAAACTGACGTGTCCAAATTCCCAAACTTACCTATTTGGTCTTCAGGTATGAGGCTCTCAATGGGCAGGCCCAGCTCTGAACTTTGTCGCAGGTAACTCTTCATCTGAGTGATAAACTGACGAACAGTCTGAAGAAGCTCCAGTCCAGAAGCAAAGCTCTGCCAAGTCGGGGTGCCCGCCCCTTCGCCCATGTAGCTCAGGAAATCCTGCACTAGGGAGCCGAAGTAGGAACCTTTATCCTTGGACAGATCCACCACTCGTCGAATGGCTCTCTTTTCGGGTGTCAACAGTGAGTTAAAAACACCGCTCATCTTGCGAAGGTGACCTCGCAGTGCTTTCTGGAGGACCAAAGCGCTAGCACTCGGCCGGCGTCTTATTCTATGCCCGGGCGGCATCATGGTCAGGTCGTGGTCTTGGTCCTGATCACTCTCAAGGACAACCCCATAGTCAGGCTCTTCTTCGTCATCGTCCTCGTCGTCGTCATCGTCTTCCTCCATGCTGGAATAAAGAAGATGGGACGAAGGTAGTGAGAGAGGGAGCTGGGTGTTAAAATCCTCCACTGTCGGAGGACTTGGGTCGTGTAGAGGGGGAAGGAAGAAAGCGGTGGACAGAGAGGAATCTAGAGACTCTGAGGAATCCGTGGAAAGGCTCATGTCACTCAGACGTTGGCAAACTCCCTGGCAGTCATCTGAAGCTTCTCCAACGTTCTCTCCGCACTCCGTTGTTTCTTTCCGGGAGGAATCTGGAATACTGATGGAGGGCTGGCTACAAGCTTTTCCGCCATTCTGTTGAGATAGTTTGGCCTTTAGAAGCGCCTTTTCGATAGTCTGGTCCTCTAGTGCCAAGTGACACTGGGCGTCTTCCAGGGAGAACGACGGTGAGGGTTTGACCCTGCGAGGTGAAGAGGATAGAGACGAAAAAGAGAGAGGCAGAGAGGGTCTGGGGATGGAAATAGGCGAGCTAATGCTGAGTCTCTTCGGTGGGGATGACGAGGGGCTGATACTTAATGAAGAACCAAGACGTGATAGGAGGCTACTGCTACGCTCCTTTTCTTCCGCCTTTTCCTTCGATACGTTGATCCAGGGAATTTTTTCGGGCATACTGGCCTGCCGGGATGATTGCTGTGCTCCAAAGCGAGGCGGTGGCGGGCGGGCTGGTGGAGACCGGGAAGCAGTGTCTACACCACTTTTACTTTTTTCAGCTTGCTCTTCCGTGTTGCTGTTGAGACAATGAGATTTCACCTCATTGGAGGATTGACTGTCAGTGATATCAGCAGGCTTGTCGCCAGCGACTTGCAGTGCTTCTGTTTCTGGGGTCTGATTTAGACGTTTGTCAGGTAGACCAGAAGAATTTGCTGGCGGGCTCTGGTTGCTGTCTTCTTGGTGAACTTTAATGAAAAGAGGATTTATGAAGCAGAGTGCACCATTTGATTGAATGCACTCGAGTTCTGAAGGGCTGCGAGTCCGAAGCCAAGGGCGGCCTGCGGTGGCAACTGAGAGTGGTCGCTGGCCAGTCGGAACCAGTCTGTCAGAAGATGTGGCTCCTGACAAGATGATAGAACCCTTCTTATGGCACAATTCAGTGTCCCAGAATCCTGAAAGACAAAATAGGCATATCCAGTTATACCGTGTTAATTGCTGTTTAATACAGTACAGAAAATATTCTTTCATCAACAAAAATAATTAACGTAACATTTAAAAAATCGGAGAAAACTACGATAAAATATCAAAATGACAGGAACACCATTAAAAAGAAAAGGCATTACCATGTTATACTAATTTAAGAATAGCTGGTGTCTTGCACTTAAGTTACTGAACTACTAACTATTTAATCATCTACATTTACTAGGGTGCATTTTTTTCTTTGATTTATCAGAAAACAAAGAGTTATGGATATGCTTTTAATCTGGAATTCCATTCTCATTGACATCACTTTGAAAGAGGTTTGCGGTCAAGGCTTTTTGACATGAAAAAAAATAGCAATAATATTGGGTGTTGCATCATTTTCACCGCAACATTAATCATTCTCCAGTATGAAACAAAAACAACTCTGGATAACAAGTAGCCCTTCGAAGAACGAGGAAAAACAACACTGGGTTTACTAATCGACACAGTCACATTGGATTCCCAGATCTTGGCAACTTGAACCTGTAAAATTGTTGGTATAGAGGAGCATCTAAGAGACTGGTTAGGTTTAAGATTTTAGGCCCCGAAACAGCATTATAGAGATGAGCCTAACACAAAACTTAAAATGAGCTATACCACAGAAGTTGATGGCCTCTTTCCATATAAACTCGGTCACCGGCTCAATTAGATCCTTCCCACATGCTCGCATAAGTTAGATCAAACAATAGAATCATGTCTTTAAAGTATATCAAGGCCTGAAAGAGCTGGATTTTTTTCCAAACTCAATGGCCTCAGACAAAAAGGTTTGAAAAGCATTATATTCTGCAAGTATTATCATTACTATTTTCATAAAACAATCAGTTCCAGCCTCAATATTTATAAAGTTTAACCTTTCATCTGAGCTTCTACCAAGCACACTTTTTTCTTTTGATCATCAAAATGTTCAATACTCTAAGTCAACTTTAACCAACCATAAAATACTTTTTTTGAACATAAAATGGAACTCCAGCAGGGCAGTTTTTGCAAAATTACAGGCATTACTTTCAAGTGGTCCATTACCAAACTGTCAGCATTCTTTCGAGTCTCACATGTGCCATGCCAGGCAGTCCAAGTATAAAATATACACAAACACTCACAGAGTTTCTTCCTTTCGACAACAGAAAATGGATGACAGGAATACTTACTGTGATTGCAAACAGATGAGAGGTTTTTAAGAGATCGCTTCCAAAATCTCAGGATGGTTTCACTGGTTAATAATGCCCTAACAACAGTGTTTTGTTGGTGTAAGCTGATCTTCTAGCGTCTTGAGCAAAACTCCTACTCAATATTTGTGATGACTCCTCATGGTAATGTGTTTTTGGGATGGGCTGTTTGCAGAGTATCCCCGCCTCCATCCCTCCCATTCTCCCTCCCTTTCAACTCTCTGCCTGTAATTCTTTCATGGACACATGCCCAACCCCCGTCTGGGCTCCCACTCTATCCTTGTTTACAATCGACGTCTTCTTTGCTGAATGCATCGGTTTTACATGTTTATGTTTTATTTTTCATTGTTTTTCCCCTTGTATAGCATTAGTTGGAACTTGTTTTCCAGGCAGTGTTTCAGGAGAGATTTTTGAAAAATATCCTGTTTGGCTTTTGCTCTCTTTTAATGAAACTTGACTCCCTTGGGTGATCACCATTTATTTACACAGGCCCGGTTTAGACTTTGACAGTACATTCAAAAGCTGGAATAATGTCTGAAAGATTAAGGTCTATTCTGGGTCTGTGGTGTTTAAACAAGCTCACAGGTAAAGATGCAAAGATGATTTTTAAATAAGAATAAATAAGAATTGATCTTGTCCTGGATTTAGGAAAGTTTAGGCTTCGGATAGTGTAGTTTTAAGATTACCGGACGCTCAATTTCATTAAATAGCATTCATTAACACATTGGCTGCCACTGAGTGTGATAGGCCAACCAGAGTTGGTCTAAAGATAAACAATCATTGACCACACAGTTATAAGATTAACATCAATCGGTCAAAAAAGATTGAATGTCTTTTGCCATCAACGACATGAACATATGATCATCCATGCCAAACATCCTAGTTAAAATGTGTTTCATATCCACTGCAATCAACGACAGTGAATGAGTTAATAATGTTGAGAAATGACTTGCTGTATAAGTCTCTCCAACGTCATTGAATGTGATTATCCTAGACACAATCTCTTTTCACCTTTCATACGCACAGACACACACACAAACCCCTTTATGTCCATAAGAGCACCCTTTTATATACCTTACAAACCACACCATTGTCACCTTGCCTAAAAGACGACATTTAGTTAATAAGGCCCAGCCAGGGAAATTCTGTCTTTTAAATCCCTTCAAACCACATTAAAGGGTAGCTTTCAATGTGTGTCACGCTGGACGCCTTTAATATGATAACAGATGTGTTTTGTCAGGTTAACTCTCGAGCTGAGTCATACGTTAGAGCTTGAATGGACACCCAGATCACTGTATTGGAGTATTACATTCCACACAGTAACTTTTGTGTCCCCACAGTTGTATTTGTCAGAAGTGGCTTTCAAATACTATCATTTCCATTTGTATTAGTATATAATAAAAAGAAATCCAACAAACCTGCTCCAAATTTGGCGATCTCTGCGAGCTCAGCAGGGGTTTTGGCTGAAGCAATGGTCTCTGGTAACTTCAAGGTAAACGGAAGCACATCCCTGAGTAAAAGCAACAAAAGCAGGAAGAAATTGAATAATCAAGTTGGACCAGGTGGAACTCAAGTGACTCAGTCAATCTGCTGAGGACGGCATAGCTTTGGCAGAACCATGGATTCAACCAATTGTCTGGAAGGCAAAATGGCTGACTCTGTGCAATGCTTTTACATGGTTTTTAAAGCCTTCCCTACAGTCCAGAAAGGGCAAGGGTAATTCTGAAGAATCGACTCACCTACTGATGCAGCAGAATGCAACAAGGCGAAAGAGGTCTGCAAAACTCAGGCCAGATCCTTCTAAAGAAAAAGCTGCAGGAGAAAACAGAACAGGGCGATAATCATAAATTCCATTACCTGGGCATAATGAAACTTCTATTAACAAAATGTCAAATATATTTTATTATGATTACCAAACCCCAATTGTTAAACAACTAGTTTGGTTCAATATAATTGTGCACTATCATACTTTAATAAGTCTTTCTTGCTGTATATTAGGTTATTCACACATTTTAAACTCTGAAAAATTACTTCAAACTATAAAAACAAAAACATCACTTTCTATCCTGAATCAAGAATGAAGACTTATAATACCTAACTATCTCACAACTCCTCATTTAGTTTCTAGATGCGACAATAGTGGCTTACTGTACTGGCTCTCTTTGACGGTAAAATCTTTTACAGGAACTGGAAAGTTCTTATCCATGCGTAAGGATATAACCTTTTTCTGAAGGCTTGATGACTTCCTCACCAGAAATGTCTACAAGCCAAAGGAAGAAACACAAAATAAGAAGTCTTACAAATGCCATACTTCGTTGTGTGCCATATTGCATTTCATTTTTAACCTCCAAATTCTTGTTAAAGCTCAGAAACATTACATAGGGTATATACAATAATAAATGTTTCCTACTCCTGCTGCTTGCTTCTGTAGTATGCGTACAGCATTCTGGTGACTAAGGTCAAGTTGGAGCCACACAGGATGTGTATTAATCAATCTGTCCAAAACACTGAGTCGCCGATGCAGAGAGTCATAGCCAGAATCTCTAACTCCGGCCAGTCCAGTATCTATTTTAGCACAGGGAGATTCTTGTAGAAATAGTCCACCCACTTCATCACCAAGCCTAAAAAAAAAAAAAAACAGGCAAAAATGTGTGCTATATTAAAGTAGTAAGTGGTGTATAAGTGCATATGCATGTCTAAGATAAAATCCAAGTATCTGGTATATTTTACATTTAAAAAATGCATTGGGTTTTTTTTTGTTCTTCCACGTTCCTTCATGATTTTGTCTTATCTTATCCAACGAACAAAAACGGCTGCAGGCATGTTTAAAGAGAAAAAACAAGCAACCTGCTTCCCGTTATCTGATTTGTGTTTACAACATCGATTCTTCACATCTGATTTTTTTTTCCCCCTCCCATTTCTAATGGTTTGAATATGTTTATTGGACATGTCCAGAGTAGCATGTGTCTAAATCTTGATTTGCTTTTCAGGTGTGATTCAAGTTCAGCAAAGTTCACACACAGTTTAAGAGGACTGCATCAATACAAGGTAGGCTAACATCCTGGTTGATACTTGTTGAAAAGTCACGTAGGGGGTAAAATAGTAAAGTAATATTGATACATGAATGCAAACAGTGGTTCTTCATCACATATATATGCATAGAAATATACAAAAATCTCAATTGTGCTCTCTGCTGTTTGTACTGAGCTAGTGCATCGTATTAGTTTAACTGGCTTTTCTACGCATGAAATGATCTCATTCAGTCAACAAACTGAGCTAACCTTTGTATTGAATCGGTGCCGTGTTTTTCTGTGGTCTCTGGCTTTTTCCCCATTTCTTTCTTCAAAGTGCCGATTTCCAGGGCAAAGGATTCAATCAACTACACAAAAAGGGAAAAAAATACATTCACAAAAAGAAGTATTAATACATTTGATAATCACTTCACATGTCTAAGCAAAAATACGATCAAATAAGTAAAAATGAATCATATAAACTAACTGTTTAAAATGATATCTCAGTTAAAATCAGAGTGTGATGCTTGGGTTTAAATTTTAGTCTTTTTTTTTTTACATTGATCGACCTCTAAATGTGTGGCGATGTCCAATCATCCTGCTTGGCGTAGATGTAAAAGTACTAGCAGTTCAACTTGACTATAATGTAACGTGTACATGGTTTATATAGCTGAGAGGCTCGATCAGTCAAGGAATATATTTTGTTTTTTGAGTAGAGCACTTAAGATAATATGGAGCCTAGAGCAAGAGTCCAAGGAAAAACTCAGTTGTTTTTCTTCAACATACCAAGTTTGTCGCTGACTGACTTCCTTTTTTGAAAAACAGTAGTGAATGCTGTGACGTACCTTGAAGAAACTGCTTTTCCGCTCCCGTTTGTGGATTTTTTGGGTGGACATCTTGTTGGATTTCTTGGGTAGCTTTCTGCTAATAAGAAAAATAATCAAAGATACTTTTAGTCAATTGAAATGAAAATTATGATGATAAAAATTCTAAGATGATTCTTTGTTCAGTTCATGTTTAAAATATGCCAAATCACTGCCAGATTATGCGGCCTGTAGCGACAGTTTTAATTTAAATTGAAAATATCAAATATTACCTATGAAATGAGAGATAACTGGTGCACGTTTCACGTTTGGGGGTTTGGGAGCCAGAAGTCTGATTGTCTATTAGTGTGAGCCTTGTAATATGTGACTCAAAGTACAGACCAGTAAAATAGGAAGTGTGTTGTGAAAATAAAATAAGGACTATGCCAACAGTTCATATAAATGTCTTCTCTCTATCCTGAGATACTGAGCAGTGTAGATTGTTTTGAATTTTATGATTTATGACAATACTATAATAGGTTGTGTTCTAAAACATGAAGGCAAAATTACCAGTCTATTTTAAATGAACACACACACAAACTGTTGTCTACCAAAGCCTGCAATTTGCACTTACAGACACACCCTGTACTCTAAACCCAAAGTCTTGAACTTAAAAAGGACATGTTCATTAAAGCTAATAACTACCATTTGCATTGTCTTGAAATCAAAGAACCACTGGCAATTATAGTTTACAACTCTGCAAACCTTTATGTAATATAACCGTTATACCAAACACCTCTTAGAAGCAATATAAATGAAATGCAAATCATGTTTGATGTCAAATTCCCAATCACATATTGGTTATTTTATTTCAAAGACAGAAACAAAAATACTCAGGGTCATAGTACACAAGTTATTTCCATGTGCAAGATAAAAATAAGTATTAAGCTTAGAGACGGAAAACCCTTCAAACTTGCAATCATACTGCCAATGAGTAGGAATCAATCGAAGTCAGGAAAAATAACTATTTGAGTCATCAAGTGGCCCAGATTAGGCAAATTGAGAAATTTGTGTACGTTAAATAAACAATGAGTCACTTGAATATTTCCTCAGAATGGCATTGTTTGGAAACTATTACTATACTCCTTTAATTTCCCCAGAATTGGAAACTATTATACTCCTTTTATTTCATCAGAATGGAAACTCAGCTCAAACTTACTATGTAATAACTACAATATACACAGTATTTATGTTTTTGCCATTATAGTTTCTTGCTTAGGAAGAAACTGAAAAGTAAATCGGCATCCCCAAGCTATTTTCTGCCAATATTTACATTTGTCTGAAGGGAGGCTTGAAATATCACACGTGGACTCCAATGTACGTAAAGTATATTCCTGCAGTATAATTTGAACAATTTTGATTTATAAATTCAGCATTGGTGCAAATGTAACAACTATGTTTGGGATATGCATTTACATATGGGTGTTTTTTTTTTTTTTTTTTACTGGATCATTTGACCAGCAGTTAATTTAGATTTGAATTTGCAAACATAGCACTGGCTCGTCAACAGTGAGAAATAATCATATTATCAGATTTTCAATTTTTCTGAGCAGATTAAAAGTGTGATGTAAAATTCCAGCCTCTGCTCATTAAAAAATATAAAAAGAATATCCAAAATAGGACAATTTACAAGTGTAGTATACAACGTTGCAATAATCTAATTACTTACAGTCTAATTACTCTGCAAAAAAAATACATTACACAAAGCTCTTCTATGGGGGGAAGGGTGATTGCAAAAATAAGTACATATACTGTTAAAAACAGAATGCTCATTCATTGTGTAGTTATAAAAACGAATTTGCGTGTCGAGTTAGTAGTGTTTCATTTTGTAGCGCGGTACGTGGAGATGGTTGGCAACTTGACAAGCAACCCTGGACAATTCCTCCCGTTTTCTAGACTACTTGATTCAAAGATTGTGATGTACCACTATGCCACATCATTTTTTTTTTGGGGTTAATTGTAACACATCGTCAACGATTGAGGGTAAACAAATAACTAGTAAACAGGTGGTGGCGGGTTGAACAGCAAGTCCCACAGGATTCCTTCAACCTAATGCAATCAACGCACCACAATACTCAACCTTTTTTTCGACTCCTTGCCTAAACAAAACACGTTGATTACATAAAAAACACAACAAAATGACCAGTCACGAATGTCAATACACAAAATGTGTACATTTGAGAAACGATCCTTACCCAAATGCTGTGTATGTTGGTCAGAAGAAGCCCCCACTGTTATAACTATGTAGTTACAGAATGTATCATCATGGCTCCATTTCGTATTGTCGCTGTAGGAAATTTAGTGGATTCATAAATTATCCCTTCATTTCCTCAAAGGAAGGATGGTAAAGATCATCGGGGAAGCCCGATCGTCGGCTTCTTTCCATTAGTACTTGGTTCCTTTCCCGACTTGGCTGTGATCGCCACTTTGTGGAACTTTTTTTTGTGTGAATATTCAGAGCAAAGCTTCCGCTCAAGCCCTTTCATAACAATTGCTATAAACGGGATAACATTTATGCCTTGCTTTGAAAATGTTTAAGAGTATTTGGTGATCGTCGTTTGAAAATACGTGCCTATAGAATAGAAACGTGTTGGTTTATCATCACTTATTTTAATACTGACTTGGATTCCAGTTATTGTCAACTAAGAGAACTATTCAGTCCCAGCCCCTCATGGGGGGCAGCAGTACAAATAATGTTTATTACACAGGCAAGTGTGAATTAAATAACGCAACTGGCTCTAAAGTATGAAAATAAGGATGCAATTTCCTATGGGAGGGTCTCTTATCCCCCTTAAAAACCAGGAAATACTCATTTGTAATACAGAAATGCAGTTATCAAGTTTTCCATTCATAATCATATAGTTAATTAGACAGTAAACAAAATGATTTGCATTTGTTTCAATAACTTTATTGCTCCGCATCACATCCATGCAGTCAAATACAGTATCCACATTTGTAGGCTTAACATAACGGCAACAAAATTAGACCCTTTTTTTAACAAACCAATTTGTTGTTATGAACAAAAATTATCCTTGGCCATAAGAAAATGTCAAACCTGAAAAGATAAGGGATTTTAAAAACCCTTTATGCAAGATGAAACATTTGCACATAATGCTCTTTTTTGCAACTTGAGAAAATAAGTTGAACTGAAATGCACATTGTGAAGGGAAACCAATACTGTACACTTGTAAACATTCATGTGTACATTAACATACAGTATTACTTAAGTATACACGTTGTACACTGTTGAGTAGTCTGTTCAAACAGGCTGAAATGCAAGGATTTGATAAGGCCTTCTCCACTTGATGTTGAATGGACTGTAGACTGCACTGCAATGTCCCACACAACTATCTTCAACTAGTGTAGTGGCGGCTTGAATTAAAGCCAGCTTGGTTGTAGTTCTGGCCACCATGTTGAAAATACTGTTCAAACTGCCCTCCTTGGTTAAAACTGTGGCCTCTCCCTCCCCAACCTCCTCGGCCTCCTCTTCCCCTGCCTCCTCTATTGCCGCCTCTCTCTTGGTGCCAGTTTCCATTCTGGTGGTAATTGTCATTATAGCCTGAATGGTGGCTGGACTCCTGGGGGCCTCCTTGATGGTTCCCGCCTCCTCTGTAAGCCCCTCTCGTGCCACCTCCCCCCTGATGAGCCCCCGAATCGTGATACTGACCCTTGTATCCTCCCCTCCCTCCTCCACCTCCTTCCCCCCAACCTCCTTGCACCCTTCCACCTCTGCCTCCTCCCCTGCTGCTGCCCCGTTCCCCTCCACCCCTCTCGTAACCCCCCCGATTGCCTTGGGAATAATGATCATAGCTGCCCCTGCTACCACCGTGCCCACCGCCACCATAGTGTCCACCACCCTGGGGGGCATCCTGCCGCTTTTGCCACGAAGGCATTTCTGGAGGGGGAGGCTCAATTTCACAGGGACGACCTCCTCTGTCTGGCACTCGTCCCATTAAAACCTGGGGGGGGGGGGGGAGAAAAATAACAACATGAAATTGCATTTCCAACAATGACTCTGGATATTTTCTCCCAACATGGTGCACAAAAACGTTCAATATATTTTTGCAGCAGAGGGAAAAATGGAAACTGCCTAAAAAATGTTGTTCCCCCCCCCCCTAAATTCCATACATTAGTATGACAATTTGTGCCAAAGACTTCTTGAGGAAAAAAAGGCAATTCGCTTTCTAATGGTTCATTTTTTTTAACTAACTCACCTTATTAATGGCACAAGCTGTCTTTTCTCTCAACTTGCCACTGCTTGTGCGTGTGATTTTGGAGAAATCCTGTCGGGCTGCAAGGAGGTGTGCAACTGACATTTTGCTTTTGGTACCAAGAGCAGAACGTAGAGGCTGATAAACTTTGGCCAAATTCCCAGCTTGCGTCTGTCATGGAAAAGAAAAAAATCTTGCTATCATATGAGGAAAATGATAGTCTGATTTTGCTCCATTTCAAGGGTATTGCATACCTTTGCTCTTTCTGACCAACCAAAAGACTGTACGGTCACATCCAGACGTTTCAACAACATCTTCCGTCTCACTTCATACTCATTTACAAGTGCTTGATTGATGGCTTCAATTTTTTCCTGACGAAGAAAACAAGTTTAACACCACCTCTACTATACACTATTCCTCCCTTTTAAAAAGCAAGCCCTATTTTTTGTGTAATTACCATGTGCACAGGACCAAAAGGTTTCTTCAACAAAGGATCTCCTATGTGATTTGGTGGTACTCGACTCATGGCTTCTTTTAACTATCACACAAGACACATAAAAACATGGTGTCATTTAGTCCTTGTATAGTTGGATAGGAGGCCAATAAGTGATTTTTTTTCTTTACAGCCATCAGTTAGCAATTAATAAATCTATGCATACTCTTTTTTTCACCAACAGACCTTCTTCTCAATGCCACTGAAGAACTGGAACATTGCAATGTTGGCTGGAGGCTTGGACATGCCAAGTGCCAAGCAGATACCCTTTAGTTCTTGGAAGGGAGGGCTACCAGTCTCCTGTGCCTTCTTCTGAGGTGTATTTATCAAGATCATCCTTGAAGCCTCCAGCTCAGACACCAGAAAAGCTAAGGTAAAAAATGCATTTGGTTATTATTTCATCATTTTATCATTTCGTGTAGATTGAGAAATATGATAGGAAAGTCGTACAGAGCAGCAGTAGACAGTCATTCTTGTTGAGAAGTCTTCGGTTAACATCCCCACTTGTGAGGACAGCGTAAGGGCAAGCGACCTCTGACAACAAACCACTCATCTCCAGCTGAAAGCTCTCTGCTTCACTTGGACCTGTAGAAGGAACAAGAAATTAAAACAGTATTTATACATTTACAACCACTTGTACAGGACTGTCTGTATGATTTATATTCAACCACATTGAGGGTCATTTAATTTGGCTTTACATGAATTGTGAAGATTCAAACAAAAGCAATCACAAGTGTGGCAAGGGAGAAACATGTGAGATCTTACAGCTTGTGGCATGGACATTCTCCTCCAATATGGTGTAAAGTCTGAGCTCTGACACAATCCAAGCACAGAGCTTTGTAAACTCTGGTGAGGCGGCTCCACCATTAACAGCTGCCTCCAGAGCCCCGTCTTCCAACAGTGGGCCTTGATACCTTCAATCACATGCTTGGCATTAATAATCAATTCAAACCCTTTATTTTAAATTAATGACATCGTGCATAGTCGAATTGAGAGTGCCGTAGCAAAGACATAATTTACTAATATTGACCCCAGCACACTATAATGACGGCGATGATGGGGTTAAACCAAGAAAAGGTGGAGCAGAGACACTGACTTAGAGCACTTTCGTTTGACGAGAAACAAGAGTGATAGATGTAATGGTCGACTTCCACGAATAGAAGTTTGCGACGTTAAAACTACCATGAATTAACTCTAGTTTACGATGACTGTCAAATGGACTTTAGCCGAAACACCGGGTCAGCTGTTTAGCTGCAGCCCACCACGTCACAGTGCTAAATGGACACATGCATGGCTAAGAATGGCAATTCCCGTTATACATTACATTATAAAATGATTTGCTTATTTTTTCAATTCACTTACCCCAAGTCTTCAAGAGCGACGAAAATATCATTTTCCATTGTAATAATTATTGCGTACACTCTAAATTTCAATATTAAACGCACTGATGTGGCCCAGTTGCGAATGACAGCGTTTGCGTTCTTCTTCGTCGGAATTATTGCGGGTCAGCAAGATGACGAAAGGACGAACGGCCGCCATCTAGTGAATGAAATGTTCTTATACTCTTAAAAATGTACAAATGTTTGGAAAAGACAATATAATTAGGTCCCAACAATATTGCAAATACCCACATTCAAATACTCCTATTCCTTCATCTTCAATTTCAACATTAGCATTTAAATCATTGTCATTTATGAAAAACACATTCAATCATTTAAAATTTGAATCGTTTTTAACATGAAAGCAGGTTGTAGTAATTGCAGTCATTTTGAAATGAAATTAGCATAATTTACTGTATAAATCACACAATCCACCTACTATTACAAATAAACACAAAAACCCTCCTATCCTGTAGGTAGCGATGCAGTGATTTGCGTTTACATTTATAAGTAGAAGAAGAGTCTGTTGTTGCCTCCTTGTGCTTAACTCCTTCACAAATGCGCAATTAATAGACTTGTAAACTTAATATGTTTGGCGTTTGAACCGAGTATTCTTTTATCTCACTACTTGATCAAAATACAATAATGTTCCGATCCAACCAAAATCCGCGAAATCGGCCATCTTTTCGTGGATCGTCCTTTCACGAGACACCGTTGAATGTACGACCCCCTTATGTACCGCCGTCTCCTAAAGATTTGCCTCCTGGACCCTTTTCAGAATCAACGCCTCCGGAAAACCAATTTCTACAAAAGCCTGCAGAACCAAGTTTTCCGAATGTACGTACACACAATGATCTCGCTATCTTAGCATAGCCTAGTTTAGCATAACATGGGAGCCAACGCAAAGTGTCAATGCTTGTGAAAGTGTCTACTCTAGTCCTTTTTTTTATCATGCCATCTTATTCAAAGAAATTCGTTTTACATGACTAAACTCTGAATGAAACTGCAATCATACATGAAATGTGGATTGAAATCTATGTGCGGACTTTGACTTGAATATAGAAGGATCGTACCATATAAAAGCTGGTTCCACTTTCCCAAGCTAAGAACTACCACGTGGAGTGCTTAAGGATTGTATATATGTTAACAAAAATGCAATCAAAGCTACTTTATCATTATAAAATCAGCTCCTACCTATGTTTATTTAAATCATCAAAGGACCTACTTCCGTGTAATTAGCACATTTGAAGATGTACTGTACAAGTAACTTTTCAAGAAAGAACTCCTTAGTCCACAGTCTCCATTTCGCTCAAATTGTCAATATTCTTTTTAAGCAAAAAGGATGCATCTTGTGCATTTAGTCATCACTCTGTGTGATTTTTTTTTTTGTGAAGCTTTGTGCTTAGAAATGGTCATTAAAATGTAGGAATACACTTCACAGGATGTCATCAGTTATGTGTATTACTGCATATAAAATGATATTTTGAGGTGGTTTATCAGGAGCAAATATAGCTCCCAATTTAAATAATTGCAATTGATACATTATTTCAAACCATTTTACATCAGTAAAGTAGCCTATATATCCTGGATGATGTTTTTTTTTAATAATGTGATTTTATTTCAGTCAATGGCACATCTGGTCACTGACATCTTGTAATATTTTACCTTGTTTTTTATGGCCAGGTGAAGACTCCTACTGTATGTCAAAAGATGGTAAGTTGATGGATTTGTAAGATTGGCACTTTTTTGTTTCTGTTCAATTTTTTTTTATACGCCATACTTTGTCACCATTACGCCATGCAAAGTACTACTAACTTAATTTCTGAATACCCTCAGCCCCAATGCAGCTTTTCCATTGACCGTAGTACATTGATGACTGTGGGAGGTCAGCAGGTTACCTCTCAGGCACCACCATCACAACCTCCGGCCTCCCAGTGGAATTCCACGCCTGTCCAACATGAAACACCAGACAACAGGTAAGAGGTTGTAATGTCAAAATTTGAAAACTAAAATCTTGATTCCATGTGTTAATCGAAAACTTTTCTTTTACTGTGGCAGTGCTGGAGAGGAGTTTGTGAAATGTATCACTCCAAATAAACCTTTCCCAGAATATCTTCGTGGCAACATGGCCTACAACCTGGCAGATGCCTTAAAGTCAGCCAGTGTCCTGAAAGAGGCTATCAAATCAGATTATGCTTTCCAGAAGTCTTTGACCAGGAGCAAAAGTAAGAGCGAAAGTCCTGACCTTAGCCGCGGAAGATCTCGAACCAAAAGCTGCAAGCGAAGTCGAAGCCGAAGCCGAGGAAGGAGCAAAAGCCGTGTTCGTGCAAAAAGTCGAGCAAGAAGCAAAAGTAGGGCACGCAGTCGAAGCCCAGCGAGGAAAAGACCCACACGGAGCAAAAGCAGACTGAGGCGGTCCTCTTCGAAAAGTAGCAGCAGCAGTACGGACAGTAGCTGTGGCGAAGAAAATATCGAGGAAAAAACCCTCAGCTACGTTGAAAAAAGACACTGTGGTAGTACTGTTCTTCTGGGCAGTCATTTATTAGAAGGACTTAAGATGGTCCTGAAGAACCAAGACACAGGAGACAGGGAGGTCACTATTGAGGTAGGTCGTCTCATTCATACATTTTATAGTTACATTTCTAATGTTAAATTATTATGTGTTTTGTGATGTTGGTACTTTATTTAGGGGATTTGTTTTGTACAATTTGCTTTATTTGTCGTGGTGGTTAGAATGGGTTAACTGAATTTCTGTTAGGTAGTTTCAACTGAGAAATTTGATTCCAGGTATTAGTTTTATATCAGTTATTAGTGTAGGAATGGGATAAATTAGCAGCTGTATTTAAATGTACAAATGCTGCATATACAAATGATCAAATGAGATTTTTCTGATTGTTAATAAATAATGAACTTTTGTCGCTCCAGGACTCTAACAAAATCAAAAAATGTGTCCCAAACAAGCAGAAACGTGACACTTCAGACACAATGATGACTTCAAAAACTCTGGAAAATGACATACTCCTGCCTCATGATAGAGTGGGCAGTGACTTCTCTTGGCTTCAGCCCTCAAAGTCGGAGCTTTCAAAAGCTGATCAGTTTGACGATGAAGAACTCTTCTTATATGGAGATGAAAAAGTCTCAAAAGAACAACTCTCCGGTGGAACATCAACAACACGCGGGACTGGAGACTCCATCAAACCCAAGTGTAAAGAAATATGGGGTCTCTGATTTGGGGAGGCAGCAAAATAATCATAAGACTAATATCTGGCCCTTCAACCTCAGGTCAATTCTCTATTACTGTGGAAAACAATGAGTGTGAGAAGATCAAGCAGATTTTGAACAGTTTGGGGAAATCAAATAAGAGCGAGAGAAGCCAACAGGCTCCTCCTGACTCACCTCCTCGTTCTAAAGCAGCTTACGTGGATTTGGTAACATCGAAGGCCCCTAATGTGCGGCATGCTTTGGAATCTCTACAATCTCTCATCAAAGGTAAGTATAGACCATTTAATTTCAAGTTTTATTTATTGCATGGATTTAATGATTTACCTTGTTTACATGTACAGCACACAAGAACAGTGTTAAATTGTTAAAACATCAATTTGATGATCAAGGTTTGGTTGTTGATATTTTTTTAGTACCATTTGCCAAGCATAAGGTGCTATCTGATATGGTTTTTCTAATTGCTTTTGTTCATCAACAATCCATTTTTTTTAGCAACCAAGGAGAAGCGGGAAAAAAAGGATGCAGTTAGTACATCGCAGGCTTCCTCTGATAAATACAAGGTAAGGTATTTCTCAGATAGTGTTTGAAACATATTTCTGTCTCAACATGAAACAAAAAGCTGCAAAATATATTTGTCACCTGTAAAATTAATGAATGGGGAAACCTTTTTACAGTTTTATGATTTTCACTCCTTTATATGAACTTCATCTTTAAACAAAGTTAAATGACAACAGAGAACGTATTTGGTTTAATTGTCCAAATGTCCATTGTGGATTAGATTAATATGGAATGATTTTTAAAAAATAATTTAAAAAGGTGCATATTGAATTATTAAATCTTGATAACATTTTTCTTTTTATTTATTTTGTTTTGATGGTTAAATTGTCATTTCTATCCCGTAGTCGGATGATGAAAGTGAACGAAAAAAAATAAAACAAGCAAAAATCGCTCAAACAGAACTTTTGATGAAAGAAGTGGGGGAACTTCTCACAGAGGAAGGTAGTATTTTCTTAATGATATTATTACCTAAATTGTTACATTATTCCATAGATTCAGGCACTCACTATTTCCCTGTTGTCCTTTTTTTCAGGGTTAGGTTTTCTTGTACCTGTGATCGGATTTTACTGCCACAAATGTGAGGAGTTCATTGAAGATTTAAATTCTGCTGAAAAACATGCAGCCATTCACACACATCAAAAAGCCAAGATTGCCAATGTAAGTACTTTGCAATATACATGTAACTTTTAATATATGAGATTTATATACCATAGCCTGAAAAAATACTATATTAAAGACAACTCAACATAATATTTTGTTAACCATATGATAGTTCTATGTGTGACTTTTCTCTAATTTTCCAAAAAACAAGCTTTTCAACATTAATGTATTTCTTTTGCCTTTTTTAAATGATGTATAGCACTTTTTAAAAGTCTAAAGAAATGTGTTCGCTTTAATGGAATCCATTTGAAGAGTTTAATATGTGTACATAATTGTCTCTTTTTTCATCTTTAGCAGAAAGCACTGGTGGATAAACATAAAGAAGAGATTAAAGGGCAGGCTTGCTCTAGCGCCACCAAACATCCCACATTGTTAGAGGAAAGAGACCATGGCGGCCACAGTTATTTAGATAGAGGAGACCACAAGAAACAAGTACATCCTTACATTAGGAGACAAGAAGTGGATCATAGAATTAAACAAGAGGTTGATCGTGTTAACAGGCCTGGGCAAGAGCGTACTTTTTTCAAGGACACTATGCTGATCACTGTTTCACAAGTTGTTGAACCTCCAAATGTTAAGGAAGAGAGAAATCAAGTTTTGGATGATAAAATTCATGCCAGAGTAAAAGAGGAAGCAGTACTCAGTGGAAAACGTAAAGATAGCAAGGAATATGAAGAGGAACAAAGTAGTGACGAAGGCAGCATCGGCAAAGAAAAGGCCTCCAATGGAAAGTCACGCAAAAAGAAAAAGGAGAAGAAAAAAGAAAAGAAAAGGGAGAAAAAGGAAAAGAAGAAGAAAAAAGATGCCAAGTGAACATGTCTTTATATGTTCAGACCAAATTTATTGTCCCACTGCAACGTTGCATTCTATAATGTACCAAAATTGTAAATTTTGTCTTCACTTTTAATTACGTCAACACTTTCCAACCTGTTTTGTTGTAGGTTTTGAACTACCGTGAAATAAATCATTGGACAAACTTTTTATTTTTATTGACTACTCATTTCAAAATGACTTCTCCTAAAATTGACACTTAAGAAAACACATTTTTAGAAAACTAATCAATGCTATACTAATAGTTTTTCTCTCCTAAATTAACTTCTTCAATTTAGATTCTAGCTACTCTAGTATTTCTAATAAGGCAATTTCAGAGAAAAAGAATAAATAACTTTGCCATCTTAGCTCAGATGTCCTTAGGGTATATGAAACTTTATATCTTAAACATTTCTGCTATGTTATTTCACCATGTTTTACTGTGTTATCTTTAAAGTTGTGTTGTTATCCTGCAAATGTCCTTTTATAAAAACACATGCTTCTCCTTTTCCCCACGTTGACCACATTTTGCTATTCTTTATTGTCAATTTAAAATTGTCTTCTCTTTCATAGATGCCATCATTGCACCCCTTTGGTCAAATCCCACCACTTCTGCATCCTACCCTTCCCATTACAGAATAAATGCTGACCAAAAGAACTGGATTTCTATTTCCACGCATCTATGGCCAGGTAAGTCTTGAGTTTATTTTCAAAGCGGCTTACATAAAGAAAGGTTTTAATTAGCAAGATGACTTATAAAAAATAATTAGTTTTGGCAATGCCTCTAACACTAGGTTTTTGAAAAGTATTTAAAAACTATTCAGAAGTTCACAGCATCTTGAGTTTAGTACGTTTATTCCAGAATGAGTGATGTATGACTCAAAAATCGTTGACGTATGTGATGTTCAAATAATTTATGAGTAAACCTTCCGTCATTTTTAGGACTTGAAAACCAGTGCTTAGTGTACTGAGTGATGAGCTAATATATACCAGCAGGTGGCGACATTGTAATGTTTACAGTCATTACCAGACTTGTAGAATACATATAAGTTGCAGGTTTTGTTTTATTTTTTTACACTAAAACTCTAACAGCATGAACCACATTTAAAGCAGAATAAAACCTTTTGTTAAATATGAATTCAATCACTAAAGGTGATGTTGTGCAATAGTAGAAAATCTGATGATTCAGACTAACATTCCCGTCACAATGCAAGTCACAACCTGTCCAAGAGTGTTGCAGAGAGTTTGTAGAGTGCAGGGTCCCTTTTGTATTGACGTTCATTTTGATCCCACTGTCATTTCTCCTACAAACTATAGTAAGCTTGCCTTGAAGACTTTAAAAAGCAACTAAAAAAGAACAAGTGTTTTTTGTTTCCCTTAAGAATAATTGCAGGATACAGACAGAAATGACCATTAACAAGCACTACTATTTATTTTCTTTATTTAAAAAAAAATCTTCCTTTTAGCTTCTTGTGCATTTTCTTTCAAGGAAGTTGCCAAACTGAGAACTCTGTGGCGGATGTGCTAACCACCTATGAACAATTGCTATTTGCAAAAATCCAAAAGCAAGATGCAGCTCTGCAAAGAAAGCATGACTCATACGCATGTATCTAATTTATGTCTCGATATCAAGTGAGCAATACGTAAAGTATCATTTCTTCTTCATTTCTTATTGGCTAGATGTTTGTGAAGAGAGTGCCAGCTTGGGCCAGAGTTCACCTGTGAGTTGTAGTGCGTAATCAGAACCTGATTTTATTATACCATACTTGCACAGTGTTTAAAACCAATGTGTTGTTTGTGTTGCTTTTGAAAGGGACTTTAGTTGCGTTCAATTTAGTAGCTTGGTTCGGTCGGCTGTCCTGTGCTTTGTTGTTGTGGATGCCTCTTTTATTTACACATCAATGAATGTAATTGCAAAATATAGACACACCTACTTTGCATGAGCAAAGACAAAAGAGCAGTAGCTAAACACACACTACTGGGACAAAAAGGGTTTAAGGTGCAGGGTGTGGTCTGCATACTTCTCAGTCTGACAGGCCTTACCTTCAGGCAATTTTCACCTTTACACTGATAAGAAGACACTTGGATTAAGACGGTGTGACATTCCTCATGTTTTGGCCAAATCTATTCATTCCTATATGAAAGAATACTGCATTAGAAGACACATTTTTAAAAGTAGAACCATTTTTCATTAGAATGTTGACTTTAGTCCATGCTTCTTTAAATATGGATATAGAGTAGAGTACTTGCTAGTTTTATTTGGTCGATTTTCCACAAAAAGGATAGGTTTTTTTAACCCA
The DNA here is from genome assembly GCF_051989575.1 of Stigmatopora nigra. NCBI lineage: Eukaryota > Metazoa > Chordata > Actinopteri > Syngnathiformes > Syngnathidae > Stigmatopora > Stigmatopora nigra. Next base: position 6,937,671 of record NC_135519.1, on the reverse strand, counting down.
ACCCTGAATTAATTAGGTGAATATTTCAGTCATAAAAGCATGTGGAAAAACAGTAATTATCAACAATCTGTGTAAATTAAAAAGAAATCTATTAAAAAAGATCTCAGCACACATGAACTGATTTTGTCATACTTTACACTATTACATTGCCAATAAGAGAAAGTCCAAACATAGTCTGCAGTAAACTTTTACTGAAAAAAAATTAGGTATTGAAATATGGGTCTCATTAAAATGTGTATTTTTCTCACAGTTAGTCATGACTGCATGAACTCCTGCATTTTCTAAATAGACTTCTGTTCTGCGAGCCAGTTTATCCTTCAGAGTAAACTCCAAAAATGAGATAAGCAGGATTTCGAATTGTCGTACTTGTATACTCATTGGCCAAAAAGCAGGAGGGGCGTGGGAATACCATTGGCTCCATACAAACAAACAAAAACTTTAATGCACTATAAGTGTATGTAAAACTTTCCTGAAGTCGGGAAGTTAGTTCTATAGTCTGAAAGGCAATGCTACTCTAAAGATTGTGTGGGAACTAAAAGCTTATGAGCTGCCTGATAATGGGCTTTTAACAGGAAGTTCAGTCTTACTGGTTGATGGTAGCACTTTTATGCTTGTCGTCAGCCTAAGACATAGAGAGATAAATAACACTCCTCCTCGTGTCCACCAGCAATGGGAGAGGGATGTAATGAGTGTCTACTTTCTGTTCTGCTAATGGACTTCTTCCCGCATCAGAATCGTCCAACCAATAGTGTGTGGAAATATGCTACTGCTTTAAAGAAAAATGGATTAAGTAGTCATTTATATAATATAGTATACTATTATATAGTACAATAAACCAAAAGCACTATCTTTGTAGGTTTTCGTACGTGTTGCCATGGAAATACACAATAGCTAGTAATCTTCAAATTTGACCTTCAGACAAAAACAGCAAAGATTGAGAGATGACTTGAGAAACAGTTGAACACTTTTGACCTGATTTTCTACTTAACATTATTTAAATGTGGATGAATTTTGATGCTTCATACAATCAAAACTCTCATATAAACGTATAAGTATTGATTTATCTTAAAATATAATGAAAGAAATATATAACATGGATTTTTTTGCGCATTAGTCCTTGTTTTATTTCGTTGTACATAGCATGACTTTGTAAATAACAGGGAAAATGACGTCATTCCTTTTAAAAGAAAAATATTTCCGGGTTCATGTTCTTCACCTACTAGTGGTTGAATAAAAAAAAAATTAACTTGGTAGTTAATAATTAACTACATGACCTATTGGGAGCTAGTAGATGTCTCTCACACTGGGGTTGTCTTGTTGCTAATAAAACTGAGTACCTTTTATCGGACTCAATAACTATGTTTTAAATATAGAAATGAATCAAAAGATATAACAATGACGACAACTTGCATAATTTCTATACAGTACCATACAAGTTAAATTGTACAATGGCACATTACAGCAAGCAAGGCGTCCTTGGAAAGAAAGTAAACATGAGGGTAGCCTGAATAATTTGAGAAATCATTTTGTAAAGACCACTTTGAGGGTTCAAGGAGCATATATATTTTCTATTTTTATGTATTATTATTATTATTATTATTATTATTTTACAGGCCGAGCTGTTTCTAATGCCCTATGCTCATAAAAATAATTTGCCATTTTTTTGGACTGTTTGCCACTTTGACTTGTTTGGGAACATCTTTTTCAATTCATTTACATTCTCCATTAATTAAGACGCTTCTGCATTTGGGTTTGTTATGCATTCCAACATGATAAGTGGAAGGACACACTGCTTGTTTTAGTGTGAGAGTAAGGAAGATAGAGGGAATATTATTGCGCTGCAAAATTCCACCAAGGATAAGAAATCAGGGTAGGATAAACTGCCCCTTGGTTGACACACAAAGACATTCGGCTGTTTTCTTTTCCAAGAATTGTCAAAAAAAGGGGATTTTTAGTTTAGTGTATATGTATATATTGTGCTCCCTGATGTTGTAGTGGTTCACACGCCTGACTTTGGTGCAGGATTTTACCGGAAATCAGCTGAGATAGGCTCCATATTTTATAGATAAGCACCTAGGAAAAATGCAAAAATAATTAAAAGGTTAGGACATTGAACTGTAGAGTACACAAATTATGGGTTGGCCATGTTGGGTTTCTGATTACCAGCAGTAGATTGATTAATCTAGTGCATGACTGATGATTTTGTCTGTTCACAGTTTCACTTTAGCTGATCTAAATGTGGCATTAAAACCGGATGACTCCTCAAAAAAATAGCTCATGGTAACAAGCAAAAGCTAAGCATGACCTCCAGTTTTGTTTGTCTGTGTGGTTTCACGGCAGTAAGTGCTAGTCTTTGACACTCTTAACTTCTTCATTGATAGAGGCAGCAGACAACAAAATGTAGCTGTCATTACAGATGTATGGTTCTGCTTTCACCTTTATGTGTGAAATTCACTGCTACATTAATTCTATATCAACATTAGTCATGTCTACAGGTAATATGTGGTCACAATGTATTGTTTGAAAAATCTTTTTTCGGGTTTTCATTCTTTTACAGTGGTTGGAATCTTATTTAAAACCCTAGTCTCAATAAGCCAGAGTTTTGGCTTATCTGCAGATACATTTGAGAGGAATCCAAAATATGTATTTGGAAAAAACCTTTCCCTGATGAACAATTCCATCCCAAATGTTACAATGACTCTGCTGTTATGAATATTATATTTCATCTGGGCAGCACCTTAAATGGAAAATAAAACAGGCGAAGAAGATAAGTAAATGATGGCTGCCCAACTTAATGATTTTTTTTAATCCCCTCAAGCTCCTGGTCACTCAGATGTGAATTGCCCTGCCTTCAGGCCCAACAAAACTGACCAACATGGTAATATGACACCGTCTTCCTGCCACTTAACTTTTCTTCTTCACCCCCCCCCCCCTCTTTTATAACTCCGCTTATCTTTCATCAAGGCCTCTCTTCATCCCTATCCCACATCTTTCACTTGTTAAGTAGTGGCAAATGTAAATGGGGCTTGTCTTTCTTCTTCACCCCGCAGACCATTGGCCTTCTTTCAGGGGTTAGATGAGTGGGAGGGAAGTACAAGTGATAGCATCACATAATTGCATTTTCATCATCCATATGTCTGGATTACCAGAAATTCTCGAAATCAGACTGATGTTTCCTCTTTTTGCTTTCAGTTCCTTATTCCTGATTTGTGGAGCTACCAATGACTGTGGTTTCATTATGAGGAAACATGGCAGTAGTAAAATGATCCGAAGATTGAGAACATGTTTGACTATTGACTTTCAGGTAAATAGGCATTTTAAGGTTTGTATGAGCTAGAGATAAAAATGAAATAGTTGTTTGATAACTTTCCAAATTGTATACAATGTGCCCCCTGCCTCAGGTTTTTTTTTTCACAGAAACTGCCCTTTGTATATACAACAGACTTTGTAAGGAGAGCCCTGATAAGTTGTGAAAGGTTTAACTACACTGTGTACTACATGGCAATTTGAGGTGACCATGGGGTGTTAATAAGATGGTTTATGCATTAATATTTTACATAGATTACATTTGGAACATTGTTGACATTATACATAATGTTTTGCGACTAACAAAAGGAACTGAAAGTTATTTGTGGTGCAGTTTAGATGTTCGATCGTATTTTAGGATGGATTGTGTCCCACCAGTCCATTTTTTTGTGTGACTAAAGTGCTACAGAAACTGTCGGTATCTGTCCAGGGGGGCGTGTCACTGTCTGGTGTCCTTATATGGAAGTGGAAGTGGAGCACCTGTGAGATGACGTCACATCTGGACGAAAGAACCTGCAGCCACTCCTCCTCCTCCTCTCAACTCGTTCACTTGGAAAAGTTACTCGCCCGACTCACAGGGTATAGTATCGACGATCGGAGAGGAAATCGCATTACTTGCTGAGGAATAACCATTTTATTTCATTGCAAGCGTTCACAAGGACGACTTTTGGCCATTTCCGGGCAGATGAGGGCCGCCACGTTCGCGGTGTGGGGAACTTTGTTCGTCACCTTTCAGGTAAGGTTCACTTCAGTTCCGTGTTCTGATATTTCAAAATGTGCTTTTGTTTAATTTAATGCCCGCATTTCTTCGTGGTGGGGGAATCTTTGGCAATCGTTTCGACGATTGATTAATGCCGATCGCGTTTTTGAATTCGCACGTTGGCCTAATGATTGAAGGTAATCGGCCAATTCATGCGCCCCCTAGGGGCCATTTTGTGTCCAACAAGGACAATTGTTTGTTCACCTTTTAAACCTTTCTAATTATTGCGTGATCGAGTTAAGTTGTACTCTTTTTTTAGTAAATTTGAAATTCTCATCAAAACAAAAGTTAACTGGCGACGTCAGTATTTGCTTAGGTTAACCAAACGATGATACGTTAAAAGGCCTCGCCCTGCTTTTTGATATTGTCTTTTGCCCTTTGGTGTCTCCACGTTTTACGTTTGATCAGCGCCAATTTGGATTCAATTTTCTTTTGTAACTTGTGCAGTTTGATTTTTATTTTATTTTACACTTACTATCTTGACGTGAAAATTGGTGGCGTTGTAGATCCATGCTTCCGGATTTTTCCACGCTTGTCAATTATTATTTTTTTTCTTCAAAAATTCTATTTACGATTTGAATCAAGTCCGATTGAGTTTCAAAATCATCTGCTTCTAAATAAATATTAAACAAATCCACACATGTATTGATGCTTTACTTTAGTCATGTCAAAAACTTGATGTTTTTATTCACATTTTTATCTCATTGACTTCCATTGACAGTGATAGACGTCCATTGCATACAAGGACAAAAATGAGCTACTAGTGATGAACTCATTTAAATACGTGTATTCTGCAACTGCCATGGTGATGGCCACTGATAGTTAATCAATGACTCATTGGGAGCCATTGATAGTGGTAGATGTCCAATTTATTTAAAGTTTATTCATTGCACCCCTCCAGTTCTAATGGATTGGACATCTACTAGTTATAAAATCAATTTAAAACCATATCATTTGCTTTACTTAGTTTAAATCTTCAGCTCATACAATGCTCACAGGCCAAACATTTTATCTCTTTTAGGCTTTGGCAGTTTTTTCTGTTGAAGAGGAATCATGTGTACCAGGATTTCAGTCAGACGTGAAGATTTTCACAGTCGCCAGAATGAAACTAGGAAAAGGCACCTTGCTGGGCAAAGGTAAGATGACTCAAAATGTTTTAAAAGCATGTAGACCATTTGTTACTTTTACACTAAGGCGAACCAGCCCAAAGTGGACGAGGAAATTTGCAAAAGATGTTTGTTTGAAACGGCTCTATAGATCCGTGTTTATCATTAGTGATACTACTAGGAAGCTAAGCAAGATCGAGTCTCAGCTTGCCTCACATAATGATCTTTTCTGCTCTCACTAATGTCCCCGAGCCTGTTTGGCAAAGCCGTTTTTTTTTTCAACCCCAATGCATGTCAACAACTGCTAAGGGAGGAGCACTCTTTACCTGACAGCACAGGATAATATCTTAAATGTTAGTGTCTGTAAGATAACTGAAAAGCAAGTGGGTCAGGCGTGTTTTTACAATTCTCAAACATTGAACAATGTAGTTCAACAATTGAGTTGTAAAGTAGATGCCAGTAAAAACAGCACAAAAAAATGACCTTCCTCATTAGTGCAGTACAATATAAAATAAGATCTTGGGCCGTTTTATATCACTATTTATACCCGTAATACATTTGAACTTTACATTCCACTTTTAAAACTGTTAGATTATCATTATCTAATTATTATTAGATAATTAATGTTAAAATTGGAACAAATCTTGTCTCCTTGGACTGGACTTGTTGGTATTTTAAGCATTTAGAGCCAATTGGCTAACTATAAAGGACATTTTCAGGCAAAATGGAATTCCATCAATGTAGCAAGTCAGTGCAAATTGGGAGCCACATGCTGGTTAAAATGTGCATTGCAGGAATAGATTCAAGATGATGAGCTAGACATGCAAAATGTTGATAAACCTTTGTTTTTTGGTTGCATTATGGTCATTTGTACTTTCCTTAAATGTGTACATATGATTCCTATATTTAACCTACAGTTTTACATCTATTAGAAGTTATTTCATATTTGCTCGCATCCATTTTAAAGGTATTGTGTTTTTTGTCTCCCTATTTTAGTGAAGTTCACAGATTGCTCAGCGCGCACAAGATTCCCTTTTAGCAGTGATGATAAACGTTTTGTGGTTCAGACTGATGGTGTGGTGAAGGTAAGATGTTTTCTCTGACAGAGTTGATGGTTTTAAACATTTTGAACACATACAACATTTAAGAGTAGTAATACATAATATAAAAGTGCTGAGTTGTCAACTTGGTGACATTTAATTGTATGGCTGTTTTACAACATCGTTTCCTCCCGTCAATCAGGTAAACAGGCCGGTTTCTCTTTGTCATGGAGAAAAGGACTTTTTGATTCACACCTGGGACTCCCAAGGACGCAAGACAAGCATTCGTGCCATTGTACGGCCTAATGGCAACCAAAATCAGAATGCCCAGTGTGATTCTGAGGTAGGTTGAAGGCTTTTTCTTTTGTTCTACTAGTAATCTGTTCCTGGACTTTACGCCCCCTTCTGTCAAGACAGAAATATGCAATGATTCTGCACGGTCTTTTTAAATGACTCCACTTCTTTATTCTCATCACTGTTATCAAAATATTTCTTTGTAATTGAGTTAAAATGATAAAGTAACTATGTACTGTCTCCTTCCCCTTTTTATAGAGTGCCAGTGATGAAGCGGTCCCCATTTTTCACTTCTCAAAGTCTACTGGAGGATTAAAGAGAAGAAAGAGAGACTGGGTTATTCCAAACATTAACATTGATGAAAATAACAGGGGACCTTACCCACTCAAAGTTTCTCAAGTAAGAATTCCACTTTTGAGCATTTGATTACTTTCCAGTATTTAGAGTAACCATAATATTTTAATTGAAAAAAATATATATAAAGTAATTGTGTATTTCTAAGCAGGCAACTTCTCCTTTCCTCCCTTTATATAGATCAGGTCCAGTGAAGACAAAATAAAAAAGATATTTTATAGTATCACTGGTCCAGGAGCTGATCAGCCTCCCGTTGGCCTTTTCACTATGGACAGAGACAGCGGTAATCTTTATATCACACAACCACTCGACAGGGAAAAGCAAGCGAGGTACATGGTAAGGATCCTCTCCCTTTTTGGAATGGTTATATTACTAGCCGTTATATTTTTGGGGGAAATATTAAGCAAACACTTTTCTCTTTGTGTGCAGTTTGATGCGTATGCTGTAGCACAAGGTTCTGGAAATGCAGAGGAGCCTATGGAAATTGTTGTCAACGTACTTGACCAGAATGACAACAAACCTGTGTTTGAGAAGGATATCTTCTTGGGAGAAGTGGCTGAGGCTTCAATAATTGGTAAGGTCAATGAATTTAGCTTGAGGAACACATTATTAATTGTTTGTTTTTTGAATGACAACTTAGACTTTCACAACTGATAGGGAATTTTGCGTTGGTAAATACCAGTATTTCTGGTGATGTGGAAACTGCTGTGATTTATTGACTAATCCCTTAGGAAATTAATTGTCATGAATTTTGATGGTCTGAGCTGTTTTAGATACATTTTTTATATGGTTTCTAATTCATTGACTGCGGTAGACTTGCAATGTACCAAGGGACATTCCTTCACCCCTCCTAGTCATGAATTGGATGCTCAGCGCAGTCCTTCCAGTTTGAAGAAACTGGATGTCTATCATTAAGCTAGACACTTGTTTTTTGCAATTTTATGTTACTTTTTTTTAATATTGGTTTTAGTTTCCATACTTTGATTTAGTATTTGTCAGGATTATAAAAATAATACATTAATGAACCTTAACAATATATAATTTCAAATATTTATCCTGTTGTTTTGAACAGTCACGCAGCGACGGTTTAAAAAGTGGTCATTTTTGTCACCTTTCATTAATAATTGCTGTCCTTTCTCACTTTACAGGTTATGAGGTCCTAAAAGTGAACGCCACCGATGCAGATCAGCCAAACAATGACAACTCTGATATCCGTTACTCTATTACGGGCCAAGATCCACCGTTACCCGTACCAAATCTTTTTGTCATCAATCCAAATACTGGAGGCATCCGAGTCAATGCGGGTGGCTTAGACAGAGAGGTGAGAACTTTGATCATTTTTTTTTATTGTTCTTTATACATTTAAAAAAAAAAAAACATCATCCAAACATTTGCCTTGGTGTTGACCCCTTTCCTGAGTCATGATTGTTTTATGTCTTTTTAACAGAAATATCCAAAGTACACATTGTCAGTACAGGCAGCAGACATGAAGGGAAATGGGCTGACTGGAAATGCTAAAGTCATTCTCACTGTAACAGATAGCAATGACAATGCTCCAGTCTTCACCAAAAGCTCGGTGAGTACCTGTTTAGTGGAGAATTGACTTGAAAAAATATCTCGACGTTTCTAATGAACCGTATTTTTAAAGAAAACAAAATCCTTGCAAAGTCTGATAAATGTAGTAGCCATTGTTCATCGAACATATTTTTATTTTCTACAGTATGAAGGCTCGGTGGAAGAAAACAGGGTGGACGTTATTGTGCTAAAAATGTCCGTACAAGATGGCGATGACCCTCATTCTCCAGCTTGGAATGCAAAGTTCAGGATTATTGATGGTGATCCTGGAAAACATTTTTCTGTGGAAACGGGAAGCAACAAGAATGAAGGAATCCTCACCACTGTCAAGGTAACAAATCAAGTGTTTTGACCGGACTTAATGGTACAATACAAATGTAGAGAAACTTGTTTAGTTAGAAAAGTTTGATACAAATTTGTAACATTTATTTCCCACCTACCAATGAATATTCTGTTTTGTGACCACAGGGTCTAGACTTTGAGAAGAGCGGCAAGCATGTTTTGCTGATTGCAGCAGAGAATGAAATTCCTTTCGCCATTCCAATGACCACCTCCACGGCCACAGTGACCATAAATGTGATCGACGTTAACGAACCTCCCATCTTTGATCCGGTGGAGAAACTTGTCGTCAAACCAGAAGACCTAGCGATTGACTCCGACGTGGTGCAGTACATTGCGTCCGACCCGGACATTGCACGCAAACAGAAAGTCATGTGAGTTGGACAACCCTTGTTCTGTTGGAATGAATGGATATTTGAGGTGGTTTTAAATGTTATGGTTATTTTTTGCAAACATTTCTAGGTACAAGGTTATTAGTGATCCAGCAGGCTGGTTGAATGTGGCCAAAGATACAGGCCTGATCACCGTGAGGAGTGAAATGGACAGAGAGTCCATCTTTGTCAAGGATGACAAATACACAGCGCTCATTGGTGCCTATGACAGTGGTACGTTGATGTTCACAATACTGCTTTTGATACTTTTAGATTAGTACATCCTACAAAAAAATGATAGCCAAAAATTTCATTGTACGCACATTTAGACAGTGATAGTTTGTTACAGTAGACATCCAATCCATTTGCCAATGCATTTGGGAGTGTTGGCAAAAGTTGAGAATAAGGCTGGATTTAAGAGAACTTTCCCCCTTTCCTGAGATCAAAGTTTGCCTTTTTATGTTCTCTAGATGAAGTCCCAGCCACAGGAACAGGCACGCTGATTATCCAGCTTGAAGATGTCAACGACAACGCACCCACAATTGTGGAACGTTCATTTACGGTACGTCTCCTTTGCTACATTTTTTCAAAAATATTTTTGAATAGAGCACAGTTCAATGAAATTGATCGTAGGAAAAGAAATGAATGCACGGGTAACACACCACCAGAAAGCTAACATGGCTTCCTTTGGCAATGATTTACAGATCGTGTAAGTCCACTGTGCTGTCGCATCACAAGAATTAACTCGCGTTTCTGTTCTTATCCCCCCAGATCTGCAACAAAGAATCTGTCCCTCAGTTGTTGTCAGTAATTGATAAAGATGGACCTGGCCACACTGCTCCATACAGAGTCTCTTTGGAGGGCGCGTCAAAGACTAACTGGACTGCTAGAATGAATGACTCAAGTATGTTGAATCCTTCCACAAATTTCCACATGAACAATGACTTTTCTCATGTCTATCAAAAATTAAATGCTCGGAATTCTGGCACACACTTTGAATTTGAATCTGGGTGCGAAAAGGAACAGTAGTGACTCAAATCCTTTGTTACAGAAACTGGAATCATCCTCAATCTGGCCACCGAGCTGCCGAGCGGCGAGTACACGGTGGTCCTTCGAGTGGGAGACAACCAGGGTTTAGAACAGGACAGCACCGTGCAGGCCAAAGTGTGCGACTGCACCGGGGAAGATGTCATCTGCAAAGGCCGTGTGGCGGGGGGCACCGACCTACCCGTTATCTTGGGCATCCTGGGTGGAGTCCTTTTGCTTCTCCGTGAGTCTGACGTTGGTCCTTGCTTGCTTCGCTGCGGTTCTCCAGTCTGCCTGCAAGGTGCTAATGTTGCTCGTTATTATTATTTTTTTTTTCAGTGCTGCTGCTGCTTCTTCTGCTGTTTGCAAGGCGGAGAAGGGGCGAAATAAAGGAGCCTTTGTTGCAGGAAGACGACATCAGGGACAACATCTACTACTATGACGAGGAAGGAGGTGGAGAAGACGATCAGGTAAACGTTGTGGGACTCAAACAAGTTACCATACAGCAGATGTACGTTGTGGTCTTTTGATCAGTGTCAGTGACGGCTTTCTGTGTACTGCAGGACTATGATCTCGGTGTACTCCACCAAGGTTTGGACAACCGTCCCGAGGTGTTCAGGAATGATGTGAAGCCAATGTACATGACGGCTCCTCAGTACCGACCTCGTCCAGCCAACCCGGAGGAAATTGGCAACTTCATTGACGATGTATGTCCAACGGTGGAAATGACCTGCATTTGTTGAGATGCTGTGGTTGATAGTTAGTTACACATTGAATTAGTGCATATGTAGAAAGTTTTTGATAGTAATTTTTTTTCTTGCTTCAAGGAGTTTTTAACCCATTGGCTGCCATTGATTGTCTGTCATGGATTTCTTGCAGAACCTGAAGGCTGCTGACAATGACCCTACAGCGCCACCTTACGACTCCCTGCTGGTGTTCGACTACGAGGGCGGCGGCTCCGACGCGGGCAGCCTGTCCACTCTGAACTCGGATAGTAGCGGAGATCAGGACTACGACCACCTGGGCGACTGGGGGCCTCGCTTCAAAAAGCTCTCGGACATGTTCGGGGGAGATGAAGATGACGACATGCTGTAAGGTACCAAAGAGCAGAATGAATTGAGAACCCCTATGAAGACGAGTGGATTGATTGTGCCTTCCTCTGACGTGTAAGTATAGACTGATGGATTCAAACGTTCAGATTATTCACGGCCCCGGCGCTAATTGAGAGACAAAGGAGGGGTTCTGGTGTTTGTCTGCGTTTGAAATATTTAGGTGCCCCTTTGGACATCCTAGGATGGTGAGAAGCCTTGTTTAGGTTGGTCATGTATTGTAAGCTCTCATTTTGTGAATATTTTTTCAATTTTGAGCCAATGTTAATTATTTCAATAGACGGTGGGACTCTAGAAATACACAACTGCAGTGGGAAAATTAAGTTAAAGCTAGCAATGACTAAGTTAATCAGCTACTTTTGAAAATGATACAGTTTTAGCTTTGGATGATGCAAATCTCAAATACCAGGAAGGAGTCACTTTTTTCCACCTGCTTATTTTGTAATAACTTTTGCTCTTGCTTAAAAAGGAATGTGTGATAACCCTTTTGTTAGATTTGGATTTTTATAAAGTTATCTTAAAACAGTTGCTGCTTTGTGACTGACTTCTTATGGGCAATTTGAAGTGCTTATAAAAAACATTCCTTTGTCTATCTGTAGAGTTTAGGGGTTCATGCCAAGACCGCACCTTTTGAGCCCTGTCAAAACAAAACGGACGTCCATCCCCATCAAAGGCAGCCAATGGGTAAAATGCACATTTTCGTTAGCCCTTCAATGGCGTATTCCATTGCGTGACGTGTCTGGAAAACAAAATACACTTTCAATGAGCAGTCAATGTAATTATCCTTGTTTAATGTTAGTTTACCTTACTTGGAGTGTAAACCTTTCCAGGGACTTGAAAACCTAGTTTCCATCAACAATGTTATGCTATCCCTAAAGAGAAAAAATAGAAGGGTGGGAACACCAAAGAGCCATGCATCCTCCTAGACAGAAGAACTTCCTTGTACCAGCCTTTAGGGACTTTGCAGACCCCTGAGACTCTTTCACACATCTGTTAGCAAGTCAGCTATCCTAAAAATCAAAACAATACAAGCAGTATTTCCTTCAAAGTTTCATTCAGTTACAACTCGGGCATCAATCTATAGGATTCGAAATTCTCACTTGCAGTAAATGTAGCTAAAGTTATTCATTAGTCGCGATGGACTTTGTGGTTGACACATCCTAGTAAAAAAGAGTGCAGTAACTCAAAACAAGTTTGACAACATTTTTGTCTTTAACAGTAGCTCCACTCTTTACTCCCACCTAAAGAATGCCCACCCTTAAGATGATTTGTGTATATAAATCCTCCAGTAAAAAAGACAATGTATAGTAAAGCTTTTGTTTAAAAGTGTTAAATAATTGCCCTAAGTAGGGTGATGCTGTTAAAAAATACAAAAATAAGTTATTTAAATATACATACTTCAATCTTTCAGCCTTAAAATGACTCCAACAATGGCCTGGCTTTGCATGTAAAAATAGAACGTCACCTCCAAATGCCATTCCTTGTTCCTCAATGTGCTTCATCCATTACCTTCCCTCTTTGTGCAGTCCTGTCATCTATTCTCTGTGCATGTTCTCCAGGAACAGATGTCTTCTGCACCCTTGCAGATTTACCGCTGCGCTGCATCAAAGCAGTCTGCTGTTGCTTGTTGTCTTGGTTCTCCCACGAGGCTTGATTTTTGCAGCTTTCTCTGGGAGTCCGGTGTTTGGTTTTAGGGAAGGTGTGGGATCCACTTTCTGTGACCCTCCAGCTGTGTTCTGACCACAGTGGTTCTGTCTGGGTAGCCTGGCTGATGGTGGCCCTCTGTAGCCGCACAGAGATCCTTTGGGCTGAGCCAGTCATCAGGGTAATGCCTTTTGTATCCCGAATAGGATGAGCTGAGGTTGTTGCAGGGAAGGTAAACACCTCGTCCTTGTCTAAAAGAAAAATGAGAATGGCAAAATCATTTTTCTTCCCTTTGTTATTCAATGGGGCCAGTGAAAATTGCAAGACAAGTACTCACCTGTGCAAGTGTTGAGGGCAGGGCTGCTGGGTAAAGAATTGTGTGCATGTCTGTCAGGGGTTGCAGACCCAAAGGAACAAGAACGCAGCAGCTTTCTGCAGGCCAAAACTAACAGCTCCCGACATTGTTTATGGCAATTGACCCCGCAGTCTGTTGATGAAAAAGTAAAAATTGCCATAAGAAAAAAAATATCTTTGTTAAAAAAACAATAATATGCAGATGTAGATGAAATATATAGTCCTATCATTTGCTAATCAGAATGTTACATATTTCCAAAGAATATAGACTTCTGCCTAAATAGCCATATTCATAACGTGGGCATATTTCTACCCTCTAATCTTTAACTTTAAACATTAAACTTTGAACCCTTTTCTTTGCAGCAAATATATCACCTTAAAATAGTTCACACATCTTACTTATATTACTAATATTATATTGTATAACAGATAATATTATATTGTATAACAGATAATACAGGGATACAGACTTTGAAAGAAAAACTTTTCATATTACCTTTGCACTTGTAGCCTTGTTTGATGATCCCCCAAAGCTGTAAAATATAAGATTAATATAAGATTCACAAGCACTGATGAGTGCACTAAATTAAAACATTGCACCTTCATTACTTTACATGCAAAAAAAAAAGAGCAGTGACAATTTACTGTTCATTCTCATATACATACAAATCCAGCGCAGTGTTCACAGAAGGTGGGCTTTAAGAATGTCATTTCCTGGAAATTATGGAGGAATCCTGGACCCATTTTACACTGGAGTAGTGGGTTTGCACGAAGGAAATATGCTATCATCTCGTCTTTACTGATCAGGCCATCTCTGTTACAAGGAAGGAGAAGGGAGTTAGTCAGGAGGGTCATTTATATAGAAACACTTTAGACAGTAGTAATGTAAGCAGTACACAATATGGCAGTGGCGTGTTGTTACGGTCTTCAAGGCCTTCTTTGCAGGCCTAAGAAATATCTGAATCACATATTATATTTTGTCCATCAATACTTATGAAGTAATTTCAAATTGTCAGTTGGCTTCCTTTCATTGCTTTCACACTTGTTGCACAATGTGAAGTGTGGTTAATTTGTGGCCTAGAGGTTGGTTCACCTAATTCCCATTTGAGAGACTCTACTGTGGACTGTGTGGCTGTGTGTCCCTTAGTTTCTGTGTCTTTGTAGTCAAGATATTCAAATGATGACAAAGGCAAGTGTAGTCACTTGGTGGCGCAGAGGTTAGTTCACTGGACTCCCATCTGGGAGACCTGGGTTCAATTCCCCGCTTGTGACACTTTTTCACTTAGTTGTTTCTGTGGACTTGAAGTCATGAGACTCAAATGATTACTAAGGAAAGTGTAGTCACTTGGTTGGCACAGAGGTTAGATCACTGGACTCCCGTCTGGGAGACCTGGGTTCGATTCTCACTGTCGTCCTTTGGTTGATCGCTACACCATGTAGGTCAGTAAATGGAATAAGAAGAAGAAAAAAAAAAGAAAAAACTTTTTACTTTATATTAAACACTTTGTCATACTTTTCAGCAAAAGGTTATATTCCGAACTGCCTTCGGCAGTTCGGAAGACAGTTGAAGGACCTGTCTGTGCGAAAGGCGTTCTCGGGTCGGCCTTCGGCCGACCCTCGACCGCTTGTTTGGTCAGTGAACCGCCGACACCGGGAAGCGAACTCACGTTCTCTCCGTGCAAAGGCGAGTGTGCAACCCACTACACCAACTCGTGCCCCACTTATACATAGGTGTTGAAACGTTTTATCCAAGGAAATGGGGTGAAACACTTAGTCATTTTTTGGACAAAATGCTTCATCCACTACTGAAGACTTATACACTTAAACACTTAGAATTAGAACTTATTCTTTTAACTGAATAATATTTGGAAAATCTTTGCCTGCACTGGGATTTGAACCCAGGACCACAGGGGTGGTAGACTGATGACTTATCCACTGGGCCACCACCCGGTGAGAGTAGGTGGTAGTACTTATACTTTTACCTCTTTCATTTACCTGAAACACTTAGTGATTTTTTTGACTAAATGTTTCATCCACCACTGAATACTTATACACTTAGACACTTAGACATTAGTACTTATTCTTTTAACTGAATAATATTGGGAAAATCTTTGCCTGCACTTGGATTTGAACCCAGGACCAAAGAGTTTGTAAACTGATGACTTATCCACTGGGCCACCATTATACAAGATTATGCAGTAGTGTGTGTTGTTTTGTCTCTTTTCACTCCCAGATCATACTTAGTACTTCATTGTATCTTCAAATGGAAAAGTTAGGTAAGCTCACTGAGCAGAGCAAAACCAGGATTTGAACCATGGTTCACAGAGGTGGAAAGCCAATGACTTATTCACTGGGCCATAGGCTCCCAAAAGTAAGTAGTAGTACCTTTTGCTTTTAATGTATAGGAATGATGACTTAGTCTTTTTTTTACTGGCAACAATAGTTCATCCACCAGTCTACCATAGCTCAGCAGGCACTGGGATTCAAACCTCACCTGCTCATTTAGCGGTCAAGTAAGCTCCCTTATACATGCAATAGTCACACTTTACTTAATGATTATTGGAAATTTTGACTACACATAGTTGTCTTTTAAGGGAAAATAATTCCATAAATCACAGAAAAAATGATCAAAAATGTCCAATTATTGATTTAAAAGGAGAAAAATAAGGGAAATATAATATACATGTATCTTCTTCATTTTAATTTGACTTTAAAACAAAGTCAACACTTATGATTCACTTTCTCGGTGCACACAGAATGCCGCAGCAGGCCAGATTTGACCCCCGGGCCGCCACTTTGACACATGTGAAGTACATTGTACTTTCAATGTGAGTTTTAATGTATGTATATGTCTGTGTGTGTATACACATGTATACACACCAGTGTTGTGCTGTCGAGGCCTTCATGACCTTCTCTGCTGGCCTAAGTAATATCTGAGTCTCAGACTGATGTTATTTATATTATATATACACATTATATTTTAATTGTATATGGTTATTTTTTTATGTTTTTTTTATGTGTCACAGCTGTAGCTGCAGTAGAGGTTTTTTAGCCATAAAATAGTTATTGAGGGTTGGATGTATCCCGACAGCTGAAGGCATTGCTAGGAAATTCACAGACCACCACTGCAATATGGTAAATGGGCTAATCAGTTTTGACCTCATTTCATAGGCCAATAATTTTGAGAATTTTTGTTGGAATGACCTCATATTCTCACAGCTTGTGTAGAAACAATTCATGTTTCTGTGTGTAATGTTTGACATTTGTATTTATCCTGGCCTTTTACTTCAAAAGAAGAGGCATTTTGCATATTAGTGTGTGCTCGGACTCATTCACCCAAGATGGTGCAGATTGCCTGCCTTCACAAATTTTGCAAAGAAGGCACCAATTACAAAACAAATTAAGACTTGGTACCCATGTGTGTGCATTGTGATACAAAAAGAAAATGTACAATAGGTACTGCACTGTTATTTAGAACATTTCATTGTACATGTACTTGCATTGCTGATGGATATTCAGGTTCATATGATATTGACTCATTAAGTCAGAATGTGGTGTGATATTCAGTCACTAACTCTTAAGACTCTAAAAATGCAGATTTGAAATGGTACTCACTGATCCTTGTCCAAAACGCAGAACGAGTCAAGGAAGGGAAAGTTAGCGGCGATGTTTTCAAAGTCTTCTTGGGAAATATAACCATCATGGTCGGGGTCATAATTCCTGAACACTGACTGTTGGTAGACAAGTCGAGAGAAAATGGAGTCACTCTGACATGGTTTCACACTTAACTTTATCTAGCAGAGTGAGCACTCACATCCACCACTTTCCTGATGTGTTTATTGACCACGGAGGGATCTGGTTTGGTGGTGACACCCAAGGCCCAATCCAGTGGTACAAGAGGCTTATTGGAAGTTGTAGGAGAAGTGGGCTGCAAGAGGACATGGACAAAAGACTTCTGTCATACTCAAATGATTCAAAGGGTGGAAGATATTTAATAATTACTGTTATGATTTGGAGAAGGTTTTTACGAATGAAGAAAAATTGAACAATAATCAAGGGTGTCAAACTCGTGCTTTTGCAGGCTATTTCATGGCTAGAATTAAACGATATCAGCCACAATTCACTATTAGACCTACAGGGTATTCCAGCATATTTGACCTCATTTCGTAGGGCAATTATTTAGAGAATTTTCTTCGTTGGAATGACCTCAAATTTTCACAGCTTGTGTAGAAACAATTCAAGTTTCTGTGTGTAATCTATGTTTCTTCAAAAGATGAGGCATTTTTGCATGTTAGAGTATGCTCAGACTCAGTTTACAAGGAAACTTACCAGCGATTTTGGATTCCGAGGTTCCCTGAGCAACGACAACTCGTAAATCTCATCCTCGGTGTAGTAAAGATCTAAAGAAAGCTGGAAATGTTTGGGGTAATCGGCATGTGCAGATTTTTTTCATCCAAAAGTATCAAATATATGTGTCCAGTTGAGCAAGACATAAGTACTGCCTCACCGTTAGCAGGTAGATGAGGTCCATATTGGGCTCCACTTGGGCCACACTGCTCTGCAATGACTCTAGCTCATTGAAGGTGGCGTAGAGCTGCTGCATTTTCACTAAGTTCACCTTATTACTGCCTGCCACCCAGTCAGGGAAGACCACATGCATGGCTATGAGGTCTTTCAGGTGGACACCCAGGATGGGGATTTTAAAGCCTTGACAGTCGTTAAAGGCCTTGCGGTAGATAGAGTAGTTATTGTTGGAAGAAACCAATTCTGTCATCTCACGCCACATCTGGGTTTGGATTCAAGCCGTTTAGCCAAAGAGCAAAGGACCGAATAAGTGACGATCATGTCCAAGTTTGGAGATCAGAGCCATTCATTTACCTTCACTACATCCATAGATAGATAGGATTGCGTCTCCTTCAGGCGAGAAATGGAACTGTGACTGAGTCCTCCCACCACTGCCATTAAAGTGTTGAAGTTCTGCAGCTGTAGAAGTTTCTAATAGGATGAAGACTTTTGTTGTAAATTAGCCCCTGGATTAATTATCATGCCTTTATAATTCACTGATACACTCTAACCAATTGCTAGTTGTTAATAAGACAGCCACATCTTTCAGGAGAACTTACCTGAGCAACATGGATGTATTTAGTGATCACTTCTGCCCTGGTTGGAGGTGTCAGCTTGCTTAACACCATGAGTTGGACCCACTGGGAAACTCCGTTGAAGAGAGCAATGGAGCGTTCCAGTGTGGGATTGTCCACCAGGCAACCGTGGATCACGTAGCTCTTATAATCAGGAAACTGGAGACAGAAACCAAAGTAGTCAAGCACAATTAGTCAATTGCAATGGAAAAATGTTGGAAAATAAGGCAAAGAAATGTACTTACCGATATCCTCCTGATGGACTTAAACTCCAAATAAGTCATGTGTTCCGCCAGCTCCATGGCTTCCAGGTGGTCAAACAAGAGTGAAGCTTTTCCTTTCTTCACGTGCTTTTTACGCTGCGTCAATTTCCGCATCCAATCATACGATGGGCTGCAGAAAGCATTCATCGTGAGAGAAATAGGGGGTAGCGGTTGGCTTAAATGTGGAAATGTCATGCTGATGAGTCTTCAAAAATAGATGAGGCCCCAAAAATTGGTTGAAGTAATGATTCAATCATTTTCATCTTTGTGCATCTTTCAGTTGTAACTTTAGGTCTTAAAATGAGTATAAAAAAGGCAAGGTGGCCTAATGTCATGCATTTTGATTAAAACGTTGAAATTATTGCCCAGCACTAATAAAAACTATGGTTTAGCAGGTACAGGTACATTTCTCTCTGCAAGTCATATCGTAAAATGTCCATCTGACTTACATGGTAGAAATGTCAATAAGCTTGAAATGCTCCTCACAACTGAGCCTTTCTGCAACTTCTCGGAATTCCTCTGTTATCCTAATCAGACCCAAGTCCAGGTTGAACTCTGCAGGGAATGCCCCTATCCAGTACCTAGACACATTATACGATATGATATTACACATCTGTGACTTTGTGATCATTCTTGAAACAGTGTGTGATTGACATGTCTTACCTCATCAAGTAACAAATCTTTAGTCTGGTTTTCTGGCAGTCATCATCTTTGCAGTCACGGTACGTATCATTTAGTCAAGGTTTTGTTGTTGTTGAATTGTTTTTTTTAATGTCACATAGTTAACAATTTCACAAGCAAGATGGCATGTCTATTGCCGCCAATGGCAGCCAACATGTTCGTAAGGATATATCATCAGCAGTTTTCCAGCCAGTTCCGAAGATGTAACATACCAGCGATGCATCAACAGAAGAATACGAGGGAGGTTGGACTGCAGCTCTCCGTTGTCATCTGTGAAGACAAAATGCCAAGTCATTGAATTGCAATTTTTGGTCATAACTCAAAAGGACTCCCTGTAATATAAGAGAAGCATCAACACTTTAAATGTCATTGTGCATCACTCACCAAATGCATTGATGCATTCATTTAAGAGAGCATCAAGAGAAGCCGCTTTTCCCAATGTTGAAGATCCCATGTTGATTGGCCAGTAGAAGGACAAAGGTCAGAGTTCTACACCAATCTGCTCTGTTTCTGCTGAATACACACGTGTTATCACTTGCTATCTTTCAAATACATACTGTAAAACTTTACAGGTTACGTGAACAATATCTACCTTTAAATTATTTTTTTAAAATACATAACCTCATAAAAAAACTGGTGTTAACATATATTAAGTAGAGCACAATGTTAACATTTTGGACTACATGACTAAAAATGTGATGTCCACAAATGTTGAGGCCAGATTCAAATTATTATTGCAATATTTTAATAGTAAATGCATGTTTATTTCCTAGTTTGTGTGCTCAAACAGTTTAGTCATTAAAAAAAGTGTCATCACTAGCCTCAAAGAGCAGCTCTGAAATATCTTTGTCATTACTCTGATAGGAAGATGAAAATCTTTCTTCTCGCTCTTACTTTCACTGCCTTTTATTGCTCGACTGCACGTTACAGTCAGCTGTGCCCCTTAGCATGACTTGTTCTCTGCCAAGTTACAATGGGTCACTGTGTCCCTGCCTCTGATTTGCAGATGCATCATAATGTGTGTTTGTTTATGTGCTGTCTAGCTTCCAAGCACACTGATCAAACAGTCTTGAAAAAGAAAAAGCAGAGCCTTGACACATGTCAAAATCTATTTTAAGCCTTCATTTTCCAAAACAAGAGTGGAAAACTTGACACTGACTTGCAACTCATTCACATTGCATTGACCAGTGTGTTATTGATAAAAGAAGTCAACACAAACAGCTGCTCCTGAAATCTTGCATGCAATTGAAAACAGGAAGCAAGGTCACCATTCACACTAAACGTGCCATACACTCAGACCTCCAGTGGAAATAAGTTAATGGCACTTACCCAGTGAAAAGCAGAATATGAAGAAACTATCCGTCCCAGCGAGACCGGCAAACTGTGGACGACATTTGAACAAACGCTGATTAGAGGAGTGTGTACAATATGACCTCCTCTTCCTCTTGTTAGTAAACACAACGACCCTGAGCAGCGGGATCTCTGCCATGTGACCACCCACCAACTCGCTCACGCGCATGCACACACACTCTCACACACACATATAGTGGCTGGTACATTGCATTGACTGACATTGTAAAAAATAAACCCATTCATTCACTACAAAATTCCAAAAGAAAGACCAGCATTTCAGCACAAAACAGAAAGATAACATAAATCGGAGGCCTTGTGAATATGCTGTGTGTGGCTCCATTTTTTTTAACTAGGTCTACAATGTCTTATATGTCTTATGTCTGTCTTGCTACTGCAACCAAAAAAATTCCCGAATACGGGATAAAATAAAGTTTTAACCTCACTTAGTGTACAATAAGTTGTAGTAATATTGGTGCTGTAGCTTCAAGATTATAATCACTATATTCATGAATATTTACAATTAATAGAATAGAGCATACAAAGTACAATGAAATTAAACCCCAAACCAAAGACTTGAATATTATCAATTTTGCATCATAAGTTGCTAACAATTAACACTTTAAGACATCGGTCACCATCATTCATATTCATGACAGGTGTCATGTCACAAATTACAAAAAGCATTCAGATAAACTGTAATAGCTCTCTCATACTAACAGATTAGAGATAGAATAAACATAAATCTCTCACATCACACTGCACATACCTCATTTATGATTTGGCCGTTGATTATTTAAACCGCAAAAATTCAAGATTTGGAATATTCCTGGTCTGTGAAAGCCTTCAAAAGTCTGCACCACCATTGCGGGCGGCTTCACATTCATTTGACACGGTTCCCATTTCACAACATGTTTGTCCATATGGCCATGAGACTTCCTACTATTGTTTGCCCAACTTAGTTTTCCTGCCTGCGTGAATTGGCTTGCCCCAATGGGCGCTAAATTTAGGCAAGGTGGGGTGGAAAAGCCAAGCAGGAAATGTACAAAACCTGCATCCAAAATATGTTGTGGTCCTATCAAATTGATGCTACTTTGACCGCACTAATGAATGTTCCAAATGAGCAAAACATTATGAGTGACTCATTCTTCCCTAATGCTTCTTCAATTTGTTATTCCGCTCACTTCCCAAGCTGAGGGCTTATTGAACGTGTTTGCTCATGTGTCCATTGTTTTAAATTGGTGTGAGAGGGTCAGCCCATCCCATATTCCTCTGTGATGACGTTGTTTGCATTGTTTTGTCTCTATGGGCTTCTAAAAATGTCTGCCCGAAACAAAAAAAACACACTGACCGCACATCCTGCTGCCTGGCCGCACAAAATGAACACAGGCCCAACATTTATTGTTTTGTTCTTTCAAAAGGGGGTTAGGAGATTGGTCGCCCGGTGTTCGTGCGTTTGCCCAGGACAGTGGTGTCATTGATGGCTTTTCTCGATATTTGGAGTGTGAAATGCTAGTTTTTTCCTAAATGTTTCCAGTTATTGACTAGAAATCAGTTCAGGATGGATCCCACCATGAACCCAATGAGGAATGGGGAGATGGATAGGTTGAATAGACATCAAGGGTGGAAAAATATGTTTTAAGTGGGCATGTTTTGGACACACTGAGTCAAAAGTTTTGAAAGTCTTTCTCACTCAGCTAGATAGTGAAAGGTTGTGACCGTGAATTTAGGATCAAATTGAATTGACAATTATTTTGATATTTGACGAACAATTGAGACATTTAATAGCAAATGTCTCATTTATTTGAGGAAAATTTGGTACTAGTATTTATTTTTTACTATGAAAAAACTGAATCTGAAAATATTTTATGTATTTATTTATATTTGTCTAAAAAATGTATTTCTTGGTCCTCAATATTGAACTGAAACTACTAAAACTTTGATTACATTTTATTTGAGTTAGAAACATGAAGTGAATACATATAATTCACTTTAGTGTCCCACACAAAAGGGTGTTGTGGGCCAGATTCATGCTACAAATAATATAATTTCTATTAAGATTCTTAAAACAACTCCACCACAAAAATGGACAAGTAGCATAAGAGTTACCAAGAGTAGTAATGTAAAGGGAAGACTTACCCTTCACTGAGCCACGCCAACTGTTATGCATCCCATAATCCCGCGATGCTCGCAGAGTCAAAAATATGGCATTATATGAGGAGCTGAACTCCATGCAGCAACTTCCATGTGCACACCCTCTCCGTCTGTCCATCTGTCTGTCACACTTGGCATCTATTAATAGATTGTCGGTTGAGTGGGGAACAAAGGTTAGTTAGTTGCTGGACAGCGACAATACTGGCGTGGAGCACCCAGATCATGGAAACCCACATATTTACATTCGGCTGCCTTTGACGACTCTGGACGTCCAATCCATTTTGATAGAGAACAGATGGCAGGACCTTCCAATCGTTGCCAACCCTCCCAGTCATAATGGATTGTACATCTAGCACCGCCCATGGTACAGCAAGGTGAGCATTTGCAGATGTCTTCCCAGTTTAACTCCTTCATGCCTGGATTTCCACTTAACAAATATATGTAAAACATTAGAGGAATACACAAGTACATTGAATAGCAGTAATAGGTAATACTGTATATAGAAAGTTATATTAAAGAGAGTGAAGCTAAAAAAAATGCTGTAAAAAAAAAATCAGGAAAAATATTAGAGATAAATGGAAAACAAAAAATACATTTAAGACGTTTGGAGAATATTTGTAAAATTGATAAATGATAAATAAATAACATCAAGATGTGCCCGGCTTTAATTCAGAAGGGGGAAAGAGACATTTGACATGTTCACAGAATTTAAATATCCATATTCACTTTTACTAAATGGGTTAAACAACCAGTTTTCCCAGTTTGTCAATATGTGAACATTACGGCCTTTGAAGACAAACAAAGACGTCGTTATAAAAACATACATATACAATTGTGTTTATATTCTCCATAAAGTAAGACGAAACATTACATGTCAAGTAATTAGCTGTTTCATTTTGGGTGATTTCTAGTGCAGAAAACACAATGAAAATTTCTCTGAAATGGAAATGTAGGAACATTGCATAGAAACTAAACAAGTAAATAAAAAAAAAGTCATATGAAGGAATATTTACTGACAAAATAAATATAGATCTGCAAATGTGTCATTTAATCTGAGCATAATTGTGACAATAAAAAGGCTTCCATCTCAATCAATTTCCATCTAATAAAAACATTCATGTTCGTCTACTGAATCTGTTCGCGTGTATAATCTTTTGTAACAGATTTTTTTGTAGTTGTTGCATATTATAACCATGTAATAATTTTACATAGGTTTGTATTGATTGAATTGTGTTAACTTAAAGGGGAAGACAACAATTTTGTCTCATACAAAAAAAACCCGCAGAATTTCATTTTTATGATGTGCTATAGTAGAGAAAATAAACATTTTTAGGAATAGGAACAGACATTTTATCGATTACTTTGACTATTTCAGTCAATCAAAGAAGTATCCCAAATTGCATGCCGTAGCTTATTATGTCATTAATATCCATGCTCACTGTGAGCTAATGGGACGAGCGCTGTCACTTGGTGGCCAATTTGTGCCGGGGCTGCTCGATAAATAACATAAAAAGAATAGAATCGGTACATAATTTATTTTTACATCCCGTGAAAGGGTCGTTGGGGGTCGGGGGACTTTGACTTTTGGCGACGTAAGTTTGGTGTGAAAAAAATATTATTATTGAAATACTTTCTTTGATTCCTGTTGATAAAACTTTGATGAGAATAACGTTATATGGTGACTATAGGTGACAGTTCTAAATTAGAACATTTTCAGATAGTAGCGAGACTTGAAATTCGAGTAATCGACAGACGTAAAAACTGATGTTTGATTCATTGTGTATTAAAATTTGTTATGACCGAATCAAGACGATTTTTGTAAAATTTCTGATTGAAATGTAATGTTCTTTAAAATTGTTTTTTTTTTGCAGATACATGTGCATGTGGTTTTACAGTCTCTTGTCGCCAGGTCCAGTCAAACCACACTCACTGTGTCGTGGCCACGCAATAATTTGGTTTTTCAGAGGGCGTAAAGCCCGGCAGGCACACGCAATGGTACGAACCCACAGTGTTGATGCATTTTGCATTTCTACACAGCGACATGCGACTGTTGAGTTCCGAGCATTCGTTCACATCTGCGGATGAAACAAAGGGAAGCACTTACAAAATTGTTTTGGAAGAATATTGTTGACCGATCAACTGCTTTTTTTTGTTTTTACCAATGCAGGCCATGTGGGGCAAGTCCAGCGTGTAACCGTCAAAGCATTCACAGGTGTAACCTTCTTGGACGCGGACACATCGACCGTTTTCGCAGCCGTTCAATATCCCGCACTCCTCAGCTTCCAAACCTTCAAAAGCCTCTAAAGGATCTGTGACATATAAAACATTGCACGGCCATGTAAACAGAACGTAGCTTGCTTTGAAGTAAATGCTATGATGGTGAGCTTAAATTATTTTGAACGGCAACTAATCAAAGTTTTCCAGTATGGAATGTGTGGAGAGTGAACACCCTTTTAACGGATTGGCAGGATCTGATGATTTTCACCCCCAGAGCCTACATACTTAGACTTCTGTACTCACATTCCTCCTTATGTTCGTAGAATGGCAAATCCGGATGTTCCTCAGGGGATGGTGAATAGTCTAAACCGGCATCATATTCATGAACTGGCCCGGCGACAAGTGCATCGCGGCCGTAAGAATGCCGGCCGCCAAGGTTACACATGGACGCATAATCCCCTATAAAAGCAATTGAAAAAAAATGAATGAGTGTCATCATGGTTGCAGGATTTTCAGCAAATAATGAAACATTTATGAAATTGTAGCCTATCAATATAGTGATATACTCTAAAATAGCCCATATTGATTTTTTTTCCATGTCACACAGCACTATTATGAAGTGTATAATACAAAGTACGCACTTGTATTTTTGGGTGGGCATAAGGCACATTCGATTCCCCATGCTTCTCCATAGAGACAGCAGCACTCTGTGAATGTTGTCTTCCTGTCAGGACCCATGGGCAAAGCACATGTCATGGATGTTGTCACCTTTTGCCAGCAGATACCCTGGAAGTCCATTTGTCCCATTTCATGTTGTTCTGGTGGCAGACACACAGTAATTCAGTCATTCATCCTATATACGAATCTACCAAATGAACTCAATAAATGATACTGTTGTACCAAAGTCTTACCAGCCGCATCAGGAACAAATATACAGCTGTTACTGTTAGGATCCAACACCATAGGATGATTGCAGTAACAAATGTAAGATCCTTCAGTGTTCAAACATTCAGCTCCAATACACACAGACTCATCAAGGCACTCATTTATGTCTATCAGAAAAATCAGAGACAAAAGGTTCAAATGAAATTATGTTTTGAGGGTGTTAACTGTGGGAAAACATTGTTTTACTAAAACATAATAATTCATATATGAATTATTATACGTGGAATGTGAGTCCCACAACTAATTAATAGAATCTCTCACTTTTCCTCATGCAATTATGTAATGGATGCAATCGGAATATATATATATATATATATAGTTAAATATATAAGCAATTACTAATGAGAAAAGCTAACAATTGTACAGATTTGCAACTGCTACTGTGAATATGCCAAAATAGGAAAAAAAATCCTTGAAAAAATACCACTGATGTGTAAAATGTTCTATTCAAGCCTTTGATAGTATATGACCTACTATTGATGAATCGCACTCACATACACACCTATGCATTCCATCTTGGTAGGGTCATAGTCTTGTCCTGTCTTGCAGTAACACTCATAGCTGCCTAAAGTGTCTTGACAGAAGCCCCCCTTACACACTTCCTGGCCAAACAACGTGCACTCGTCTGCATCTGAAATACACAAGTCAATTATTCCAGCATGCAGTATATGTCACATCACATTTTATTCATTTCTAAATCCATGTGTGTCTAAAATGTCACATTTTGCTTAACTTACTTTTGTAGCTGTCAGGTGTAGGGACTTCTTCATAAAGCAAATCTCCACTCGGAATAAATCCTTTCCCAGATGGACACATTTGATTGAATTGGTCTGAAACAAGGTCAAAGTGTGCATATTAACTCATTGGCTGCATTGTCAGGCATCGACTGCAAGTTCACAATAATACATACCTGTCCCATTTACAGGGCAAGGGTAAACCTCACAGTTGTCCCCCCAGCCGGCTCCCAGAGTGCAACAGCACTCTTGCAGTGTGACATGGCTGGTGAGCACACTCTCACATAAGTTCTCATCATTCAGACGGAAGTAGCACTCTTTACGCTCTATAGATGGCGCTGAAGGGGGAAGACAAGGCAGAATAGAAGGTTTGGACCACAATGTCAGGGGGATTGAGCATCGATTTATCATCGATAAAATGTAGCCAGTAGAGGGCAGCTTCAGCATGTAATAGCACACATGCAATTTTTTTAAAATTAAAATACTACAAATCATTAAAAAAATCATTTAATTCATATTTATTGATAATTGAGTTTCTTTTCGCCAAATAAAAATGCTTATAGGTTATTATTACAGCTGTAATTAAAATTTACTAAGAGCAACGTGTATTTTAATGATTTTGCTTCTGTGTGCACATAAAATAGCCCACAATATGAAAATTATATCCAGACAAGTACTTGGACGTAAAAATAGTCAAAAATGTTTGACAAGCATCATTATTGTAACCTTTTTTATATTTTTTACTTTTCAGTGAGTGTTGCTATGTTGACATGAATAAACTAAATTAACTAAATGAGTATAATAATATCTTGAAATGATTGCATCTTGTTTTAGTTTGCCAACCCAAGATTTTAAGTGTCACAGCCTTACCATCACTATGAAACATTTTGGGAGTCACCACTGAAGATTATGGTCTTTCAATTGCCAATCATATCATGATGAAAAGACGAGGTATAGTGCTATGATTTAGGGAATAGCATATTATAATACTAAAAGCAGTCACCTGTGGGAACAGCCTCACATCTGGCCACCATGGCATTAAAGTTCTGGCCACTGGGACACGTGCAGCTGAAGGAACCTTCATTGTTCACACATAGGGCTTCTCCGCAAACACTATTTAGCAGCTCACATTCATTCACATCTGTAGGGAAGAAAATGTTATAAATGAATGATGAAATACACAAATACACTAACCAATACACACAATGTGAATATGGTTGCATTTTGGTTTGGGTCATCCACCTGCCATTTATCCAAAAGTAGTTATAACACATTTAGTGTTAACTTCAACTCTTCAAATGACTAAAAAAAATGGACAATAAATGATGATTTAGATTTCTAACTGTAGCACTTTTAG
Organism: Stigmatopora nigra; assembly: GCF_051989575.1. Lineage (NCBI taxonomy): Eukaryota > Metazoa > Chordata > Actinopteri > Syngnathiformes > Syngnathidae > Stigmatopora > Stigmatopora nigra. The sequence continues at coordinate 6,909,554 of NC_135519.1, read as the reverse complement.
GACCAAATAACCTTGAAGTTAGTGATAAATCCTACAAATTTGGTTTTGAATATTGCAGGTTTTGATGAGTACACGGCTCCATTTACATTAATCATACATATTAGTAATTTACACATGCATCATAAATAGTCGTCCCTTCAATTCATTCTAAATTGGATTCAATAGATTTTCAACCTCAAATTTTTTTCATGACAGTTCATAATGACAAAGTCACAAACAGTTTATCAGCTAAAGCAATTTTATGTGAATGAATGATTGCATCCTTCATTAAAAACTTATTAAAAACCCACCTTCCAAATCAAATTTCGACTAAGATAACTGACACTGAATGATCATATTTTACAGCCATTGACAGTGATAACAATCTGACTGGGATGATAATGGTGACTACTTGTACAGAAATTATTTATTTAGCCAAAGAGATTAAGTGTATGATCATGATTCAGTGACAGTGACGGCAATAGATGTCCAATCAGTTTTGACAGAGAGTCAATGGGAGCCATTGAGTCAAATTTAACGACGTACTCCGATCAAATAGAAATAAACTGCCAGGAATACTGAGTAGAAGCAGGCTGCAATTGCGTCATTTTAGATATTGTTTAGTAGTACAACCGCATGCATTTCAAAAAATGTCACTCAACAATTATTATTAGGATCACGGCAAATAGCACGTTATTAATCTTCGTCAACATCTGGGATATTATTCAAAAGTCATGGTTTTCGAATTTGCTCACTATTTTTGTTCAGTCTGGACGCATGCATAACAAATTGAGTATTGTAAGAAGAGGCCTGAGCTTTTTTCCTTCAGAAATAATAGTTGAAATTCAAAGTGTGTCACTAAGTTAGCCGACCTTGATTTCGACAACCACAGTTTAATTTTCGTAGGTTTTCTTGACAGATTCATCTCTCTGACAGGGCAGTCCGGGGAACCTCTAATTAAATTGGGTGTTGAAATCGAATGGCGGATATTCGAGAAGGAAATGTTGAAGGATATTTTACAGGGTGCAAAGGGGTAGACCGCAAGAAGACCGTGAGAGACCGAAGTAGGATTAAGTCGACAACCAGGGGAGAGAAAGTAATAGAAAACAGAAGTTTCGGGGAGAGCGGCTCTCGACAGAGAGGAAGGAAGACAGCTAGACAAGAAGCATTAGAAATGGTTAGCGGTACACCACCACTGCACGATTGTGTGCTTGTTTGTAAGTGAGTCCATCTGTTCTAGCCGCACTGCAGTGAAGGCTTGGCAGTGAATGAGGCAGCTGGCTGGACCGAATTTAGCTGCAACCCAGCAAGACTGCCAGAGGACAGATGGGAAGTTTGTGTGTTTAAAACACACGCTGCATGGAATTGGAGAATTGTGGTGATTACGGTGGAGTAAATTGCCACTGGGATAGCAGAATGCGGGAAAGTTTATTGTGCAAAGCACTAATCGGAGCAACATGTTTCCAATTAGAATCCACTCGTCAAATGTACACTTTTGAAGCAATTGGACTAAGAAACACTGGATTTTTGCGTGGTTCAAATCATTTGAAGGACACTACACTAAAGTCAGTTGGTGTTATTGGTAAAACAAAATTGAACAGTTAAGATGCCAACAGCAATTAACAGTCTTCAACATTTGGGCACTGATTAACCGAATGAGATTGTGGATATGTATGTGGCATTCTTATAACATACTAACTTCTGCTATTAACTAGGGCACTATTTATTTTACAAAGCAATCACTGTAAAACCTTGGCAATCAGCAATGAAATTGGCAGCTTTCTAGTCATAGGAAGATAACAATGACAAAATGTATGAGTTAGAGTGCAAGTTTTGGCACACAAACTTGTTCTAACTGATAAACAGCAACTAAGAGATACAATAAATTTTGGATGACTAACGTGGGACCAGTATTAGAGATTGCCATGGGGTAAATATCTAATTTCTGTGTGTGGTTTAAAATAAAAAAAATCAACATTGGCAGAATTCTAAGATGTTTCTACAGAGCTATATATATATATATTGTAAAGTCATGATATCATAGACTACCTTTACTAGATTCTACTGTGGTTCACTTACCTATACAGCTTTGGCCATCTTGGTTTTCCTGGTAGCCTTGGTCACAAAGGCATCTAAACGAACCCAATCTATTCTCACAGAAACCATGAGGACTACACAAAGTCTCATTGAGCCCACACTCATCAATATCTGTTGAAAAAATAAAAATAAATAAATCACTTTCTTTCCCAGAGTACATTGACCTTTGTGTAGAAGAATGGACAAATTGCAACAATTACATGGGCCATTGTAATGAGTTCATTGCCATGTAAATCAATTAGCATAGTTGCAGACGTCTGTTACAAAATTGGACCAGTTTGAATAGCTTTAAAAGGAGTCACACTGCTACTAAAGTGAAAATTACATTGCATTAACCTCTAGCGATGTCAATGTCAGAAATCGAGCTAACAATCAGGATGGATTAAAATAAACAATGGCCAGCACCGAGAAAATGAATGAAGGTTCCCTGCAAAATCTGAATGCGAGAAATGTAGCCCAATGTCTAGACAGTCGGCACAAAGGCTTAATTTGTTTTCCCCTGTAGGTTTTTCCTTTTGTTACATTTTTTTTATTTGAGAAAAGAAACATCAGTTCAGACAAAACGAGCCAATACTTCAGATCATTTTCCTGCTCTTAAAAGTATACGAGGAGATAGACAGTAGAAATGGAGAGAAATGAAAGCCAAGTAAAGCTCTCAAAGGATTTGCACAGATTCTGGCTTCCAATGCTGTGGTTATGTCTGGCTTTTTAACAACTATGAATAGTACTGACCAGTTAAATTAAATAAATCTTCAAATCTTTAAAAGATGTGGAATAGTTTCGGATTGCAAGGGCACTTTTCACCGAGGGTTGTCGAAATGCTGACTCGACAATTGTTGTCAGGCATGTGAAAGTCCCAAAGGAACATGAATTATAATCAACCAGTTGACATTATGTGATAAACGGCTTCACTCCTTAGTGAAACTCAGCTTCCATTTGAACTCTATTTCTTTGCTTTGACATTTTACCGTCACAAGAAGGTGTGTGAAGATTAGCAGTGAATCCTGTCTCGCAGACACACGCGTAGGATCCCTCTGTATTGAGACATTCACCATGGGGCGAACAGAGTTCTGGCTCGTCTGCGCATTCGTCGACATCTGCAAGGAAAGAGACAAATATTTTATTGAGTTAGTGTGTGTGCGTGTGTGTGTTATGTTCGTACTTTCTAGACTCTGCACGTGCTAACACTGTACGGTCATGCTTCAGGGACCCTTAACTAAAAACACACTTTTTCTTTTCTTTCACATTGCTAACCTATGCAGCTGGTGCCATCAATCTGTCGGTATCCTTCGGGACAGGTACATGTGTAGGAGCCCATGTTGTTAACACACTCCCCAATAGAGTTGCAAGGCTCATCTTCTAAACACTCGTCCACATCTAAAAACAAACAACAGATATTTGGAAAACATGTAATTAGATAACTCATTGAAAAGGAATCTATTGATGGCACTAGATGTGTAATCCAGAGTGGGATTGGATCCAGTAAAAAATGATTGGATGCATGACATTTTGGGTCATGTAAGCCATGCATGGATTGAAAAAGTTCATAATCTGGCCCATAATAACACGTAATGCCAGGTCTCAATGATATACATAGTGTACTAGTTACTTGGTTTTTTTTAACATAGTCCTCATAAGTTAATGAAGTATAAAAAGATGCACAATCAACTAGTTTGTGTAATGCCAAAAAACATATGTGGAGTGACACAGGGCCAATATACATGTTTTGTATTACTTTTTTTTAATTAACTGTAATTAGCGCAGAATTAAAAGCTTACATTCAGTTTCAAGTGCGGTTTTAAATCCCAAACTCTACCATATGAGGGCAATCTGGAGCCCTGCGTAGAAGTGTCATTTAACATACCGTCACACTGTTCTCCAGACACAGACAAAGTGAAGCCTGGCCCACACTGACAGATAAAGGAGCCATACGTGTTCAAGCAGTGGCCCCTGGTACACACATGCTGATCTTGACACTCATCTATGTCTGAAAAATTCACAAGAATAAAAAAAGAGGATTTACATCAAGTCAAATTTTCTTCATTACGATTTTTTGCCTCTTATAACAACTCCTTAAACTCAGATTTTAAGATCATAACAGGTGACAGTTCTTGATACGATGCCTGCTGTTTATAAATAGCAACTACATTAACAACTGAATGAATTCACCTTTGTTGGAATAAATAGGATTTGCAGTTATATAATTAAACATGCGGTCATCAGCCATTCTGGTTGCCGCTACTTTTACCACAGCTCGGGCACACACAAAATTGTGCTCAATTGGCAGCACATGTGAACATCTGCGAGGTCTGTCATTCAATTCTATAAACGACCCTGTAGCATGGTATATTTCTTTCCCGTCACCGACTCAACACAGTGGCTCTGGTGACCTTCCCTTGCACTAAAAAAGGAGTCACCACTTGACACGGCGCATATGAGCCCAATTAGGGACAATAGAAAAAAACTGTAAATCAAAAGGGGCAGAAGCCCAGGCCTGAGGGCCAAATCCAGCCCACCTCATTTTTTTTTGTGGCCAATGAAACTAAGGCATTAAATTTTAACTAAATGATATATAAATGTTTTCAAATGTAAATGCTTCTATTTTTCAATAAAGTGTTCAATTTAAAAACAATGCAATAACTAAAACATGACTAAATACTATTTAGTGCTTCCCCTTTTGAACATTACACACAGTTTATATACAAGTTTAAATTAGGACCACAAAATACATTTACATTTTTTTTGAGGATTGGATCTTCAAATAATTGTCACAGTTCGCAGACCTTATGGCCCTCCAATGAAGTTCACAAGAAAAATTAAACCCACTACTGTATATAAGATTCTCTTTCAGGTTTTTGGAATACTCAGTCATGTGGGAAGAAGATGAATAGAGTATGAATCAACGACCAAGTATCTCACACAAACACAGACGCATTCAAACTGCAATACAGAACCTACCCACACATTGACCTTCCTGTGCCAAGAGCCCCGGTGGGCAAGATCCACAGTTGTAACCACCAGGGCTGTTAATACAAATGCCAGATGGACACAACGTCCTGTTTGCACATTCATTGATATCTGTGAAAATAAAGCAATACAGAGCTGACCAAAAAGTACCACCACTGAGACAATAGTTAGTTACAACATATTATTCAAATAAAATTGCCATATCAAAACAGTATGAAGAGGTTATCAACTGACTATAACTTTGACTTCTGTTCAATTTAAGTCAAGAATACATCAAGGGATAGGATGCATATGTTTAGACCATAAACTGAATCAACCAAAACACACCCTCAAAAAGTTATAAGGGTATCTCTTCCACACCACTGCGGAAGAGAAGGTTTTATTGAATTTTAGGGTGATGACCATCATCTTAGTTTTCTCTTAGCGTTCCAATTCAGTTTCCTCTTTGCGGTTGGGGAATTCTGTTTGAAATTGGCAAGAAACCACATAATAACTGACTAACTCATATTTATATCAGAGTAAGAGTAAGGAAGCGGAAAGCAGCTAGGTGCTGATTTTAGTGCGGTGTGGTCAATGTGGTTCCATCCAAATTTCCACCTCTACTTTTAATTCCCTTGATGCGTACGTGATAGTTTGTGGAACCTCTTTGTGTCTCACTGCTTAATAAAAAGGGGAATTGGAAAGTTTTGCTGAGTAACAAAACACTGGTGCTTTTTTTTTTGTCTTCAATTAAATACTGTGTGTATTTTATTTCAAGTGTATGCGTAACATGAGTGTTCAACTAAAATTAACTCTTTAATGGCAGTAATTAAAAAGCATTTCCAGCCATTCCTCCCACTTCAAATGAATTGGACCTCTAGTGTTGTCAATAGCAGGCAATGACCAAATAAGTTATGGACACATACTGACCCACACAAGCGGTTCCTTCTTTATCAACAAGGTATCCTTGTGGACACACACAAAGGAAACTTCCTTCTGTGTTTTGGCACAGACCACCAGAACACAAAGATGTGTTCTCCAAACATTCATCCATATCTGAACACATAAATAAAAAACAAAGAAATGACATTCACTTTTTGTCAGGGGTAATCATACACCTTTTAGATAATCTTATCTTATTATAAATGTAACAAGATTTTTTTACAAGAAACTAAACAGATGTTATTGATAAGATTGACCTTTTTGCATTTTATAAATCATAAACAAATGCAAATATAGGTGTTATTCTTCATATTCACCTTCGCAGGAGGTCAGTTCATCATTTAAGTGATATCCCTCATCACAATGACAGGTATAACCTTCAACTGTGTTGTAACAAAGACCCCGACCACAAATATAAGGGTTGATGTCGCATTCATCCACCTCTGTTAGAAGGAAAAAGGTTATTTTGACCACAAAAACAAAAAAGAATTGAACTGTGAATGGATGTGTGGGGGACATTACCTGCAGACTGAATTGGAGCAAGGTCTTGGCCTGCATTTGAAGGGAAAATCTCCACTGGAACTGGGGGAGAACTCTCCTCAACAACCTCTATTCGAAGAAACAATTAAGTACAGTTAAATGGTTTCTGCAACCCAGAGATTTTTTTCCCCCCGGTAGTGTAGTCACGTCCATATGCGCCATAGCCACAATATATTTTTTTTGTCTCCCAGAAAAGTGTCAAGATAACAGGAAGCAAGGTTTCACAGTCTAACCACAGGTTCAGGCAGGCTGCTTTCATGCCTTTTCAACCATGGAAAAAGACTAAAAATTAGCAGACATCTCATTTTTCAATGTGAATTGGCGTTTCTTCCTGTCTTAGTAGTAATATCATCACCTTACTTTGGTGTTGAACACTTAAAACGTTTTTGTCCCAACAGCTAAATACTTTACAAGCGTAATTCAACTTGGATTTGTGTTTCTCAATGCGCTTTTCCAGCATGTAAAGGGTAGACAGACACCTGGGTAAGCCGCATTCATCTTGACAGTGGATACACCAGGAGATAGTTGGGGTAGTATGGAATCAACAACTGGCCTAATGCTAACTGCAGGTACAACCAGCTCCTTCAATGACAAAACACAAAATATTAGGGTCAAATCAGATAGGCTTTTTTGACTAAATCATTTTAGTTTTGCACGTGAAACATGCAGAGACGTTTGCCATGCAAGGTGCATGCTGCCAAGAACATTCACAATCTGCTTGTATACATTAGCCGAGTGCCAAAAGGCAAATTGTCTGCCACTTGCACACTGGATTGCCCTCTATGAAGATAAATATACCAAGCTGTATTGCCTCTGCTATGTATTACAAGTCACTAAGCGTAAAATACCTTGCAGCCACCAAGTAGGCAACAAAAGTATCTGACTTCATGCAAATGAGATTTGGCTCAACAGTAGCAGCTCATTATACTTAAGCGCATGCCATATTTCTCAATCCAACCTACCTGATCTGGAGCAATGGTTGCTACCGACCACAAAAAAAAAAGAAAAAAATAATAATTACTGTAAATTCCATACTATAAACACACCTGACTACAATTAGCAACAACATGTCATAAAATGCATGAAAAATATAATCCCAAATGTCTCCCTACAAAGAATTGATTGATCAAGAATATTTTTTGGAATCAGCAAAATTATGTGTCTTTCACATTCAGCAAGCAAATATTGCCACAAGTGCAGATTACCTTTTCATTTCATAATGCAATATTTTACAATGAAAATAGGTCACATTCCAACAACCCGAGTATCTTACATTTCTATTTCCATTGATATTTTTCTTTACTAGGGCTGGAATGGTCCAACAGAGGATTGAAAAATGTATACGATTTATGGTTGCTAGCCAGTGTTTTCACTTTCATTTCTGTGTGACCCTGTGTACTGTGCTTGTACATTGGTCACGTAAAAGTAGATCCATTATAGATATTTGGAAGTTATATTGTACACTATAAATCATAATTGGAGATTCAGACCCAATGTACTTCCTATCGAGCCCAAGAGACTCCTTTGTGAATATAAATATAAAAGGTTGATGACATCCAGTGATAAACACTACTTTGGTTCAGTAATAAATTGTGGCCTTCATGGAGGGATGGATAAAGATCTAAAATATATAGGTATAGCGACCCACGATTTAACACAAAAAAAGGAAATTGAACCAATCTAATCTAGTTATCCGAATTTGTATTTTTATAAAATTTGATCCAAACGAAAAGTAATTGGAAAATATTCTTTTTTTTTTAGTGTTGGTTGCCAAGATGAAAGCTGCAGTTTAGTGGGGAAAAATTGAGATTTGACATTTTTATTGATTTGATTATTTTCTTAGTTTACATACAATATTTTTATTCTTTAGATAGTAGTCAGTCATCTAACCTCAATTTTGGTTTTGATATGAAACATTTTCCAGATGTAAAAATGTCATAGACTAACCTGGCATAATATCTTCTGGCTTCCCAAAAGCCTGAACTGGTTTTTCTAGTGTTGGCAAGGGCTGCGGGGTCAGTGGTTCACTAGGTGTCTGGTAAACTGTAACTGGTTTATTGATGGGTGGATTTGGGAGAACAGTGTAGCCCATCCCACCAGGGCAAATTTCTTTGAACATAGCTATAGGGAAAAAGACAAAGAAATGTTGAAGATCTGCACACAAAGACCTTATTTGCGAACAAAGTGGCTTTGTAATGTCACAATTGAAACTCGCCCAAAAGGCTCGAGCTATGGCATGAATTTTATATGGAGTGGCGATTTTGCGTGTTTTATTTTTCTGACAAAATAGACGTTTGGGTCCCGAGCTGGAGGCCTTACCTGTTCCGGGAGGGGGACATTTGTCACAATGTGGTCCCCAGGCTTTGCCCACACTGCAGCAGCAGAGCTGTTTGCTCAGCTGAGCAGACACAGGGTGCAAACAGTGTCTCCCTGAGCTCACCAAACGGAAGCAAGCCCCCTTCTCCTCTGGGACGGCAGGCAAGTTGGCTGAAGAGGTGTGCGGGGCGGGGACGAGGACAAAGAGGAACAGAACGGGTGCGACGGAAGGAAGACACACAAGGGGGAAGAAATGACAAAGTGAAGAAATGAAGAAATACCCTTCACCAAAGCAGATCTGGCTCAATCATAATATAAACATTGTCCTAAAACACCAAGCTACAAGAAAACCATGTACTATATTCTATACTGATTCTTCATTACACCACACCCGGCGATAAAACAGAGCTAAACGTAAAGCAGGGAACCATATCACTGTACAATAGAGCATGGAGTAAACACTGTAGTGACGGACAATAGCAAACATTAACATGCATTTACAGCCTAGTACCCGAGATAGAGATGTAGGCGTGCATAGATGTTAAGTTTGTGCTTCCAAATGGTGCAATTCAACAGCACCGCATACCATTGGCAGCTGGAATTGTTTTGAATTGAACTGAAAACAATTGTTTTTCTTGAAAGGGAACAAAAAAGGCCTTTCCAAGTAGAAAGGTTAGTTTAGGTACATCCAAAAGTGACCCACACCAAGAAAGATGAGAATTCCAAGGTAGACCTCTCAGTTTAAATGAATTGGATGTCTATCGTCATTAATTGCAAGCAATGAGGTTTAAAAAAAGGTTATGTTTAAAAAAACTATTTAAAAAAAAACATATTTTTAGTGTTATTAGTGTCATGTTTCTGTTTTATTAATTTTAAAATGATATTATGTGCCTAACACATGCTAGGCTGGTTAAACACTAAATTGTCCCTTGGTACGAGTGTGACCCTTGTGAATGATTGTACAGAATAAAGAATATCAAATAATGTGTAGTTTGTACTTACATATGCATGAGGTGCGCATTGAGTTGGAGATGTAGCCAGGTTTGCACGTGCATCTATAGCTGCCCACAGTGTTCACACAATTTCCATTTGGACAAACTCCCTGTAGCATACACTCATCCAAATCTGTGAAGAAATACAATGAGCACAAAATGTTATTCATTTGAAGCAAAAGGAACAAATACAATTTGCTTTTGGTGCTTGTTGACAGTGTACAAAGTGTGTGGTCTACATTTTGTAGAAGAAATGAGTGGAAAGATTTGATAATATTTCTTTTTAATTTTCTATCATAAAGTCATCTTAGTTTCCAGGCCTTCTTCCTCAAATACTAATTCATAAATGACAGCTCTAAAGGAAATTTGTGACTTGAGCAAAATGGGCAAATTATTGGCCAAATGGCATTTAGCCAAATGAGACAGGAGCACCCTCTATTGGGTCTCTAGAAAAACTGTGTCATGGTTATGGCCAGAAATGTGGTTAGAATTGATCCTATTTCTTCCATTTTATCTGAATTAAGTCATTTACTCTTAATATAAATGATGAATACAAACAATGTTTCAATCTCTTACCTTGGCAATAAGTGCTGTTGACTTTCTTGTAACCTTGAGGGCAGTCGATTAAAGGAATTGCTGGTGGATGAAGAAAAACAATCAAAATGACAGAAATTGGATTGCAGGCCTCTTGCTGACATTGTTGATTTTTTTGGTTGACTTTGATTTGACTTAAACAACAATTAGGTTGAATTTATGAACCAGCAATATTTAATTCATAAAGCAAAACTCAATTTTTGTGTTCTTTAAACATCAGCAGATCTATTTTAAAGCTGACTTGACATGTTTCTACAGTGATGTCAACATATACTCACATTGTTTAGTTGGACATTTTTGGCATTTGTGGAATCCCCATGATGTCCCAATAGTCCCACAGCACTGTTCCTGTTTAGTGAGACCTGGGAGAGCTTTCCCACACTGAAACATACAAAGCAGTCACTTCATACTGTTAAAGAAAAGAATAGAAATGATATCTATACAGGGTTTGGTATTTTTTTCCATGTCAGGTATAACTCCTTTGCGGCAGTTTTCAGGGAAGTTATTAAATTAAGATTTTTAATATACCCTTGTAGCTCCAATTTCATTCATTTTCAACAGACAAGAGTAAGATAGCAATGCTATTTGTATTCATATGTAGCATATATCCGGAATTGTGTTTTTCAAATCATTTGTTTATTTTATTATTAACCAGTGACATACTTTTCCATCAGAAAAAAATGGGCTTTAAAATAATTGGACTGGAGTGAATAAATCTGAAATGTACCTGACTCCCCACAGTTTCTTGGAAGCAACGTCCCAAGGTGTTTTTAGAAGAGACGGGTTGGTAATGCGTAATCTGGTCACCATGCTGGCCAGGATAGACAATGTTGTAGCCATGATGCTGAATCTTCTGATGGCTTTCAGTGTGATGAAAACTGTAGCTGGAGGATGAAGACGATCCCGACTGGGGCCCTCTTGGATTTTGTCCAAGATTGTGGTGGTCATCCAGCTGAGACACCTGGTGAACTTGGACAGATGCCTCAGGGGGATGTTTGATGTGGATGTTTACAATATTGGGACTAAAGCCTGGTAAAATACAAAAGATGATTAAGGCCAAGGTTGAGCATTCAGTATTAAAAAATAAAAATCACACTCACCAGGACTCTGTCCATTGTTGTAGGTGAGAGGCAACGTATGCGTGGAATGGACTTGAGTTTGACTGTAGCCGCCCGATGTCTGTTGGACTTGATGATGTCCGTTTTGAACTGGCACCTGGCAGAACTTTCCAGTGAAGTTTGGAGGACATTGACACTTGTCCCTTGCACTGCACTTGCCGCCATTAATACAAGGCAGATGACACACCACTGAAAAAAAGACGAAAGGAAACAATGCATGAGGAGGGTGTTATGTTATAGGGGCTGACCGTCCATATTAAGTACGCAACCACCTCCCCCCTAAAAAAACACAATAACAAAATTAGATCCCAAATAGTGTTCTTTTCTCGGCGGCCTTGGCCCCTGCTCCTAATAGATGATATCACACCCACAATGAGTTGCAGATTTTAGCAGTCTGCTCGCATGTTATCCATATGCTTTCTATTCTTTTGTTGCCCTGAGACTGTTCTGTCATTCTGTCAACATTTACGATCTAGCGCAACTAAGCTATCATTAATTCTGGTTGTGACATCACAACCATAATTGCAGAAAAAAGTTCCCTGATGAACTGTTTTGGGTTGAGTACTCAATAAATTGTCCATGAAGTATCTGATCATTTTCTACTGACACGAAATCCCATCTCACAAAATGGTTTCAGTCTTCCCAAGTTATTTTTCCCCAGTAAAACCAGCAAAATATCTCCATATTTACACATTCAGTCCAGTTGTTGTCTGATATTGTCTACCTTAAACATGGCCTGAAATTGGGGGTATGTTAATAGGATATGGCACCCATTTTATCTTCAATGAACTCTCCTCCCTTTGACCTTGTGCACAGAATAAACAAGAAAGGAGTTGTTTATTTCCTCTTGACTCTTCTTAGTAGGCCATGACCAAATAAGCTTTTATCTTCCCAGCTCCCGTTGCTCAGATGTGCAACCTTTTACACAGACCGGGAAGAAAAGGAAGCCAAAGGAGGAGGCAGAACCCCGAGGAACCAAGCAAGCCTGGGCAAGTGGATGACGAGTTTCTTTACACCACACATTTCCTTTAGCAGTCAAAAACGCAAACCATAACATTTGCAAAAGAAACATGAGCGCTTATAGCCTGTTCTTCCAGTTCCATGAATTGGACGTCTATTGTTGGCAAAGCCAAGCGACCAGTTCAATGCTATAAAATTAACACTTTGATGCGTAAATTCACACCAATTCAAGATGTCCCCCGCCTGGCCACCCAAGTCGGGGTGGGATTGGCTCCAGCACCCACTCCAATTACCAGTACACAAATGAATAATAGACAAAAAGATTCACTCACCTATTCTAAAGTTGGGAGCTGTCAGTGTATCGGTGGCACGGCCATTTTCACTTATGAGCGTGGTTGTATTTCCTTGCTGGCAGTTGTTGTGACATCTCCCCCCCATACAGGTAAATTTGCAGATAGTGGGAGTGAACACCACCTTGATCCGTCCTGTGTGGTTGCCCACTGCCACATTGAAAATCATCGAAAAAAAGGATAGCAAATATTCGTTATTAGCATAGTCCATCCGATACTATTCAATTTAAAAAGTCCAATGGCAAAATTGCCCGAAAATTGGTATATATTTAAAATGTGCTTCATTTACATACAGAGAAATCTATATTAAGGGTGAGACTTCCTTTATGGATTAATCTAAATAATTACAGGCTTTGTTAATTCATCTTCATTAATTACATAGCAAAATCTGTCAGGTTTTAATAATATTCAAGGCCGTATATATATGATTCAGTCATTAACTAATATATATACATAAATATACAAAAATACCACCAAAGCCAAAAATATCTTGTAAAAAGGTGTAACAGAAGTAAAACTAAGCTGAAGGATATGTGAGACAGAAATAGTTTTAGCAGCTGTGGCACCAAAAAAAAGGAAAATGCGCCTGTTAGACAGTCTGTCGTCAATGACGGGTCTAATAGAAAATCTGTATGTTTCCTGATTTAGAACAGCAAACATATCTGCTCCGTCTGACTGAAAAACATTGGCATATTCTAATATTTTTGTACATTTTTTTAGGCTCAGAGCCAATAGTGAGCATCTGTAGAATAGTAAGTAATTTGTTACATACAAGGAGTCTGGTGGTGTCTCATTTTGCCTTGTCAGGAAGCAGCAAAAATTCCATGATATTAAAATTTAAGGACTCACCGTGAATCGGGCTGTGTGCCACCGACAAAGGAATGGGCCTTTCAAGTGGAGGTTTGATGTGCGTCTGCGTGTGGGTGCTGTGCGTATGGTAATATTTCGGCTTGATGATATATTGCTGGCCAGGGTGCATAGGCACGGTGCGGATTCTGGAGAGAAAGTAGATCCCGCTATCAGTCAACGTCACATAACGGTTCATGCGATAAACAGCAACTTCCGAAGCAGCTCTATTGGTGAATTGCCAGGCAACTTTGCTTTTTCACTGCCAGCCAATCCAAACTAGAACTAAAGTATGATCGGACGTCTATCATCATCTTGGTAAATGCAACAAGAGCTGCTTTTTTTTTAACGTCGGTCTGCGTATTTGTCTGAAAAAGTTCTAGTTATGTGCAACGCATTTAGTTAAATGAGTGATATTTGTCCATTTCAGTGTCGTGTATGACAAGCGCTTGAAGAAGTTGATGACTAAAATCTGCAGGAATCCTAAAAGCTTCAGTGGCTTATAATTAATGATAGACAATTACAGAGAACAGTGTACATCTGTTTCTTTTGGAATGGTAAGGATTATTTTTCTAAAAACATTTTGTGAGACGAAGTTCTGTTGACAATAACAGAAATTCGGGGACAATCGTTACAATCCCATCTGTGCCGGTCTTTTAGTTTTGTTTGCTTTCCTCTCTACTTTTGAATTTATGTCCATGTCTTGAAACTATGCACTTTATAAATTTCAGATGGCACGAGGTCTTTCAGTCCATGCAAATGCTCTTTCTTTTTTTACTCCATTGTTTGATTGCAGGTTATAATTTGCATTGTTTCCAAATAGTATTAAATCAAATAGTGTATTATGTAATACTTAATAGGAGGCATTTTCTCCCAGGTTCGCATTCACAAACAATGGTCTTGTAATGCATTAGGAATGTTTGCAAATAAAATGGTGGTGAGTAACAACTGGATCAGCAAAAGTCTACGATTTTTCCATGGAGTCTTCTGTCAAAAGGACGAAAATGGTGGACAGAACTGAAAATTCAAACAGAATATCTACTAAGTAATCAAGAAAAAAAGAGATAATAGGAGGTGCAGGTGAGTAATGGCTGACGGACGAATTATAATTGTTCTTCATTTTTTGGGGTAAAAAAACTCAAATTCCATTCAATAAATGTGTTCTCATTATCTGCCATTCTCCCACTCCAAATAGATTGGATGTCTATTGCTGTCGACTGCAGCCAATGACTTGTAGCAGTGTCTGACCAAGACAATAATTTTAGCTAAAAAAAAAAGATTGTATGTTATACAACTATACGTCAAATGCATTTTGCACTGATGATTGTTGTTTTTACATTTTAACAGTAAACTTCTGGCAACCACAGCTGCCAGTATTTTACCATAAATTCCAGTAGTTCATTCTTACAGCGTGTTTTCCCTTTGGCTGGAATGTGACGAAGTGTTCTTTGCCATAACCAGAGTCCACCCTATGAATAATGGACGACAGGTTCATTCTAGAATAATGGCTGGCAACAGAAAGGGTCAAATGCTGCACCTGAAGTATATCAATTCAAGCCATTAAGTTTGGCCCCGTTGGAATTTCCCAACGGGGAACCGAATCATTTTCTCAAAAGCAGAGCCACTGATGTCTTCAGTTGTGACTAGTGCACAAAGAACGCTACACAAAGGCATGCTGGAATTAGTTTGGAATTGAAAGACTGCAGAATGCTGACTTCGACTCCATCAAAACACCTTTGGGATGAAATAGAGACAAGATTGTGAGCCAGGCCCTCATGTCCAGGATCAGTTACGTCTGACCTCACAATTGTTCTTCTGGATGAATGGACTAAAATTCCCACAGGCGCACTCAAAAAGATTGTCTTGCCTGTGAGGGAGTGTATTAGTTGCTGCAAGGGCTATGAAGCACATTTTTGGGAGGGGAGCTGGAATTGAATTGAAATGAATTTGCATTCTATTTGTGATTTTCTACAAATCAATCTTCAGTGAAAATTTCTAAAAATTCACATTTACAAACAAAAAAAAACCCCAAATATTTCACATTAGAATACATCCAATCCATCTTGACTGAGGAAGGGCAACGGGGTCAATTGCACAGGAAGATGAACATTCAAAGCCAGGCCTCCCAGTTTAAATACATTGGATGTCTATTAGCAGGGCGTTAAATATGAAGAATCAACTTTCAACAAGTTTTCAGTGCCATTGACAACGATAAGCATTCAATTCATTTTGATTGGGTCAAGATGGATTGAGCTGAGCGCTTACAGTCATCAAAGGGAACCATTGATTTTAAACAATTCCCTTAAAAGTGGTTAAAAATTCCAAAGATGAATAGTACTTACTGTTGCTGGATGTGTTGTTGGATATAATGCGGCCTCGCAAGCTGTGGGGAAGGTTTGACAGTCAGTTTCATCTGGGCAATGTGGTCAGCTTGTTGAGGTAGGGGCACATCGTGAGCATTAGGAGGCACTTGCTGAGGTATGGGCCATTGTGCCACTGTATTCTGTCCATTCCTGTGACCAGTGCTCTGATCATTGGTCACTCCATTCCCAGGCTGTGCTGGAAGGGTGTGTGTGGGCAAAGTCTTCTGCTCACATGCCTTGCCGCTTGAGCCAGGCTTGCAGACGCAGAGCTGGGGCCTGAGGCACATTCCTCCGTTTTGGCACTGAGGGATGCAGTTCGCTGGAATACAAAATCCAGACAGTTCCGATGAGAAGAGAAAAGTAAGGAGAGACAGATGGTGATAAGAGGAAATAGATGCAAGGATATTTACTAAATAAATCTACAAAATTGGTGGTATTTGAGTCAACCTCCCCAGGAATCATGACTAAGTGTCTTCCTGACTGGATTACTAATAGCTTACAACACAGACGTCAAACCGATTCCACAGTTTGTCCAATGAGATTTCTGTTTGAACAAGCAGCACTTGACTGCAATCAAATGATTACAGTTGCAAGAGAACAGATGGGTGAAAATGTGTTGTCTTGGTGGGCGGAAACATTAGCCTGCAGCCACTTGGCCTACACCAAGTTAGGGTAGAAAAGTTCAGATAAAACCAAGCATGCATTGACTCACCATTATATCCCCAAAGAACAGTTTTTCCACAATGTTCTCAGGGATTTAAACCTGCATGCATGCATGCATGAAGTTCCTCAAGTGGGGAATGTGGTCAATTAGTCTCCTCCATTCTTTCAAAAAGAAAACTAGTTCTGTCAATAGACAGACAATTTTAGAACAAGACCGTTCAAGCCAACTCGTGTGGTCTTTGGGAGCTTTCTGGTGCTCATGGGCATCATGTTGATGAACCCTGATGTACTGTGTGCTTAAAGTATTCAGTGAATTGTTCTTTTTTTAATTAAATTAGGAGCTGGCCCTATTTGTTTTCAAATTCTTGGGCGCATTCAGATCTGACACCATCAAGTGTCATTTTTAATTACATTTGCGGTATTACGCCATGCTGACAAAGCACAGACGGAGCGGAACAGTTGGAAGTCTAAAGACGATAAAGAAAAGAAGCTCTGTCCGTCATTTATTTATGACAGATCCCATGTTTCAGAAACTCATTGAAAACATCAGGGGGTATCCCACTATGATGATTTCAGTATTTTAGCCGCTCGTGTTCTACCGCTATCAAAACAACACTTCCTATCCTGGATTTATGGAATAACATAACATCAGAATTGGCTACAAAGTTTGCAGATAAAATTCATTCTTGACATACAATAGCCTCTTTGTACTCAAGTGTGGACATGGAGGTAGAGCCTTTTTAACTTTGCGAGGATTCCTGTCTGCACTTGCATTCTCATGAACTTGAAATAGCAATATTCACAAAGCCGGGCATATTGCCGAGGCCAATCAAGTTGCCAGTATGTGGTCTTCTGAGGATACATGACTAAGTTTTGCCTCCCATCCAAGGTTGCATTATGTTAGATTGTCAAGTCTTGGTGTTACTTTTCTACTATACTCATAAATTCTTTCATAAGTATTTTCCATTGTCTTGCATGCATTACTCACGTCAGGTTGCCAGGGAGGGCCAATCGACTAAGTATTGACTGAATATAGGAACGTCTTGATTCGTGGTACTACCGTCAGTACAAATTGAGAAGAGCTTCACGCCTAACAATAATGACATCACATTTGTCTTTTCCCACTGGAAGCCAGATTACGTTTGCACAAACAAAACTTTCCATTTAGGATGAATCTTTTTTTCTTCCAGTTTTTATTACGCTCACCCGCCACTTGCCTGGAGCTGACGCCATCTGTGGCGTAAATGGTTTTTCCCTCTTTGTCCGATTGGGGCAAGCAACGTTAGAAGTCGGTGCACTAAGCGCTGTAATCTAGTTGTTAAGTAGGAACAAAAAAGAGATCCGTCATGGTGATGTTCTCACCCTTTTGATCAAACTATGCAGCGTCTGGCGAGCAGAATGCTCCCCACCCACCCTCGCTAAGGTCTGTTAGGAGCTCCGAAAAAAAAAAGAAAATAACATGGTTGTCTGAATGAGTGAGTCAGTGTGTGGTTGTGCTTCGTGGAAGCCATCCAATTTAAGAAGCAGAAACACCGGAGTATAATGATTTCCTTTGTGTCACCTGGCTTTAAATTGCCCCAATCCGGGAACCCCCAAAAACGCTGAAAAGCGATCCAAAAATCCTTAGAAAGTGACCCGTCAGTGCCCTAAAACCAACAGGTGATCTGAAATCAATAGTAAGCGACCCATAAGTGCCCCACAAATCTTTAGAATGTGACCTACAAGTAGCCTAAAATTTCCCATTGGGTGACCCACAAGTAGCCTAAAATTTCCCATTGGGTGACCCAAAATTAACTCATTTCCACAGGGAGAACAGGTCAGTGAGTGACCCAAAAATCCCTCCAAATGAATTGGAAGTAACTGAAAAGCAATAGGAAGACAGCCACGTGAGAGCAAAGCACCCCCACAAAATTTCCCCAGAAATCGCATTTATATTAGAGACTCTGTCTGGGATGACTTTGAGGAATGTCCCCTACTGGTCATTGTCAAGATGTTTGCATAGTGCTTCCTGTGCTTGTATAAACAGTAACGCCTCTCCACCCTTTAAGTGCTCAGCTGATTGGAGCTCCCAAAAATCACTTCATCCTTTGGCCAAACCAAACATTGAGTCACATCGTGCACTTACACTGCATGAACTTTGTCAGTAACAGTTAAATCTGCCATATTTATCATTGTGTCCAACTGTATTTACGCAGAGATTCACAATGATGTCATGACAAAAGAATCCTGTTGTAGTACGGCATAACTTGGTGGAAAAAAAAATTGCCTTCTGGACGTTTGCGAGGACAAGGAATGTTTGAAGTTACTTACGCTTTGTGCACCGCTGAGATCCTTGAGATTTGCTCCATCCATAACAGCACTGGCTCCCACAGACATTCACCCTGGAAATACAAATATTAGTAACTCAACTGTCTGACATGGATGGGGGCGGACGTCCAAATATGGGTGAACAAAGGTTGAAACGGCATGGATGTCTAGCGCCGTGAACGTCACTGAAACATGCAATTTAGCTGGACGTCTATTGTTGTCATTGGCAAGGGATGAGTTAAAAGTAGATTCTTATTTTTAACACTTTAAACTTGGTTTGTTATGTTCTTTATAAATAAAAAAGAAAAAGGGAAATATTAGTTTTTATTTATTTTAGTTTAAATAGCACGATTAAAAAGGTTTATTCATCTGCATTAAAAAAAACTTAATTTTATATTTTATGGATCAACAATAGTGTTATTTGGGTCCATATCCACAGTGCATTTTTTCAATTTATTAATTTAATAATAAGCCTCTGATATAATTCAACAACAGATCCCAATTATAATGAAAAAAATATATGAATACCATATTTTCACAACTATAAGGTGCACTGCATTATAAGGCGCACCCTCAA
Organism: Stigmatopora nigra; assembly: GCF_051989575.1. Lineage (NCBI taxonomy): Eukaryota > Metazoa > Chordata > Actinopteri > Syngnathiformes > Syngnathidae > Stigmatopora > Stigmatopora nigra. Next base: position 6,889,964 of record NC_135519.1, on the reverse strand, counting down.
TGGTTGGCATTTAAATTTAGTAATTTTTCTATAATTTTGAAATTGAAAAATAAATTATGAATTGAGAAAATCTCAATAACAACACAAGCAGTTATACTGACACCACAATTATTCTAGGGGAACATGCAAGAAAGTAGAAATTCTCTACATCTTTAGCTTTGGTTTATCAAGCCTCTACTCCTTTTGCCCAAAACAAACTTGGCAATTTCCGAGAATTACAATTTTTGGGCGAGTGTGAAAGTGGCCGTGGGTGTGTAGTAGCACATTGTGATTCATCCTGCAGCGCTTAAATGGAAATTTGGCAAAGACTTTCTTTTCTATTATTACAGTGAGTTCCATCAAAGGTCACAGCAAATCATGATACAAACCTGGTCAACTTCCCCTCCCTCAATTAATCTATGTTATTACAGATGTGTGTAACTTAATTTGAAATTTATTAATGAAACAGAACCTTGTTTCATTACTAAATTCACATTTCATGAGTCAAGAGGTCATTGGAAATCATCCGAGCATCTCGCAAACAATTTATTTTCACCCGCACTGGGATTTAAACGCTGGAGCCTATCCCAGTTAACTAGGGGCATTGGGCGGGGGACACCCTGCATCGGTGGACAGCCAATTGCAGGACACTAGGACATGAATACTCATACTTTGGGGCAATTTAGAGTGTTCAACCAGCCTCCCCTGCATGTTTTGGGACATGGAAGGAAACTGGAGTACCTCGAGTAAACCCACACAGGACCGGGGAGAACATGCAAACGCCTTTCTGTCAATGGCGGGCCAAGGGTTAAATACTATGAATAAAAAAATCAATTGACTGCCATAATCAGAATGTATTTCAGTTTTTGTCGATGGAATTATATTCATTTGGCTTGTATTTAAAATGATATTTTATAAATAAGAAAAAGACAGAAGTAAGCAACTCATGTGTTTTAAATTGGGATTCCCTGTCAACCCCACCACTTCAATTAAATTGGACGTCTATTGCTGTCAAAGGTAGCCAATAAGTTAAAAATCGAGATCTAGCGCCTACATTTGTTAAAATAATTTTTCGCCAAGTGTAGCCATCATGAGCCAAAATGTCATCTCCCCACATTTGGACGCCAGATCTTAATAAGAAGTTTGTTTAAATGACTAAAGCAGTGATTGTCCTAAATAAAAAATATTTTTTTAAAACTTGAATGAACATGTCAGTGGCACAAAGTCGCTTTTCAGTGAAACAACCGATCCATTGTGAAGAAAAGGGTTTCAAAAGGTGAATAACCAGTATAGATCACCCCCCTTTCCCCCGGCCAGAGCGCCTCACCCAGACTGCTTGAGAAGCTGCTGCCTTTGCTGGCTCTGGTCCGGAGTCTGCTGCGGAGATCCGTGCCGAACAACAATGGACTCCTGGGCCGACGAGGCTTGCTTCCCCATCCGGCGAGTCCGGACCTGACTGCCCAATTTGGTGGAGAGTTCGACGCTGTAAGAGTGCGGAAGCCCGGATCCGCCGTGCCGAGTTGAAATAGAGCTGACTCGCATCCCTTCCTCTCGGATCGCTCCCGGTCCGATGCCGGGACCGATACCGGCGCTGGTGCCGGGCTGGAGCACGTACAGCTTCCTGACGGCGCTGCGGATGTGCTGCTGGGCTCCATCTGACAAACAGAACGATGAGAAAAGAAAACCAAATGAAAGTATGAGGCCCCGACTCCAAGCCATGTCCGTGTCCTTGTAAATCCCGAGTTTGATCAAAGTTTTCAGCTCTCCAATAACTCAATAATAACAACACCTATTAAAGTTTTGGTACTGCGCTGGTCCTCGATCTCCGTATATGATCTCCTTAAAAATGTACTGACACTATACAATAATAACAATAATTATGAAATCGAAAATTAAATCTCGCTTTACTTTAACATCCTCAAGTAAAAATAATGTTAGTCCTGCAAAGTGACAAGTTTCTTGGTCGTGGCCACTACGAGCGAGGAGATCTACTCTAGAAGTCCAGGAAAGTTTCTTGATGGAGCAGAAGAAGGCTGCCAGCCAGCCCAGCCAGCCGCAGCCTGCCTCCAGAAGTGACGTCAGGTAGGGGGAGTCACCACAGCTCTAAGAGCCTGACTGGGAGTTCCATGGGCCCCAGGGTGTCTGCCCGGGGGACCCCCAGGGAGGAAATGACCCCTGGACAGACACCTTTGTGCTCAACAAACATTCTCGTGTGAAGTTTGCCTGACCTTTTCTTCAACTACCTCAGAGTTGGCGTACACGTGGCTCTCGAGACATTTGTGGCTCTTTGCTTCCTACATTTTTATATACTGTGGCATTGTTTCTCTTGTTAATTATTCTGTTAAAACATACTTAAATTCATAAAAGCCCACGATAAACAAATAATAAAAATACATTTAAAAAAATAATTTGGCAGATTGGTCATTTTTTTGGATGCTTTTTACATGACTTCCGCACTACATCTATACACGGTAAACTTAACTCATTGGTTGCCATGTTTAAACTTGAGTCATGGGCGGTGATTGGGAGAAACAGGCGTCCAATCATTTGTAAGTGAGAGGGTTGACAGTGTTCTGCCACCCTCCCAGTTTAAATGGATTGGGCATCCAAAAGAGATAAATTTAAGTCATTACCTGTCCTTCGGGGCAAGCGACATCCAATCCATTGGAGCTGGGAGTGATGACTTGTAGTGAGAAATGTATATCCTTGGCTGCCATTGACAGCAATAGACATCTATAATTAGAAAGATCATAAAAATTAATTATTCAAAAAAAGTTGAAAGTCATTTGTAGCTTTCATACATCATTGTATTATCCCTGTATGATGCTTTTGACATCATTGTATATACACAGCCAGTCAAAAAAATGCAGTAAAGACCTACATTTTCAAATACAGCGTACTATATTTTTATGCGGTCTTGTTTATACAATCCTTCTGAATTTTGTCTCATAGCACAGCCTTATGAGACCCAGGAATACCATAAAAGATCTTAGTTGTCCAATTTTTTGACTGTCAAGTCTCTTTGTGACAAGTAGAGGGTGAAGGTCTCTTTATTACCAAATAAAACCGACCTACAAATATTTCCCTTCTAAAGCGATTGTGTGGATGATTCTTCCGCCAGTTTAGAAGACTAGCAAAAGCAACGAAATATTTGAGCCAGAAAGGAATACTAAATGGAATTTTCTTAAGTCTGAAGGAACAACAAAATAGCTTTAAAAAAAACACGGATACTGCATTTCTACAATGTCTGGAGAATAAAAATGGATGCTCTCACTAAAACAGAACTCATGGATGACCTTTGCCAGATACTGCTGAATCAACAGTGGGGAGACACAAAGGTTCCGGAGAAACTGAGTAAAATGACGGTTAAACATGAAGAAGACAAGAAGGCCATTCAAAAGCTTCTAAAGGATTTGGAGGCAGCTTTGCCGCAGCCTAAAGAAATGGCAGAATTGGAGGAGGTAACGCGTGATCGGGTCCAGAATCTACGAGAACAGATGAGCAAGATGCAAGAAGAAAAAAGGCAAGTTCCCCCTAAAGTACTCAAAGTCCAAGAGACACGCGGCAGTAACTTTGCAGTCATTGAGAATGAGAAGACTCATCCCCAAAGAGCGTACAAAAGGTTACAATCATTGCACACGAATCTCTCGGAGAAGACCAAGGCGTTAGATGACAGTCTTGCTTCGGAGAGATGTTTAAGAGATTCTCTCAAGAAAGAGCAAGAACGTGTTAAAAACATGCTTTTGAAACACAAGACTCAAGTGAGAGCGATAGAAGTCTTGAGTTATGAACAGATGGAATCCATCGCAAATTCTGAAAGCTTGCAGAAGGATATCTACTCGGTGAGGATGGAGAATGCGTGCACCGGCGCCAAATACGACGCTTTGGAGAAGGAGTATCATAGGATGAAGGCTGGGTACCACAGCATTTCAGACCACTGCGAAAAACTGGCGGCAAAGAACAACGATCTCGTCTTCAAGAATCGAGTGCTGACGACGAAGCTCCAGAATGTGGTCGACAAATACCGAGTACGTGAGCTGGAATGGGGAAGGAGTGAGACCCAACTCCAAAATGCTCTCAAAGAGGAAAGGGAAAGATGTTCAGAGTTGGAGCAGAGAGCCGAACGGCTCGCCGACAAAATCCAGAAGCAGAAGAGCATCTTTGAGAAGAATAGCCGAGCACTGGAAAAGGCTGTGAGCCAACAGCTCCAACTCATCGATGAAAAGCAGACACTGAGTGTGGCTTTACACAACGCTTTGGATAGCAACGCAAGATTGACGGAGCGACTCAACCAAGAAGCTGCTTTTCCCCTGAAAAAGACAGGATTTTGAAATTTGCCTAATAGGGTTATTTACAGTATATGACGACTGATTTGCCTCTATCCTGCTTAAAAAAAGATAAACAGGACAGACAGACAGCTCAATCATGACACAGCATGGTCTACTGGGAACATTTTTACAAGAAAATTCTATCTGCATTTGTTTTTTAATCTATCACAATCCAAATGTTAGAAATTTCAATGAAACCAGATGTTTCTGCGAGAATAAAAACTTAGATCCGACACCCTCAAGTGGCAATGTGTATTTCATCTTGGACTAAATAAACACTTAACTCAGAGATGTCCATTCAAAATGGATTGTTTTTACATGTCCTGCAAAAGGCTAGTAAAATGTTTAGGTTATGGGACAAGAGGTATGAAAAATGAATGAATACCTTTGCTTTGTTTCGAGCTTGGTAGCAGATTCATCATAATTGAAAAGGAAGGCCTAAAATAAAGGCCTAAAATTGAGCAACTTAAGACATTAGGATGGAAGCATTCGTTATTTTTTCTTACCTCACAAGGGTGCTGGAGCCTATCCCACCCAATAATGGGCATCCGTGGGAGACACCTTGAATTGGTGGCCAGCCAATCGCAGGGCATAAAGACACAGACAACCATTCACTAGGAGAAACTTAGTGCAAAACCAGCTTATCATGCATGCTTTTGGGGTGTGTGAAGAAACAAGAGTGCCCAGAGAAAACCAACAGAAGCCCAGTGAGACCATGCAAACACTGATTTAAAAAAAGATAGTGATTTATGCTTTGACATACATCAGTGTATTATATACACATACACGATTATTATCATGATTGCCAAAATCAAATTGACTTACTAAAAAAAACCTTCAAATTCATAATCCATGTCCTGTAATTGCTAGTTTGACATGATCATTTGTACAAAAAATGTTTTTTAAGAACTGTCAAGACCCTTGTGTGGAGGTCATCATGACGATTGACCACGCAGTTCTTCGCACAACTGCTGCAGTTCTGTAACGAGCCCCTCTAGAACTACGACACCCTCTCGCAGCTCAGCATGGATCTCACCCGAGGCCACGTCAGTGTGCATTTGCTGGAAGGCAAGAGAACATTCCAACAATTAGCAAATGAACGATAAAGCCAAGTATCCAGAAGATTATATCGACACTGTGGCCAATGTGTTTTTCATATGCAAGCTCTTAGCATTGCACAAATGCTAAATTGACAGACTGCACTTCCCCTACAGTCCTCTGGCGCCCTCCAGGGAGGGTGCTTCACACGTCTGCTATTCAAACGTAACACATTCCATTAACAGTATTCATAAGAATCCCAAAATTGATGGATCACTAGAGGGTGGCAACAAGATTATTAAATCTGATGTTGTTTATCATCCTTTATGTAATTTTACAGTAGATATCTAAAATCCACATGCTCAAGGACTTCATTTTTTTCCAATAGAACCAGAATTTATCAAACCTTGGCTTTGGTGACCAAGTTTTTCAGACTGAGACGTGTTGAGGAGAGCATCTGAAGAGCTTCTGCAGGATTGTTTTTCTTCTTACTGCAACTGATGGTTACTAGCAAAGGAAAAAAAGAGCTCATAAAGCCAACGGATGCTTTTGTTCTAGATAATGACACTTAGTCTGAACCTCAAGATTTTTTGAACGTTCCCGTGGGGAAATACGTCATGACTTAGTAGCTCGCACACGTGTGAAAGCCGACGCCACGTCTTTGTTGTTTTGATGACGGTTCACAGCAGTAATTCAGACATATCAAAACTAAACAGGCAGACACAATAAATCATGTTATGTCGAATTGTCTCCATCTCAAGGAGGAACTCATTAAATTATGGCCAGAAGGAAGGCAAGCGTACAAAATCACTATCTGCTATTTACGAGCAGACCATACAATACAGTCATAACAATACTATACACTTGGTTTGGCCAAATGCATTTACTTGAGTAAATAAAAAGAAAAATGAATCCATCTGTACATTAAGTTCAACTCCCTCAAATTCTGACGTGAAGGTTATCGCCGACGGATGGCGCCTAATGTTTCCGAGAAATAAGATCTCGGTTTAATCATTGAAAGCCCAACTGTGTCATGACATCATTGTATAGTATCATACATTGTGAGCATTTATCCAAATTCTGACATTTGGAGGTTATGGGTATGAAGAATGTGGGTCCATTTATGCACTCACCTTCGCCCATATTGATTGCCCTTTTGATCACATCCTTAAAAAGCTCCGGTTCCTTTTCCCAGCCCCTAGCTTGAAGCTCACAGCGAAAGGCCTTGGACAGGAATTGCAGTGCCTAATATAGAAAATAAGAAAAATCACCAGTATTAAGAAAAAAGAACCAAGAAGCTGACATCCTGATAACTTAAGTCAGAAATGTGAAGAAACCTGCATGCACCTTCTCATTTTCCTCTGTATTTTCACTGTGGCCATCCCCATAAAGTATAGCATACTGCTGCCATATTTCAGGGTCATTGCTATGACGAGAACTGATCCGCCCAATGAGTTCCCTCAATTTGGACTGCAAAGATGCTTTCTGCTCACCCTGGCTGTCTGTCAAGTCTTCAACAACAGCCCTAACTAGGATTCGAACAATCTGCAGGAGATAAATACAATGGAAATGTTGGATTAACTAATTGCAGAAAGGTGAAATGAAATGCTTTTCCTTTACCTGGATGTCGTTGTATTTGTCCCTCAGATCCATGAGGCGATGATAGGCCTTGATGGCTTCAGCAAAGGCACCAATGTCAACACAAACCACAATGAAGTTTTCCCAAATCTGCCAGTGTTCATAATTACACTTGAGAGCTTCCTGGAGGGTTCGAAAAGCTTTGTTTCTGGAACGCAGGTCAAGGAGAAGAAAAATATATAATGAAGAGCCATTATGCATCCTATTTCTTAGCAATGTGTTTGTGGTTTGAATGGTTTACATTACAGTTGTCAAACTTGGGAGCTCAGCAATTCATTTGTGTATGAAAATAAAATGTAAATATAATTTCAGTATATCTCCATCTTTTAACAAACCATAGTAGACAGCTATTCAAATGTTTGCATTTAATAACTTTAACCTTTTCAAAAGCAAGTGACTTTTGGGGCATTACAAAAACAACAACAACAACAGATTAGGAATTATTATATTAATTGAAATGATCCTGATTGTATTTATTATAAAATCTCTTACAAAATGAATGCTGCACATTTGTATTAATATATTTTTAATGGAACAAAATTAATTAAACTTCAACAAATAAAACCAGAAAAGGCCGTAAATGCTCATCTAATATGCCATTGAGGATGCGAGAGGTCCAGTGCATTTTAACTGGTTAAAAAAACAATTTTTTTTAGTCGACTGTAAGAATCTGCTATGAACAATTTAAATTACAACTAGGTGTTGATATCACTTACTTGTTTTTCAGGCGAATATATGCTGTAGAGAGGTTGTTCCATGCTTCTGCATTCTTTAAACACAATAAAAGTGAAAAGTAATCAGCAAAAAGAAGACATGCATAGGAGCTTTCTTATCCAAGGTGTGTGATGCATTCATATTTTTTTCACTATAATATTTGATGGACAGGGGCATCCAAATGGCAAATTGCTATAGTGATTTTGAAATTTGCTCTTCAGTAGTACATAGGACATAAATCAGTTGTTAAGCAAAGGCATTGAACAGGAAAAAAACAGCAATGTATTTCATAGGAATGTAACAATTTACAGCCTTTGTGAATTCCTATACCGATAGGATATAGGGCTCAAAAATATTTATAGTTGTTATTCAAATGGGATTACATTATTTTTCTAGAGTCTAGACATGAGAGTCGGCGTATGTGTGTTCGAGAGAGCGAGATATGAGGCACTGAAAGGAAATGTGTTGGAAGGAGCAAAAGATTTATGGGATTGTCATTTTTTTCCTTACTACTCCTGTCACGTTTCATCAGTATGTTTATCTTGGTACTCACATCTGGCTCCAGTCCCACACATCGTTGGAAAGCCTTGGCCGCTCCCTCGTAGCCCTCCAAGGCCAAGTAGGCACAACCCAGGGAAAACCATACACCAAGCTATACACAGACAGTAAATATTTGATATAGTCCTTGCATTAATAGATGATTTAACTTAGTATTAAAGTTTTTTTTTTTAAAGTCTGAATCAGATGTAAGTATTGTAAATGTTCGAAATCAATGGTTCTGAAAGTGTAGTTTGAGTAGTAATCGTACCTGCAAAGCATTGATTTTCAGGGACTGTTCGAAGCAATTAACACATTGCTGGAACTCCTTGTTTCGGAGATGTAGCAGGGCTTTGGACCGCATGGCTCTGGCACTCCGATGGCCTGATAGCTCCCAAGCTCGTTCGTAGTACTGATGGTCTCTTAAGATATCTCCTAGTAGGCAGTACAGACTTGGGGTCTCCTTCTTCTCCAACTCCCTGCGTACAATCTCTTCAGCCTGAACACACAAAAAACACTTGTTCTGGTCCAAATGAACTACCAAACTATTTGCTATACCAAGCTATTTGCTATACTTTACTTTAAAGTGTAAAATTACTTAAAATGTGAAGTTGGAGCTAATTGACCAAAATCCAGTTGACTTCAAATTTCAAGCTGTAACTTGTCTTTTCCCAGTTTTCCATTAAAATTCTGGTAAAATTGGTTGACTTCAAACAAGAAATCTACCAGTCGTTCCCAACCAATGTTACACCCTTGTTGACATTACCTTGCCGTGTTGCCCGAGTCGTTCGTAGCATATGGTAACATCTTCCCATAACTGCAGCTTTTCGTAAATGAGCAGAGCTGAACTGACGCAGGCAAGGTCAGCCAGAAGAGCCGCCAACTGTTTCTGTGAGAAAGAGCAACATTGAATTTTTAGTTTCCCACATACCCTAAAAATGCGTGCCAAGGGTCTCGTACACCAACGTCCATTTGGGTCATTCCGTACTGAATCAAACTGCCCCAAAAATAGATTTTTTTTTAAAGCCGATGTTCGAGAATATTTCATTTGTTTAACACGAATAAACGTCCAATCCACTTAAACTGGTAGGCTACCCACTTTAAAATGGATTTGGACGTCTAGTGCGGTCAGGGAGTTAAATAATATAATTTGGCATGAAAACAAGGCCTACTAACATTTGGTCCACCTTCAATCTCTATTAGCAATAAAGCAGGGCTTCTTTCTCCATCATAAGAAGCAAAAAAAATGCATCACATCGCCAGATGCAATCAAGAGCCTCGACCTACTTTCCAGTCCCCAGGCTGCAATATGGACTCTTCAATTCCAGCTTTATTGCCGTTATCAGTTATTATATGGTGCCTGGGTGAGTGCTACTCCCCAAAAAGCTCCGTCCCTCTCGCAGGCATTCCTCCTCCTTTAGCGTCTCAGACAAGTGAAAATTATGCCATTACGTCTATATCTTTTTTTTTTCCTAGGCATATTTTAGGCGCATTATGGGGTCTATTTTTCTTCATAACTTTTATGTAGCTTTGCGAGTCCCCAGATGTTGATATTCTTTTTATAGTTGTCCTGATGCAATCTTTTGGCTGATTTTTAAAAGGCAGTCAGAGTGAAAAACAGAAAGGTATATGTGGACTTATTCACATCTTAATTTTATGGCCTCAACTGTGTTTTGGTGTAATTAAAAATGTATCCTTTGTTTTAGTTTGGTACAGCAGGGTTGCAAAACCTTGTTGGCAAAATGCTCCCTCCTTACTGACCAGTATTAATTACAGAAATGCAATTTTAATTAGGCTCCAGAGCCACACATGCAGAGAGTTAATGCAAAGTGCCTTGCACAGACAAAATGTCATAGTCAAACATTCCCACTTTTGGTACAGAACACAAACAAATGAGTGAGTCAAATAAAACAAGAGAATACCACTCTTTGTTACCTGGACGATCCATCTGGTTGGAGCCTCGCAGCAGTAAAAGACCTTCAGACGCTCAATCAAGGGACACTTCTTGTCTTCAAAATAGTCTACTACAGCCTGACAGAGGAAAATTAAAAGGTCTTAAAAACGGGCATTTTTTCTTGCATCATTATCATTAATTATAAACAGTTGTCTCATATTTAGTATTCCTTTAAAAATGCATATGTCATAAAGATGTTATTCCTTCACATTTTTCAGTTTCTGAGCAACCATGGGTTGAAAAAAAATCTGTCACCTATTCTTTCCTGAAGGAAAACAAATATTTTCCAATCCTCCATTTTATGTGGTAGAATTAATTAATTAAAGTTGTGGTAACAAGTTAAATGGCGATCATACTACAGATTTGTTGACATGGAAATAAATTTTCCTTTCTAATCAAATGTGATAAATGAAATTTATCTATGCTTATACATGGCAAATATTTTACCTGAGTTTGCATCATGGCTCGCTCATTACACCGGGTCCGCCCTTTTTCCAGTTTAGTCCGGAGACAAAGTGCAGTCACTTCCACGGCCCAGAATTTGGGTTGAGACAGTAAACACTGCAGAAACACAAGATAGCCAAGCATATTTTCACTTTTAAAGCCTGTCATGACAAAAGGATGACTTTATGTTTCCCAGAATGCTTATCCATCACTGTTGAGCCACTTTCAAATTTGGCTATTGAAATTATTGAAAGTCAATGCTAGTCATCCCAGTTAAAATAGATTTTTTCCAAATAATTTTCTTTCTAGGTTGATGTGGATCCTGATTGAAAATATTTCTACCTTTTTTCTTTGAGGTGTTTGTTTTGGCATTGCCAATGCTTGTTGCTGAATAAAGACCGTACGCAACTTCTTAAACATTTCATGATGACAACTTGGACAAATCCTGTTTTTGGCAATGGACTCAAAATGTGTGTGATTCAGAATTTGGAGAATAATCAAACTGCAATAAGTCTCTTCTTTCAAACAACTTGGAAGAGACCGCATTTATCAAGAGTTACGAGTCTTTTATATTATGACAATGTTAGTTAACCCATAACAGACGAGAATGTTTAAAAAGAGGCATGGCGTTCTGGATGTGGAAAATAGCTCACCACATGCACGAGAAGCACTTCAAAAAAACTCTTTTGATTTGTGCTTTTCATATTTGGGACTTTCAGCTTTTTGTCATACAACTACATAAATAAATGACAACTTTTACACATCAAAAGTGACACGGGACACCCCAACTTTAGTAACAGTTATGAAAGTAGTCAGTCATTGGTGAAGACAGCCAGACATGTGACAACCATCTAACCAGCCTGCAGATTCCTGGATCTACATGTAGACTGAGAAGATGCCTGCTCACAGAGCCAGCAGTATTCCAATGCCATATGGTATCTTACAACCTATTGTATTTTGCCAACTAATGATGGCAGCAACCAACAACAAGAAAATATTTTTTTTAAATTTTTTTTAAACTTTCCATATCACTTTTTGGGGGTTTTTGGAGCGAGAATAACAAAAAATAATAATAAAAAGAAAAACTACAATTATCTAGCTCATCAGCAGACTTGGTTATTTAAATCCCCCATGTGAACAGTACTAATGTCCCATAACTATAATAATAAATGAAATCAAGTGTTAATATGAATTTTTTTTTTTGCTATAGGTAACGGTATGATTTGGCATCAAACAATTCCAGCTGGATCTATTAACCTCCAGAGACCTGCTGTTTTTCAATTTTAATTTCCTGTCCTGACAGGCAATCTTATCAGTCTGGACAGACTCAGGATCGTCAAGGAATAAGCCAAGTGAGCTATCGCATTACTCTATTGAGACGTCTCCAGATGAGCAGTCCGTCTCAAAGTCAAATCTGTTGAATTAAAGAGTCAGACTCGTCTGCCAAAGTTTATCAATTCCACAGCTTAGTTTTCAATGATGGAAGTCGAATTGCTTCCCCGACGCACAAGTGGCAAGCGGGATAATAACTTGAAGACATCAGGAACGCCTCATCACGCCAAGATGACCGTGCAATGACCGGAGTCTGATGACAACAAAGTATAGCTTTTGCAGCTGCTCTAAATCAAAAAGTCTCTATTCACACTTCGACCAAAATTAAAATAAAACCTCAAATTTACCCAATATATAATTTTTCATATTCTTTGTATATATCCGATAGATAACAACCACAATTATAAATTGTAATTGACTGAGAAGGACGAATCGTCAGAACCATTTAGACGTCTAGCAGCAAATAAGTCAAAAGACTGGCATAAAAAAAAAAAAGACTGAATATTTCCATAACCAAAATAAAAGAATATTTGATTTACGAATCTGTCCGGCTAACTAAATCAACTTGCCAAGTCTTGCCGATTACACGTTTGAAAGAAGGTCTTAGCCCCCCCGAGCGGCTGCCTGTCTTGTTATTGAACCAGTTCAAGTGAAAATTAAAGTTTTATGCAAGTCACTAGCAACTCGATGCTCTTCACTGCAAGGGCAATAAAATATTCAAGATTAAAATGCCAGTGAGAGCAATTTAGCAAACCAGCTGTATAAACATGTACTGGCCATTTTTGCAGTAGAGTCTACAGGGAGTTGCTATGAAAAAAGGCTGCTTGTCGCCTCTCAAACAGCATCAGTGAGACGACAGAGACATCCAAGGGGGGGACATAGTATAGTTTCCATTTTTTTAATCACTATTGCAAGTATTTTTGGGTATAAAGACCAACAACTTGCTAAAAGATTTGCCCAAAAAAGGCTTTGGAGTCCTATAGATGCACAGATTGATTGGTCAATTTTAAACATTTTGTGGGAACAGTGATTCTCGCTAGAAATTAGGGATAGGACACCTTTTAACAAATAATCCAGTTAATTAGAGGCCTTGTAATAAATCCGTCTTGATTCATCGCAATATTTGTCCAAATTAATAATTATAGTAGATGATAATCATCAGACAATACTTTGGAACAATGCAAGTAATTGCATTTCAATTCAAAACAATGGAAAAGTCATTAGAAAATGTAAAGATGCTGATTTAAAGTGCCATTGATGACTTTTTAACATTTCATCAGTGCAGCCATACTAACTACAATATGTCAAAATTGAGTTGAATGAGTGATTTGCACCCGTGCTGCTATGCTGGTGTAAATTATACATTGTTTTGAGAAGAAAAGTGCATGACAAAACGATATATCAAAGTAAATTCAAAACAGAAAAGTAGTACAGTGAATTGAGACCAATTTTTAATTGAGGCACAGGCACACCATTATAATCAAAACGCCCTGGGAGTAGTTTTCATAGTGCTTTTTGATGTAAAGATAATTAACCACTAATGTGGACTGCATCCAAGCCTGCCTCTCAACGATAATCTGATGAATGAAATCATTATTCATTTATTGGTCTTTCCAAAAAGAAAAAGGAGCCACGAAAGCCCAGTGAAAGCAGTAAAGTGTTATTTAGTTTATCTACTTTAATCATTCTGATTTGCAAATCGAGCTCCACAAATGGACAACAATGTTGTGTTGATAAAGATTGCAAAAAGAAAATCCATTCATCTACTTACTGATGTAAAGGCCTGAAGTTCTTCTTGCGTAAGTTTGTGGACCGGGTTGTTCTTTTGAAAATCTTTGCTGTAAAACAAAGGAAAAGCTCAATTCCAAAACAGTCCAAATATACCATACACAACAATTCATTTAGAATTCAACTTCAAAAAAGCTAAACACACTCACAACAGATCCCAATGGGAAATTAGCTTGCATATTTCCAATTTGTAAGCAGCGCTAACAATAGGTGACAGCCCTGATGCTCATCAATCCTCAAGCAATCTCCATTGACCTTCACCTGACTTTGCAATTTGCCTCACCAGCAGTAGATTAATTCAAACGATAAACCTAATAATCTAATATGTATGGCATGTAACGGCTTTTACTTGAAGTTGACATGATTTCAAGAGCTGTTGGTGCTTGAAGGTCATCTTGTTAAAGACTTACCAGACGCCCAAGACGACAGCTTGCTCTTCTGCAGTTAGTTCCGGCAGCGTGTACTGGTCCGGTTCTGCTAAATTAATCTTGTCTAACACTGTGTCATCCCCTAGATTGCAATCCTGAAAGTAAAAAAAACAACAACTAAATAAATCACGAATGGATAAAAAGGGGAAAAAAGGAGTTTCACTTAACCCAACTGACTGCCATTGACAACTAACCCATTTGAATTGGAAGGGCTAGTCTATTTTCCCCAGTAATGGCAGCCAATTAGCTAATAGCAATTATCATGTTATTAATCCAGCAGTATATCGATTGAATCATAAATCAATCTATGAAACGCAGTGTTACAAAGTGCTTTTTTTTGATGATGTCAATGAATAACAAGATATTTTTACTTCAACAAATAAAAGCAGGGCTAGTAAAAGACAAGTATTTTTCATACCTTGGGAAGTAAACCTGGTGGTGTTGGTGAGGGACTTGCAACCGAATGATCGCAATCCTGTTTTCTCTTGATTTCGACAATGAGCTGAGCCAAATACTTTTGTTGGAAATAAGTACGTTTTCCCAAGGCACCTTAATTGATAAAAAAAAAATATGAATACATAAATGTTTCAAATCATAAGTATACATTCAAAACAATTCAGACATTTTATAAGTTTTGTTTTACTTTACAGGCCTCTACAACGATCTCTTTTGTTATTGTTAATTTAATCAATTGGACTACTTTAAGGTTTTGGAGTATGAATTAATAAGAATGACAAAAGTCAACTGCAAATACATTTTCTTTGTTGTCAAAACAATGCACACCAGCTCAAAATCAGATATGCAAATCTAATCCATCATTATTTCTACAGAATTGTAAATCTCAAAGAATTGAGCTAGTTCTGATTGTTTGCCTCCTAAAACAAGAGAGAAATCCTACCAGTCATGTTGATATCAAGCTTTGAGAGCTCTTGGGCTTTCTTGATGTGTTCCTTGGCAGTGGGGTATTCGTAGTAGGTCAGACAACAGTAAACACACTCCAAGTGGAATTGGATTGCCAGGTTGCTCTGCTCAGAGAACACAGACTCGCATTTCAGAACTGTGGAGCAAGAAGACAAGACAATGTCTATATTGCAACATGAAAAATGCAGCAGGATTTTTTTATCCTTCAGAAATATTCCATTTTTGACAGCTTTATAGACTTCTCTAAATGTTGTGAGATCTCCTTTCAAGCCTTTACATGAAGAGTTGCATGAATAAACCAAGACAAAAAAAAGTGCCATCAGGAGGACACCCAAAAGACAGAACAGTGACAGCCATTAATGGACGTGATAGACATCTAATCATGTGCTTCTTTCCATATTTTTACTTTGAATTTACATAAGTTTGTCACCCATATGTGTCATTCCATTTGAGCTAATTTTCTTGGACTTTTGGCACTCTCAACGGCACAAAATGGCATTTCACAAAGTACAGCTCGATCCTGGATCTCAGCACATAACTCATCAACATCCGACAAAAATGTGGTTAGACTAACCATCTCCACAATGTTGAGTATTACTATATCTTGCTATTTATTTGAACAGCTTGAATTTTGGAGACTACAGCTGGATGTCTACTCCTCACCCACCATATTGTACTAATACAGACTGAGACATGTATACCTTTTTCCATGCTGACGAGAGACAAGTCAAGGAGCTGCTGAGAACACGCCTCCAGAATTTGCTGGTGAAGTTTGATGTAGCGCAGAGTCCACCAGGGGAGGAGCTTAAAAAATCAAAGACATGTATAAATGTAAGAGTATGAATTATGCATGTTTAGTTGTGCATAAGCGAAGGACTACCGGTGATAAATGATTATAAACAGATAATATCTAATGGTAACATCCATGCCCAACTCATGTTTAAAGAATTATTTTTGTGTAAAAAAAGTACTAAATAGGTACTATATATAAGATCAATTTTAAAAAAAACCTTTGCGAAAACGTTGGTAGCCAACATTAATATTATCATTTATTTGACTACCTACTTTGACTATCTTCTATCTTCCGTTGAAATACAACAGCTGTCATTGCGGCAAAACCAAAAACAATGATTACATGACCATCTTCCTGGGAAACTTACTAAGGCTTGCTTTCCATTTTAAATCATCCCATTTTAAATATTTCAAATGTATCACCCTTCCAGCACTGTACAAGCAGCTTTTTCCTCTTCGCTCGTATCATAAAAATGTTGCATAATGAGATTGATTTTCTCTCGTGACGGTGCATGTACTGTGTAAAACTGGTGAAGTGAGGCGCTCAAATCAAGAGGCTCCACTTGGTTATCGACCAGGCTTCAAAATAAAATTTATAAAAAGCTAAGGCAATCCCTTCTTAGGATCATTGGAACGTGATTATTTTAGTCAGTGTCAAGAATGGTCCACATCTTTTCAAAAACAAAACGTTGCAAAAACAATGCCCTGTGAACCAAAAGTACAAATCAGGGCACCAGAATGCAAACAACACAAAACACTACAACTGCAAGGGTTTCTTAAAAATAAATAAATAAAAGAGGGTGGGAAGTGAACATAAACAAACCATTGCTCTTAAATGTCTTTCCATTTTTCCAATTCGGAAAAATGTTATTCTTCGCAACGATTAAAGTATTCGCTACATCATTATTTGTGTAAAAGTTTTTTTTGTGACCTGGCAAAATCTGAAGTGTCTACTCTCATCTAAATTGTGGTGTTACACATTGGTTAATTAGTTTATTATAGTGTGGATTGTTTACCTGAAGATGTTCCATCTTGGAAGAGCATTTGGCAAGAATGACCCGCGCCAGGAGGAGGAGAAATGGGTTGGCCACCAGGCTGTACACAGACTCACCATCCAGGAGCAAGCAAGAGTGGATTGCTTCTGTCGTAGATTGAGGCTGGCAAAGAAAACAAGACTTAAATATTCTCTTTTGTTCTTCATTTTTACTTGATAAAATATACATAAAAAAAGAAAAACGATTTTTAAAAATAATATTTTTTAAAAACAACATTTTATTTTAATATGAAAAAGTACTTTTGGGAGACAGGCAAAATGCAGTGGCATTTTTGGAAGGAATAACAAATTATAAACAATGAGAGTATAGCAAACTCCATTGTGGCACATAAACTGTTACAGCCTTTTAAAAGCACTCGGATGTGTCTTGTTTATGTTTGTACCTCAGAGGGGAGCAGGGCCACAGGCAGAAGGTCAGAGAGATGGACAGAAAGTGGAGGACCGGTCCAGTTGCTTTGAACAAACATTTGTAGGCAAGAGACGGCAAGGACCATCACGACCAGTTCTCTGAAGCTGCAATGACAAAAGAGAAGCAAAGTGAAGCTTACTTTGTAGTGCTGAGTTTTAGGGGGGAAAAAAACTTTTGGGCAGCAGTTCCCCTTGATTTGACTTCAAAATGTGGGTACAAGTGACACGCTTTACTGCCTTTGTATTTGCCTCCTTCCGACAATGATCGAGGGTGATGGAGGAGTAGAAACGGAAGAAATCATTATGAGCAAAGGAGGAGGAGCAATATGTGTCACATTCATTTTATTCATGAGCCGTTTCCGAGCCAGCGTGAGGAAGAGATGTTAAGCTGTCCTTATTAAGAATTAATAATTCATGACTAAAGGAATAGAGACACTTAAGAAGAGCGAACAAACACTCTTGAGAACAGCTTGGAGTTATGCTCAACTACTTCCAGCCACCTCATCAAGTCATTATGGAGATTATCATTAGTCATCGGTTAGCAACATATACAAACCCGGGAGTTCATATACTGTGCAAGATATTTTTTGCAAGGCAAAAAAAATAGTCTCTCCCATTTATTTATTGGACGCTAAATTATTGAAACTCTTCATATGGGACGAATGGATGGTGGATCTGCGTAACAACGTTTCAAAAAGACAAATGCTTGCACTTCTCAAGCAAACAGACCAAAGAGCTTTTATGTGTTCAAAAGAACACGGCTATACTACATGCGTATATAGTGCAGCATAAAAAGAAGTAGTTGAGGTAGATTATATTACCATTTGCTTTGCTCTCCATCCGTGTCGCCAGTTAGGTATAACAGGATCCGTCTTTCTAGATAGGCTTCAATTTTCTCTCCTTGGTGACAGCTGCCATCTCCGGTAAGCAGAGCGAAGACCTTAGGGCTCCGTAGAACTGCCTCAAAGTCCCCATTCATCAAGGATTCCAACAATGAGCCAGCCTCTATAAAGGAAAAAAACATTTTCAGCATGACTTTGAATTCAGATGACTAACATTGATAGACGTCCAATCCATTTAAAGAAAGGGTGTCAGACTTGGGTTGGTTCGCGGGCCGCTTTAACGTCAACTTGATTTCAAGTGGTCCGGACCATTTTAGATATATTTAGATTTTTTTGTTTAATTATAAATTAATTAAAAGAGCTCAATTAAAATTCCCTGAATATTCCGTTTTTTTATAGATCTAAAACAATGTTTATTTTAGCTTTTTTTATATATTTTTTTTAGATTTTACAAAATGATTTTTTGACTAAAAACAGAAAAAAATATTTAAAAATTACAATTATCGATTTAAAAAGGGGGAAAATCAGGAAATGTAATATAAATCTATACTCTTCATTTTAATTTGATCCTAAAACAGAAAGTTGGCACTCATAATTTACTTTTCCGGGCCACACAAAATTATAAGGCGGGCCAGATTTGGCCCCTGGGCCACAACTTTGACACCTGTGATTTAAAGTGAACAAAAATTAATTCCTCGCCATTCTCCCTGTTGGAATAGTTACAGCTCCAAGTGATAAGCTCATTTCAATTCACGGCAGAAGGACAAAAGAGCCCCAAAATCGCCAATGGCATATTACCCAAGTATCGGATAGAGACTCGGAATCGTGACTCGGACCAGACTCCCCTGAAAAATATCCAACCGGGACATCCCCAGAATAAACATTTATACCTGTCAGTAGCAGCTAAATAGAGATGATTCAATGCTTGTGCATACTGATTACAATTTCTTCTTCACTTTGTGATTATGATAAAGTGCAGTAAAATACAGTTACAGTTTTGGATTTTCAAGGTAAAAAGTGAATTTCCTGCTCCAGTCAAATGTGTAACTTTGTATCTGAAGCATTCCTACTTGATTAATTGCACATCCAACTCCCTGGCTCTGGATGTCATAATAAATCAACCAGTACAACCTGTAAACTCTTTTACCATCAGGGCTATTCATCACACAGGCAGTATGGTGACGGTGGCAGAGAGCCTGCAATTGCCATATTTACAATTCCGATCTCAAGTGGCTCCAGTAGTGTTTCCTCAGAGAACATTTAGTTAGCAGAGAGAATAAGAATAAAACATACTCTTAGTT
Source organism: Stigmatopora nigra (assembly GCF_051989575.1). Taxonomy (NCBI): domain Eukaryota; kingdom Metazoa; phylum Chordata; class Actinopteri; order Syngnathiformes; family Syngnathidae; genus Stigmatopora; species Stigmatopora nigra. The sequence continues at coordinate 6,870,466 of NC_135519.1, read as the reverse complement.
GTGAAGCTGCTCGTGTCTTGATGACAAAATGTATCAATTCAAGCAACAGAGATGAGCGTTGACAACAAGCAATGTGCGCATGATGCTTTTTTTTTTCTTTTTTAAATAAGATGTGTTAGTACGTTCAACTGAATAGAAATCCATATTTGCTTAGGCCCCATTTCACAGCAATAATTCAACATAACTTCTGAACTTTGGGGTTTTGAGTATTTTAACATGGAGATTGAACGGCCTTGTTGCGTCTCAAGTCCAAGATGAGTTCCATGGTTTTGGAGACGTTTAGCGCCAAGAGTGTCCAATATGCCTACAAGCATGTCTTTGGAATGTGGGATGAAACCGGAGAACCCGGAGATCACCCACGCAAGCCCGGGGGGGAACATGCAACCGCCAACCTGGATTTGAACCCCGGTCTCCCAATGCGAGGCTGATGTGCTAACCACAAATCCGCCTGAACGTCCGACAATAAAAACATTCACTTAAATTTAATTCAAGGTAAATTACTGTTTGGAAGCTCAACTCTAGTGGCAATCTCCAGTACTGCAGGAATTTCCAAACCATTTCCCTTACCCGAGGTTGCTCCTTGGTTTCTTCTTAACACCCCAAGTCATTTACACTATCTTTTAAGCACCCCCTTAGCTTTAATAAGGACCTGCAGCAACTGGTGTAGTAAAAGAGGAGGGAAGAGTTTTATTTCTCTGTAGATCTAATGAAACCCTGGGGCTGCTATGATAGCACTATCAAAAGCCTGGGAGAGAATGTGGCCAGGGAGGTGCTTTGGCTTTATGAGGGAGAAAATGAAAGCCTGAAGAATGGCCAAGTCTTTAATAACATTTCAGCGACTCTTCTTGTCTGCTGATGAAATGGCAGCAATTATGGAAAACAAGGCCGAGCTCCTCAAATTACTCTATAATTCATAACGATTCAGAGGGTGCACTGCATTTAATCAGCAATGGGGAGCAGAATTTGCAGCTGAATTACCTGCGAGGCAAAAAAGAAAATCCAAAAGGAACAATGGAAGAGCTATCTCTGTCGACACTTCAATCCAAGAGCCTTCATTAAAAAGCCAACGGCGCGGTCAACGTCTGCTGGATTTTTCCCCTCCATGAGTTAATATACGTGGGCAGGGTAACCTTGGTTTGTTCTGAGATCAGATCATATTCGGAGATATTTTGGAGGCTTGACCGGACTGACCGAATTCCAACTCAAGGAGAAAATAAATAGTACTTGTTATTCAAACACCAGTCAAAGTAAAGACAGACTAATGACTTATTACAATGTTTCCAATTGGTCATATTTTGACATTTTCTCACCAGTCTTTTCAGCCTCAATAAATTCCAGATGATTCTTTTTTGGCTAAGAGTATATTCAAACTCTGGAAAAAACGAACGCCGTTTTTTCCAGAAGCCCTTTCCTCTCTCGGGGTTTGGACAATTATGTTGGAGAATCTTCTTAACGAGTGTATCCAAAATGTGAAAATAGGGGTTAGATTGCAGGCTATAAAAATATTTCTCAAACTATAATGTATTGGAGTATAATTCTTTAAAATGTGGTACCTACTGGCTGCATCCAAATATGCAAAAGAAAGAATTTACAACCCGAAACATGGAATTGAATCCAAAGGAATCAATGAAAGCAACCGAATGTAAAACTGAGTAGTCTGAGGGAGTAGATTATTTTTTTTATGTTTTGCCAATACAACATCCATATTTTCAAAACAGTAAAACAGTGCAAAAACAATATATAAAGAGAAAATAACAAATCATAATTTGTTTGTTTTAAATTTAGCTCTGCAGATACCTCCTTGAGAAATCCTGTTTACAAACACAATGCTTAGTTTTTTTTCAATTGTTTCAGCATATTAAATCACCTTGCAAATTTGAGTTAAATGGTTAAAGTTATCAAGTTAGTGCAAAATTCATTTACCCCAAATTGAATCACCTTTTGTTATTTATAATTAAAAAACTATTCATAATAATCCCCTTTAATCAATATCGAGTTAATTTGAATACTAATATACAGACAAAAAGCCATTACAGAAATAAGTAAATATATACTAACTTAAGTTTTCTATAGATGGCATCTATTGGAGATTAAAATGGAGACAAAAATTAGTCCACCTTCTAATGACTAATAATACAGGTTTTTTTCGTCATAACAACAGCAGTCATGTTTGGATGACATCCCTACTTAATCATTGACGTCTTCTTGGAATATCTACAGTCGCAAACAATCTCACTTTTTACAGAGAAAATCTTAAAACATCTCCTGGAGGAAAACAAAAGGATTTCCATATGAAATAGTGCCATGATTATAAAGAGAAATAAAAGCTCAGCTTCAGCCTGAGCACCTCGAAGCGGAAAGTTGGTTATATTCTTCTTTGTAATGCCAGAATGAAAGAAAAACACAAGCTTGCTGAGAAATGGCAATCTGGAAACAATACTTTAGAGACGTGAGCTCATGATCTGCATGTCTACACAATGAAGACAGTGATTTAAGAGATGCTGCTCAGCCGTGACATTTATCACTATCAGAAAATAAATAAATAAAAATAATTTTAAAAAGAATGTCGTGAGTGAGGGACTTTGGAAATGATTAAAAAATTAGTGGATGATTTGGAATTTGTTGTGAAATCATTGTCTTTAATCAATTCTTGACTGAAACCAAAGAGATGCTGTTATTTGGGTCCCATTTTTTTTAATAATAAGATGAATTCAACTTGTTCTAGTCACGTCAACATAAAAAGTAGATGCCAACAAAGTCTTTAGCACAAATGCAGTCAATTTTAACAGTCAATTGCAAATAATAAATTATTTTATAAGATGACACAATGACAAAAACATGAACTGTTAAAAAAAAAGTACTTTTTCCTGTAATGTTAGAAATGTCACACACCACAAGGAAGAATATTCATAACAATTATGCAAATTGTGATTTGATAAATTGCATAGTACCAAGACACCAAAGGATGATCGATCCCAAACAGTATTTAAAACTAAATCTGGAACAATACTTGAATATACACTATTTTGTATGACATTTAAATATATAGCACTGGGAATTGTTTGATAATCGGAAACATTGGCATCACACACATGATCCATTCTCGATACATAATTTATGTCTTGCTATCATCGATTAGTCCTGATGAATATTGCCGAAATTATTCATTATTTAAAGTAGACGCGCACATTGTTCACGCCACTTTTGACTCACTGCCTGCAATTGACGCTATAGGCGTTCAATTTGCTTAAATCTGGCTTTGATTGCTCATCGTTTGATGCCATTCTCGAAAAAAATAATTGAATCAACTAAATTTTTAATTTAACAATTAACTTATTGGTTAATTAGTCTGTAGTAGTTGTCTAAAAGTGAGCGTCTCACCTGGGATGTTGTATTTGTCCTGTTTCCATGTTGTCACCTCGTCAGCTGTCAGAAAGCCTCGTAGGATGGCGATCTCCACATCGATTATCATCTTTAAAAGCTACGATCTTCTTACTTCAACAAGAGATCAAAGTGTTAATAGAAAAGACTCAGTTAAGCTGATAAAATAGATGGAAATGACTAGTATATTCCTTCATACCCATGTGGAGTAGACGCCTTCAGCGAGCAGCCATGACAGATTTGCTTTGCATTGTGGGAACGGACTGACTCACGTGCAGCCTTATAGTAAACCTCACCACTTCGCGGTTCTCTATTTGCCGAGTTGTATGCTGTATATTTCAGGTTTTTTTAAGTACATGTTGTGAAATAAGGTTGCCATAATTTATAACTTTGTTCTTTTCTTACATTAGAAGTAATTAGGTCCATGCTTTTTCATGCAAACTTACATAATAGTGCAGAAAGTCCTGTGCAATATGGAAAAAGCTATTACAATATAGTTTAATATTTGTTGTTGTTAAAGCAATATATGATTGGTGCTTTAAAATATACATAGATTTTTTCTTTTTATGCAGTCCAGTAACATTGATATTGCATTTCAATCCCCAAACCTAGATGGGATCTATCTTCCCTCCACATTGAACCTGTTGAGTGACTTTTAAGAGCATCCCTCCAGAGCTGAACAATTTTGCACCTTTCAGTGTACTCACATCTAATAAAATTTTCTTCATAATAAAAGTAATATGGTGCACTGTCCTCTATTAAGTCATGGTACAAAAACAGCTTTGCAAAGTAGACATAGAGATGTTTAGATGCAAAGCAAGATACTTATGGTAGGCAGAACATAAGCTGACAAGACAAGGTGAATCCAATGATCAAGGGAAGTTTTAATGTGTAGCCTCCGGCACATATTCATAATTCATGTCCTAATAAAGCTTAGCCTAATAGTAAGATAATCAATATTCCCCAGGTGGAGCTGTCTGCAATTTACCACTTGTGTAATGACTCTTCTCCCTACCCTGCTAAAGTGATTCTTCTTTCAGCTCATTTATTGCCATTGACGGTGCTAGATGTCTAATAATATGACCCTTTTTCATCCTATTGGTAGAATGATGTGACTGTCTATCAATCAAGTTTGTTTTTTGGTTTGCAGCCTATTTGAAAACACTATGCATTCTCCACCTGAAGTCACTGCGTCTGCACGCAGCTCTCTTGGAATACTAAAAGGACCAAAAGGGCTTTGACATTTAACTGTGACTTGGAGGTGACCACACACTCACACACACACACAATTTCCTTGTACATCAAATGGCTGCTGGAACCTCAAGATTACAAAAGCCTGGTGAAATAAAAGCTTTGACGTATTTTGTAATTCATGCAACCTTAGTCAGTTTTCCAATATAATAAAAATAATGGTGGTAAAGGTCATGTAGGAAGGCATCACAGAAAAATTATATACTTGTCAAGGTAGTGTTAACACCCTTTTGATCATATATTCTATTTTATAATCACATCCCCTCCCCTATTTTTTGTGTTGTTGATATTGATGTTGTGATACATCATATCAACATATTAAAAAATGTAACATTTAACATTTGCAGGCCCAGGGGTGGATTGGTTGGTACTTAAGAGTACACATTTTAAAGTTAGCATCATATAATGCTGTTGGACACTATAGAAATAAAAAAAATATTAAAATGAACAACTTTGACCCGGTGCCAAATACATTATCACAATGTGGTGCACAATATCCAAAATGTAATAACCACCAGGTCCCAAATAATATAATTTTTAGAAATGAATTATATAAATAAAAACAAATAAAACTGAAAAACAGTTCATGGAAACAAATAAGTCTCTAAAGTTGAATTTCCTAGTTGGAATAAAGGTGGCCCTTTCTGCTGTTGCTGTGTGCATTTTCTCTTGAATTGTAGTTTGCTCAAAGGTCTTGGTGATTACTAAGCTGTATGTGGCATTACCTGCAACTTGTCTTGTAAGAGATGGGGGTGCAAGGTGCAGGAAGCATGGCAACATGGACGAGAAGGCGTAGATCTGATCTTCCTAAGCGTTTCAGCAGCTCCCATTGGCAGTCAGGAGAGACTCAAAAGATACATACATACATGGGTGGGGGAAAAAAAAGAAAAATTGGAACCATTTTTTAAGAGAAAATGACAATACAGCATGATGAAAAGCTCAAAAAGGGACATTTGCATGCAAGCCCCGCCTTACCGTCTTATTGTGTTGATTTTTGGCTTCTAAAAAAAAAATCAATACACCTTAAAAGCTGATTTTCACTTGATTGAGATTCTCTGCTGGGTCAAATGCATCATCTCTAGTCATGAAAGAGGGACAACAAAAGTTGGCACAAAATAAACATACTTTCAAGCATCATTTAATGTCCTAGCAAAAGCGGCTGTTCTAAGGAGTGATTAAAATAGAAAGTGCATCTTTTTGTTCACTGGAGTTCCAACATAATAATAAAAAAAAAAAATCCAAGCAAGTTTTGTATACGTCAGATGGCGAAAAATCCATAATCATTTGTGTAGAAACAGCAAAAAAAAAGAAAGAAAAGGGGGAAGGGTCACTCTATACTGGAGTATTTGGTGGTATGGTGTCACTCAAAGGCACATCACAGCTTTGTATCTCACAGGGATTGTTGCACACGCACAGAAGACACACATACATGCACAAGCCTTCAAATGACACACAGTCTCATGATCCATGTTGTTGATCCAGCTTTTTGGAAGAGGGAGAACCTAACGTTTAAGGACATCAGCTTTATTAAAGTGGATATGATCCCAGAGATATCAAATGTAGCGACGCGTAACCAGAAGGGGCTTTTTATCTTTTTTTGTCTGTTTTTTTCTTCCTCTCTCTATCTCTGTAGTGTTTTCCTTATCTTTCCTCCTCTATGCTGCAAATGTTTTAAATATCATCCTTAAAGAATGACCGCTACAACGGCCCAAAAGATGACGAAAAAAAATTAGTAAACATTCATCTCTAAAAGGTAGTTTCCCTTATATAATTTCCTCTGTCATTATGTGTTTATAAACAAGTTTAATAACATACCAATCAGTGGTTATTTCACAACTGGGATGGGGGGCAAATGCACAAAATGTTTACACGCTTTTTAAATGAATAAAAGTCCTTGTTGACTGGTTTTTTTTTCATGACGAGCATAGCATAGTTCAGAGTTCACCTCATGGCGTCGTGGCTCCTCACATCTCCACGCGTTCCACTTTTATACTATTATTAGATCTTTACATACAAATATGGACAATCTAGCGGCTTGAGCTCCAAAGGCGCCAATCTTTTTTCTTTCTTTTTTTGTTTCTTTCCAAGGCGGCGTGAAGGGAACGACTCATACTTGGCCATCGTTGGCGGGCTCGTCCTGACTGCTGCCGGGTTTCTCCGAATCTTGAGCGGGGGGCTCTCGGAGGATGAGGGCAGCGCTCTTCTCCGAGAATTCGTCGCCATCCGCTTCCAGGCCTTCCGGGCAGTGGAGTTTTAGTAGTTCCTCTCTGAGTTGAGCTGTGTGTCTCTGCATCAAAAGAAAAATGAAGGCCGGGAAATGTGAATGCTTCTTTAACTCCAACACTGACAATGTTGATGACTATAGACGGCCAATCTATTTGTATTTGTTTATTTCGCCAAGTGCAAATATCAAGATTATATCTGTACTTTGTATCTATTATTTTTCCTTTTGCATTAATTAAAAAAAAACATCATTTAAAATTCATAAATAAAAAGTAAATATTCTCTTCAATTGTGTCACGTTACTTCAAAATTAAAAGACAGATCTAAATATTCTTTAATTCCTGCAACTATTTATCATTCTTTGATGACTACTACAACTTGTACAAGCCTTTTCACCTATGTAAAAAAGCATTTAATTTTTTCTTTTTTTTAATAATTGGACAAAAAAATCCATGTAAACAAAGTAGACTGAACCATAAGTTAACTGCCAATTTTTTTCACTTTCATCAGCCTGTGACTGAATGTCACTGTCATTTCTGACTTGTACCTTTAGCGCCGCGGCATGATGGGACATGGTGCGCCCCACCCTTTTGTCGCTGCTATACTGCTGAATGTCAGCGATCCATTCCTCGCACTGAGACATGATCTCTGTTCGCTTCAGGTAAAAATGTTTGTGGATCACCTGGAAACAAAGATTGAGGGGAAAACAACTCAATATGCATATATTCCGATTATATTTTCCCCCAAAAAATTTAAAAGCATTTCTAAAAAAGGGCAGTAAACATTTTCTGAATGGTGACTTTGGAAAAGCCAGCAACAAAAAGACATGGCAGACCATATTTTACCCCTGGGCCTCGAGTTTGACACCAATGTTACACGGACTGCTTAAGCTTTCAACTAAAATGTCAGCCTGACTCCACTGCCCATCCAGGTCATCTGTCTTTTAAGTATTAAAAAAAAGACATTTGTGATAAAAACCCACTTGTGAGCATTTCCATTTTTATCCCTCCACTACCACACACACACACTGACGGTGCTAAGATTTTATTGGATGTAGTAACATAGCAACAGCTGTGATATGCCTTGAAAGCAACAGGGAAACTAATAAGGCTGAAATAAGTCGAATAAGCAGCAAGCAGGAGCGTAAATGAGAGTAAAGGAATAAAACAACAGGGGCTGGAAAACATGGAGCGCACTATTGCAGACACATATTTCACACAAAACAACCTGAGTTTATTACCAAGTTATAATTTGACATCTGCTGTTCACCACTCTCTATGAATATCAATCACATTCGACCCTTCGCTCCACTGCTTCTTGGTTTTCCTTGAGCTAACTCACTGGTAGTAGGGAGCACAAAATGTATGAGTAACCCTTGATCTACCGCAGACCTGCTAGATTACTTATGGTCACTGCTGATTTGCTGCAAAGGAGCAGCAATAGAGGGTTTGGAGACCACTTTTATCTCTAATCTTCCTTCCACATCCCTTTTCCGCTCTATCCATCACAGTCACGACTCTACATCTCCTCCCCCCAGCTCGCCTTCGTGGCGTTCGTTACATGCGGCGAGGTGAATTGATGGTCTCCGGCTTGGACTGAATGTCTCAAGGTCACTGATGTGTGGTTAATAAAATAAAAAAGGGGGTAAATTTGAACTCCCGTCCAAGCTTTTTCCAGGCCAAGGAGGGATTTGTGACGGAAATCGGTAAGACAAGCACATGGCTGACATTATGCGAGGGCGTTGCAAACATAGAGGCTAAGAGAGGATGTTTTCCCCCCAAGGCTCGTGTCGCGCCGGCAAACAGCCACTTGACTTTTGGTATTTGGACATAGCCATCAATCACGCGAGGAAAAGACGTGCTTCATGCCAACCGGGGCCTATCGTGGCGCGCACTAACACAGGAGGAGGGGAATGTGTAGACGGAGATGAGGTCCACTGGCAGATGAAGATCCCTAGTTACCAGATAAACTCAGTGACATTTGTGGTAATGCTGTCTACTCATTATTCCATAGGCAACCACAGTAGAAAGACGAACCAAGGAATGGATTAGTGGAAACTGTCTTTTCGAGTGTTGGGTCAAGGACACTAGTGAGTCGCGTTGGCATCATACAGTCATTATTCATCTTATTCATCGTATTTTAAACTGTGGCCTAACCAACTCAGTTGGTCTTCCAGACAGTAGCGTTGGGTTGAACATCAGCTAGTTATAACTAGCTAAGACCATCAGGTTAGTAGTAGCTATTGTCCAATCATGAGTCACATTGTGAAACTCTTACTATGTTTATCAGTATATACTAGACATTCCTACCATTGTAAGTGGCAGCAAAGTGCAAAACAGTATTAGATTGATTGCTGTTTGTATAAGTTGTATTAGTGTGTGTGTGTGTGTGTGTAAGTTTTAGTTTGTAATTTTCTAATTTTTATGTTACTTAAAATGATAACAGTTGATTGAAATGAACAATTTCATAAATGTGTATCCAACATTATGCATTTAATGTTAATTTGAATGAAATTTGGTTTTAGCTTGAAACCAAATGGACATGTAATTTTGAGAAATGTAGAAGAACTATGAGTGATACATCTGCACACAGCTTACTCACATATTTCAGTTAGGTGCAAGTGTATACTTATTCTTTGCCTCTCTCACATTCATAATTTAGCACACAACCAATTGTCCTTAATTCTACCTGACAACCTGCTGCTGCGCAATTCAAGCTTGTGGAACATCCTCCACATCTCTCATAATAGCTCTAGTTAGCCACTCCTTTCTCACACAATTATACTAAAAATAAAATGGCATGGACACAGCCCCCTTCAAATCTTTTTGAAAAGGTGATATAGATGAGGAGGTATATGTGCATTTAGATCAATTAGAGACAAAATTATGTCACACAGGATGAGATTGTTTTAAACAATAGATTGGGACACAATTGTTGTTGTTTTGTGATTTTACCTCTTTGAAACATGGTGAGGGGTTCCGCATCTGTTCAAGCATGGCCCATTTGACGGAGGCCTGACGTATGTTGCCGTCATATTCCCGTGAGCTTTGGGTGCCATTGGGAGTCCCACGGGAGCGCTCATATCCTGGCTCATTGAAGTAGGGTTCGGAGACCAGGATGAGGGACTGCACTGACACCAGCACCTAAATGAGAGGAACCACCACGGTACTTTAAAAAAAGGCCTTGCCTCTTGTACTACAAGGGCCTTTTTCTCCCCATTATTGATCTACACTCTACAGCATGCTCAATAGAATGATAACAAGTGAATACATATAATTATGTGCCTTCTGCACAATTTAAACGAGCAAGTAGTCAACTCCCAAGTAGTCCGGATTTGTGGTCATTGTCCCTTACTGTAAAGATTGGATTATTGCAATTGTGTACAGGTCTTAACAAGGGTCTACTGGCATTAAGACTTAGACAATACTTATGAATGATGATCAATATACCTGTAAAAAGCTTGAGGTCTGTGGGTTCCACTTCTCCTCTGGTCTTCCATGCCATGTATTAAGGATACTTAAACATACCTGATAAAATACAATAGAAACAATTAGGATATACATCCAGAAGTCAGTCATATAAAATAAAGAAAATGTCATGTGTTTAGAAATTGAAATTCAAGCTTTTCCATTGAGCGATTTCACTCAAGTTAATATCACTAAACTATGCAGTAACTGTAAAATATCCCTGTGACTAACATAAAGATGTGTTTTTCATTCATTCTCCAATTATCTAATACATAAACTTGACTCAAATTACATCACATTGAACCTCAAGATATATTAATTTTACAGTGGAGTGATCTGACAGATTTAATTTAAGGCATTTGTCATTTGACACATAATTCAAGGATCGATATCAATCCTGACAAAAGACGTCCAAGGAAATTATTATCAAACCCATTGCAAGTCATTTAATATGCCACTCCTAACCCCTCCCCCATTGAGTCAGCATCCCTTTTATCGGTGTGCAAAATTGCACCAGGCTTTGTCCGAGCCTTACCATTGATGTAGGAAGCCCTGGGTATTTCTTATAGCAGCTGTCTAGACCTATTATGGAAATACATGTAGACTGTCAGCGGCTGCCTAAAGAGCCGCAGCAGATGGTGAGCTGAAGCACCTTGACCCGCTCCCTTAAATTACGGGCTGCCTTAGACAGCACGAGACTGGGAGACTTGGCAGAAAATGAATGACTGTTCATTCGCTGCCAGTCTCTCACTTCAAATGAATTGGACTTCTACTAGTTGAAAACCCATGTAAATTCACAGGAGAAGGTTGGAAAAAAGCCACGTGACTGAAACTGTTACGAGTTCAAATGTATCCACTTACTTTGCCATCATTGTAGAGGTTAGGGTTAAAGCGCACACTGTGTCCACCAGTTGTCTCCAGATTTACCAAAGGAGGAGAATTTGGATAATCTTGGGGGAAATATACATCAAATTCAAAGCACCCATTGGCGTATGGGGTGTCGGCTGGGCCTGTGATAAGAACCTGCAAACAAAATTAAAAAGTAGAGTAATACTATTTAACAATACCATTTAAAATGACTGGATGAAATTTTTTGGGAAGACGCAATTAGCATTGAATGGAGGTCTGAGGTAATATGAATATATATATATATTTTTTTAAAGGCAACTAAAACACTAACTGGAATCAATGGCTGTAAGGAGGTGCTTCAAGGATATACTGACCCTGTTTAAGGTAGGGCAACTTTTTGCTGATGTTGCCATGTACAACATACACAAGCCCCGGGAGGTAAGTGAGAAGAAAAGCAATTCTAGTGCTTTACTCTCCCAACATTTTTCATTTTATAATCTAACTGAAAAGTGGCACAATAACTTCTAGCATTGCTAAGTAAGTATATGACACGTATGTGTCTCAATGGCAGGTTTACCTTCATGATGTCCAGTCTCTCCTCATCACAACGGACAAAGACACTTGATGAGGATGAAAGAGGCAGAGAGGTGGAAAGGGTGACAGCCTCCTGGGCGAGACGGCGGGATCTGGCTGCACTGTTTGTATCGCTGGCATTCTTCACCTGAGACATGTAATGGTAGTTGACCTTGAACATCAGCTTCCCATCATCATCTTCTGATACCATTTCAAAAGTGTCTGAATTGAGAAGAAATCAAGAGTTTAAAGTGGCTTCTACAAGCAAATCTACACACACATTTTGAAAATCACATGTACATAACGTTTGAAGTATCATTAAAGCAGTAGCAAATACTGCAAGAACAGAAATTTGATGCTTCCTTTGTTCAAGTCCGTTAGAGATTTATACTTGTGTGCATAGAATTTGTTTGACCAGCCTGCAGGCTCACAGTCTTGAATTGTCAACCTGCATTTGTGTTTCGTTATACTCATACCACCTGTCGGTTTTAGCCTGTGAAATCAAGAGCACTTATGCTGTGATAACCTCAGATACAAAGCTTGTTTGCCGTGCATTGAGCACTAATAAAACACATTGTGTATTAATGCCATTTCTCAAACAAAATCCTGCCTGCAAAAATCTTCAAGTAGAATTCCTTGAGATCTATTATATTCAAAAAAATCAATAATACAACCATGAGATAATTGAGCTTGACAAGGTTAATTTAAAAAGGGATGAGACAGAGAAGCAAAATTGGAAGAGGCCCAAGTATGATGTCGAGGGAAAAGTAACAGATCGGAATACATTAAATATGACAGAATAGCTTACGTTTACATTGCAAGTAAATACACACCCATGTGTGGACAAGATATATATTTTTTTAAAAAGCGGTCTCACCAAATTGAAGCTTCTTCATTGCAGCAACATATTTTTCTTCAAGAGAGCGTAGGATTGAAAGGGGCTTGGGTCTGCTGGATACCTTTCTTGAAGACTCAACCAATTTCTTTTCTGTTAAGGTGGTTGGAAATGAGAAAGGATTGAGAGTTATAAAGTCGGTAATATTTTGGGTGACAAATGGAATGCCATCTTTAAAAAATGCCTTGATGAAAAATTCCTGACTTTATGAATAAAGAATAAAATTTGCAATAAGTATTTGATTTAAATCGATGCCAGCCAATGAGAAAACCCAAAATGAGTAATAAAAGTGGGAAATCTAGGTGTAAGTTGGGAAGCAGTATGGGTATACCCTGGTTGGCTTGTCGAAGGCTGGTGGTTGCGGCATAGACTATTTCAGCTGTCCTTTGGATATCAGGCACAAGAAGGGTCAAGCCCTCAGGCTCTGGATCTGAACTGTCTGTCTTCACCACACCTTTGCTCTTATCTTTCTTTGACCTGGAATAGAGAATCATACACATTTAGTCATCATAAAATAGTTAAAATTATGCACTTGCTTTTTTCCACTCTAATGAAGCAGGAAACATTGCTTTCTTTAATAGTGTGGAATAAGAGTTAAATAGGATTGTTCATCAATTGCTTATTGGGAAATAGCACCCTATACTGTCAAAGAAAATGAACATAGCAACCATTACTGCTACTTTCTGTATATTCAATAACTAGTGCACCCAGTTATTCAAATCCAGTTCATCTTGTGATGGTGTCCTAAAATCCTGATGGCGTGAAGTAATATATTCTAAAACTAAAACCCACCTGAGTCGATTTGTGTATGTGTCCACGCATGTCTTCATTTTGGCGAGCAGCATTCCAACAGACGTCTGTCCCTCCGAGTGTTCTTCATCCTCCTCTTCTTCATCCTGACCTCGGTCACCAGACAGCGGTAGCAGGAGGGGGACGAGAGATGTGCATGTTGAGATGGCCCTGAGCAGCTCCAGTAATGCTCGATACAGGGGTACATGGCGTGCCATATCCAGGACTATAAAAGACACAAAATAGTGCTTATTAACTCATTGGCTGGCATTGACAGTAATAGAGATGTCCAATCCATTTGGACTGAAAGGTGTAAAGCTCAAAGTATAGATACAATTTGTTAACAAAATAAAAGAGGAATACATTTGACACATTGCATTTTTATGTAAAAGTACATACATTTAAATTAGTCATGACATTACTATGTTGCTCTCTAGCATGTGGCCTGTGGAACATTTTTTTATACTTGATCTGATATCTATCTTATATATATGAAGTCAAGTGCTATGTAATAATTGGTAATTAGGCAGGGTGAGGATTGTAGATTTAGCACAGAGACAAAATAGGGAAATAAAATGCATGATTATATACTAATTAAAATGTTTTACAGCAACCTAAGCCCATGGACAAATAGGCGAGCATGGTGGCTGTCAAAGAATCAGCCCCTCTCACCCCACCGCATTTCATTGCCTCCTGCTTTGTCCTCCGCCCAGTTCGGACCAATTTTTATCTGCCCACTGCTTCACATTGCCCCCACGTCCATCCCTCTTTTGCATAGCTGTCCACCAAACCTAAGCTGGTGATGGGCTGCATTTCAATCAAAGAGCTGAGATGATTGTACCTCCCTTCAGTGTTTTTCCCCTTTTCCATTGGTGTTGTTATGATGGAAGCTGTGCTCCTGCTCCTGTGTGCACAACTCGCCCCCACAACAGGGAGAGAGAGGGGAGGAGAAAAACGCTAAGCGTGAGCAATGTTGTGTCCCCCACCCTCCACGTTCCTCCTCATTCTTTTGCTTCTTCGTTGCCACGGCCATCAGGATCCAGCCTCCCTCTTTTTCCATCATTCCGTTTGGTTATGCAATGCACAGCCCTGCCTTGGTGTCTAACTGGTGTTGAGGACCCACCGTAGTACGTGATACTCGACCGTCTGGCTCGGCGGGTGCTTCTTCTGTCGCGCCACAATCGGCGGAATGTTTGAGCTTTTTATCCTTCTCTGGAATATTCCCAGTCAGAGCTGGCTACTTCAGAGACCTGTGCATTTTTAGCGAGAAGACTGGAGGATTGGTGGCACAGAGAGATCAGCTGACAAACCTACACATCAGCCAGACAATGATACGTCGCTCCAGGTCGTTCGCATCCGGAGTGAGCGAGAGAGTTTATTGAGAAGCACTAATCACCCTGTTTCCCAGAGGATTGTGAAGCAAGGAGGATGTAAGATACAGAAAAACACTATGAAGGAGGTTGTTGGGAGAGTTGTGGAGAAGAGTTTGTACAAAATCGTAACAGGAAACCCTGAGGAGAAGGATGGGGGAAAAAGGTGCGCAGAGAGGAGAGGGCTTGCCTGTATTGCCTAATTAAAGCCAATTGTGACTGAAAACTAGAAGGGTCTGGCTGGAATCAAATTCCACAGGACATTAGACTTGTTGGTTTGAGGAACTGGATGTGAGAATCAGGTGGGTTTCCCTGCCAGAACAAGAATTGTTGAACAAAGCTGCCGAGACTGCCACCATACACCTGCAGGTCTACAACATGTAGAATGCCATCTAATCCAAAAAGCATAGAGGAAGACAATGCTTTACACCAAAACAACCCTGAGGGTAAGACCATTTTTTCAAATTGTGTGTGTAAATTCCTATGAGTAGTGAGGGGAAACGTGTATGACATTTTTTTTTCTCTACAGTTTTCTTTTGACTCATTTTGTGAACTGACAGCCTGCAGCTTTATAATGAACTCATTGGCAGCCATGGACAGAGATAGATTAAGGAGAGTTGCTCTAAAAATTACGTTTTTACATTGACCACATAGTAATGCTGGTATATTACCATTTTAGATTTAAGAAAACAGATCAGCAACCTTGATACAGTTTTCACTGATTCAATGTTTTTCCAAAAATGGACTGACTAGCAGCCATTGATGGTGATAGCCGTCCAATCCATTTTGAGTTGAAAGCTTGGCATTGAGAATGGCTTGGACCTATGTCATTTAATGACTACTACTTCAGTTAGCACGAGTGCTTTGTGGCTGGCTCGCCATTATTATTTGAGTCAAGTTGGATTGACCGGCTATTGCCGTCAATGGCATTCAAAGAGTTCCTGTGTTTTCCTCTACAAAGATGTGAATTATACTCGATAACTACCCACAGCAGCTGGGGTTTTTAATCATTTACGGCACATGAAGAATCAGTGGGCGGATGTGATGGGCCCTAATGTCTGCATTTTATCATGCTTTTTTGACAGCAGGACTGCCTTCAAACATAATCACTAGTAATTTAACGATTCCATCTGAGATAATTTAAGGTAGATGCTTAGCAATTAGTTTCACCTATCGGCTGAGCCAAGGCATAAAAAATTGTGTGTGTGTGTGTGTCCCACCCTACTGCCTGGTCTAATTCCCCATTGATATCCATTAGATGCGCAAAGGTTGCTAGGGCTGCACTAAAATTGTCATTCCAACGTATATCCTAACTGACAGCTTATTCTTTCTTTTGTTTTATTCCAGATACAAGTCACCTTGAAGGGCTAGGCGAGTAAGGATCATGGGCACCACAGTTATCACCCTTGATGATGTGCGAGCACTGGAACTCAAGGAGGAGCAAGAGGAATCAATTTTGGCCATGTTGGGGATTGTCGGCACATTCCTCAACCTATTTGTAGTTGTTTTTGTGTACATTTACACCACAATATAGAGAGTTTCATCACAATTTAGCCTCATGCAAGGCACTAAGATCACTGTTTTAAATTTTGAAAACTTGTGGAAGAAGTTTGACATGAACTTTATCACAAGTAAAAGGTGGAATAAGTCAGCAGGACTTTCTGAAGAGACGAGAAACATGTCAACAAGTCCAGAGTTGGAAAGATAGCGAGACATCATGCAACATCAAGAAGGAATTAGTTGAAACCATGATGAACACTTGGAAGTGCTCAACCAGGGTTGAATGGAAAAAATACAAACTGGCCCTTATAAAGCACCCCGCCCTCTCCCATTGCTGACATAATGAAATATTACTTGTCACTTACCTTAATTATATTATTTCTAAATACAAAATACAAGCCAATGATGCTGGCAATGTTGGGGGAATTCTCAGTAGATGTTTTGATTTTCATGTTACCTCAGGCGAGTCAACAAAGATTTTGACAATAAAGGCTAGCATCTAAAATAAGACAAATGGTTCGCAATTAAACTTCCATTGATTTAGAAGCTAATAAAATATTCACCAAGATATTTGCTTTGAAACAGCTCCAGAAAATAAACAAGTTCAAAATGATCTACAATGGGCCCAGAGCCATGAAAAGCACAATCGATAAATGCCCAAGCTTTCTACTGGTTAAGTAGGCCCCGAAAGGCAATGATAAATCCGCAATTAATTCATGTAATCCATTAGCCCTGAGACGAAAAAAAAATATGGCTCAGAGAAAACTTTCTTTGTGATCTGTCCTTGAATAACAGCAGCAATTTGAATTCCACAATTAATCTAAGTAATCAGCTCTCAGACAAAAAAATAACACAAAAAATGGTTCTAAGAATCTGTGTATATATCCCTAGAATATACCTACCGAAATGTAATGCTCAAATATGAGTGAAAAATGGAGGGGGGGAATTTAGTGCGAGTGTCCTCACCAGGAAAAACAACTGAACGAAAAACTAAACCAGTAATTGAGACCTAAAAATATTTATATACCAACTCTGGTTTCCATTTAATAAAAATGTTCCGAACTACCACAAAAGATACTAATGAATACTATACAATATTGCTCATTTACGGCTTTCTGCAGTGACTTTTGTTTACTGCTTACTTAACTATCATTGGAGTATTGACTTGCAAACATCAGTGAGCTTTGTCTCCTAATACTAAATATTATTATATTTGCAAATCGAAGAAGTATCAGAGTGAGTTACTTCGCTGCAAGTGTCCAATGTCTCTGGTCCAAACTACCCCAGGCACAGTTATCTTTGTTTGGAGTGGTTCATCAATTGTCGGCAGGGAGAAATGTGAAGACCTGAAGGCTTCACATTGAAATTAGGATGAAGTGCAAGGGTCCATTTACAGGGTCATTCGGGCCATGTTTGCCTTCATTCCTCCACTCAGATGTTTTCATAATTCTTAAAATTGGGGCTAGTCTCTTCACAACAACAAATGACCTTGTCTTAAAAAGGACAATGAATGTTGTTTTTCTAACTGAAAACAAATACTACTGTGAATACTAACTGTTATATTCTTTGTACTTGAGTTACTGTTTCTGTGCATACATTGTTTCAAGAAAAAAACTGCATTGGCCCATATTTGGCAAGCCAGCTTCAAGTAAATTTCAAATGTGCAAAACTAAGCAGGATATATTTTTGTGATGGCAAGCATTATCAACTTGTACAGATAACCAGACAAAATGTATGATCTGATTAAACCAATGCTACATACAGATGCACAATTTCATTTCATACCATTCTAGGATTACAATCAATTTTACAGTTCTCAGTGTGCACTCAGTATCCATACTTACCAAGATACTAGTCTCGGTGTACAGTACAAACACCAATACACAAATCCGAAAGGTTACTTCTCATTCACTTAGTGCCAAATACAGTAAAATCAGCACTAGCATTTGTTTCAAAATAACAGTTCTTTGGACATCAGAGGAGGGCTCTCACTTTTCTATTACAGCCAGCTATCTCTGACATTTATTGAAGGACCAGACCTTGGAGGCAAGTGGCCCTTGTGGAGGTGTTAGCCATAAACCCACTAGCTTTTTCTTTGAATGCATCACGATGTTAATTTGGTATATGCAGTGGCATTTCACATTTAAGTGAATTTGTCATTATTTAGGCCACAGTTCAGATGACGTGGCTATATGTTCTAAGACTGTCCATTGATGCAATTGACAAAAATCATCACCCAACCAGCAAATATCGCAGTTAACCTATATATATGTCCATAGTATGTTCCGATATACTGGCTGGCCGATATATCTGTCGACATTTCCTTCAAAAAGCATTTAATAGAGGGGCTCTTACCAGAATCATTGCGTAGGTAGGAGGACATAGCAGGGATGAGACAGGACTGACTGAGTAGTTCCTGCAGCACTGCTGGAAGAGCTGAGCTGTTCTGGGTTCTGCTCTCTGCTGAAGATGTATCTGAACTGTGCAAACTGCTGGAACCTGCAGCATTAATGTAGCTTGCCAAGACCTAGAAATCAAAAGAGGCAAGTGACTATTTTTGGGTAGTAAAATGAGTAAACTGAGCTGAGTAATGAAGAAACTGGTGAAATTAGTATTCATTCCATTCTTTCTCTACAGGTGGGATAATACATGCGAGCCAGCCAAGAATTGCTCAGGTATGCTAACTGTCGCGCTAACACTACTTGTAGAAGTTGTTTTTTTTAATTCATCCGTGTGCAGAGTAGTTTATGATCATGTTTCAGTGCCATCAATGGCACTACACACCCAATCCATTTTGGCTAGGAGTGGCAGTCAAGTTAGATTGGACACCCACCGCTATCAAGTTAAAGAAAAAAAGGTGTTTTGTAATCAAACACTTACTTGCAGAAGGCAGGTGACATGTTCCTCTTCAAGACGCTGTTTTGTGAGAGCCTGCTCAACATCCCACCCTGACGCTGTGGACCCAGTACCGAAACCGGTTCCTTTGGCCCAATAGAGCTGCTGCTCCTCACTGGTCGCTCCACCGTGACAATTTGACATCTGTGGCTGAGATGAACATTAAAAAGATGAAGATTAAAAAAAGAATACCCTTTGAACATTTAAAAATAAATTATATTTAAACCAGATGAAACTTTTTCTGTTGCAACAATCTATGTCTTGATTGCATTCAGTCCAGTTGAACATGTCTTACAATCATTCTGTGGCTTTCAGAGATTTAAAGCAATTGAAGGCAATGGGAGATATTTTTCCACATAAAGAGCAAATACCATACCTCCGAGACATTGCTGTTTGCATTGGGATTCCGGGGTGCATGGTGGCTGAGCGCCGATAGGCAAGCCAAGATGAGATGAATGGCACCAATTTCCAGAGCCATGCGACGGAGCAGCAGGCCATCATCAGTGGTTAGGGGAGTGCTTCTAAACAACGCTCGAAGGACATGAAACGGCAACGTGGGCAAGACATTTGCCGACGGAGATTGCAGGATATGACCTAAAACCCAAGGAATAACATTTAAATATTGTTTGGATTTAAGTTAGGCACCTGGAAGAATGGAATTATGCCAACTTACTTCCTTCACCATCGTCAGTGACCCCAAGCACAAGGCGTAGCAGACATTGGGCATGTTTTCTCTCCTTGAGTAGCACTTCTGCGTAGCCTGGCAGTCGTAGAAATAGGCCAAATGCTGCCAAGGAGTGTGCAGGGATGGGTGACATTGTTTGCACCGGGGATGAAGATGAAGATGTCGACTGGGACTGCTGCTTATTGATGGGTGGTGGCTCTGTAGCAATGGACTCTGGTGCCTCGTATACCAGCTCTCCAGATTGCTCAATGGTGACCCACTCAAACTGATCAGCATCTTTTGGTTTCTCCTGCGTTGCCGAGGGTACAACTGGAGCACTGACCTATGAACAATCATCAGAGAAAATGTATTACATTTACATGAACTGTGAGGTATTAGCACCATTGAGTGGGAATGTGTTTTTTTGCAGTTTACTCAATTTTTCTTAAGAGGCAAACAAATGTTAGATGTTCATTTCATGACTATCATTTACTCATAAATTTCTTAGAATTCAGCATTTTGCTACATTTTTATAATTAATTTACGCCTAATTAACTCATTGGCTGCCATTGACAAAGTTATTTTTTGCTGGGTCGTTTGCTGCAAGTTTTGCAGTCGGATTTTGCCAAAAATGTTTGTACCCTGACTGCCTTTTCATGTGCCAGTTTTATTTTTATTTTTTATAAATCCCACCTGTTGAATGACATCTGGATAGAGCATAGGTAGCCTCTCCGCAATGAGCGCCAGGCCTCCCATTCCTGCAAAAACCTGCAGCGGGGACTGAATGGGATGCGTTTCCAGTAAGGACTCATCCGTTGTGGCGTCAGGGCATTCATCGCCAGGTGTCATTGGTTCATCTTCTGGGCAGTTGTTAATCATATCAGCGTGTTCCACTACAGAAGGCAAAACAAAGGAAATGTCCATCAACAGCAAAAAGAGAAAAGAAAATCATAAGCTAGGTTCATGTATCACATTGGATGACTCGCTTTATTTTTTGACTTTCTGTACCTTTCTCTGTGCGCAGCCGTTTGAAGGAGTCTGTCTTAGACAGGCCAGGGTCCGAAATAATCTTGGAACCCAATCGAACTGTTAAATTGATGGACTGGTAACCCTGTGGCATCTTGCGGTCATACAGTAGTGTTAGTAGCTGGGCAAGGGTCATTTCAGGTGACAAGGGTTGACCTAGAGAGAGAGTAACAGAACATTTAAAAAGATTGTGGCTGCGTGCATGAAAACCTTGTAGGTGATGCCACCCTACCAGGAAGCAGCTTGTGGTAAAGGTGGAAGACAGGCACGCTAATGGTTTTGGCAGAGGAGTCAACACCTGAGGATGTGGTCAACTTATCACTCATAACCCGACCCCGTCTGGATGGAGGTCTGGGAGGAGTTGATAGAGCTCGCTTGGACTGAGACTTCAAACCTAATAGAAGAGAATTTTAACGATGTATAATTTGCGACAGTGAAACAGCAAGAAGTTTGAAGTTTAATCAACACAAACAAGATTTGCATACCTGAGGCTACAACAACACTGTAGTTGTCCTGGAAGCCACTGTCAGCTTTCATCTTCTCTTTCTCCTCATGATTCTTCTTCTCTTTGTCCTCCTTCTGCTCACTGATCAGCTTGGCTGTAATACTGGGCGTATCTAAATTTGTGCCACCAAAAACAGAAACACTAAAATTAAAAAAAAATAAGAAAAAATAAACTGTCGTTTTTTATTTGGATTATTTCCTTGAAAAGTTTGGAAAATTCAAATCCACATTCAGAGCTATCAAATGAAATTCAGATTGCTGAATTCAATTTCAGATTTGCATGGGAAGAGCAATCGATCACAGTTAATAAGTAACTAACCTTGGCCAATCACCAACTTTTTGAGCATAGAAGTAGGAAATATATAGAAGTTAAAGCGTGTTTACACACAATTAGGTAGCTTCTCTATATGTTGTGTTATTGGGAAATGATAGGGAAAAAACATACAAACTGGTAAAGGTACTTACCAGACACCCGGTCCAGGACTTCAGCAAGAGTGGTGGAGATTGGTAAGTGGAGGGTTCGATACTTGTGGCCTGCTCCATACATGGGATGTTGGATCATGTGACTAGTAGCGTTGATGCGCCCTTTGTATAACTGTCAAATGAGAAGAGGCAGAAGGTATATTACTTTTCATTCTACCGATATGAAAGTGAGAATTCAATGTTTCTTTAAACTTGAGAATGAGACACTTGGTTTGTCCCATTATAAGCCGTGATTAAACATTAAAAGACACATTTTCAGAAATACAGACTAACCGGACAGGGACTCTGTAGGAAGACTGTGACTTTCTCATCCTCCAACATGAGTTGCAGAAACAGTCTTCGTATAAAGCCAGAGATGTTTCCAGAGATAGGGACACTGCCACGCTGGGGAGCTGATTGGAAAAGCTCACAAAGAACCTGCAGCAAAAAGATAAAGTTGAAAATAGGCATTTGGTTTTGTGCTTCAGTGATAAAACGGAAAGCATTCCCAAACCAACCTGTGCCATGAGCCGCTGGTTGTTAGGATGACAAGAAATGCACTGCAAAAAGAAAGCTACTGTGGCATTCTCCAAAGCAGTTCTCTGCTGGGTGGTGAGGCCTCCCGATTGGCCTGAAGATGCCAGGGAAAACCGTGAGCCTGAGGGAAGCGACTGGGAAGGAGCCGAAGCTCCCGAACACGAATGACAACCCGCGTTGGCACTGGCACTGGAGTGGCAGAGCACAAAGAGCAGTGCTGTCCAAAGAGGGTTGACCTCTGGCCCGCCTAACCAGTCTTTCATGGCGTGGCTGTTGCCAACTTCTGTGAGGAAACGCAGCACTGGAGCAGCTAGCTCCGCGGCAAGCGGTGGCCGACTTTGTGAGGACGTGGAGCAGGGCTGGTATTGGTAATGCCGCCGGTCAGCTAAAGCGGCAGGCAGAGGCAGGTCAGCACTCGTAAGTAGACAAACACAGAACTGCGCAAGGCTGCGAACTAGCAATGAAGGTAATCCCGAGTCCAGCAACTGCTCGATTGCCCCTGGGGACTGCGAGGCAGCG
Source organism: Stigmatopora nigra (assembly GCF_051989575.1). Taxonomy (NCBI): domain Eukaryota; kingdom Metazoa; phylum Chordata; class Actinopteri; order Syngnathiformes; family Syngnathidae; genus Stigmatopora; species Stigmatopora nigra. Next base: position 6,847,561 of record NC_135519.1, on the reverse strand, counting down.
GCTAGAGTGGTTAATTGCGACTCTGATAAAGTAACTGGAGCTCTAGCATGCTTTGAATCATCTGTGAGTCCCGCATTGGTGGTATTATCATTGTGCTGCTTCTTGCCGTCATCGGTCATGGCGAGTCGGCGCCGCTGGGCTTGCGAGTGACTAGCACTGGGCTTGGATATAATACCCATCCAGGACATGAGCAATGAGAAGTAACTTGGATGGATGTGACACATGGAGCAGAGGAGGCTGTCAACAGCTTTTTTGAGCACAATGTCACATGGCAAAGACATGGACCAATTGTAGAGGAGTCTAAGGAGAAAAATAAGCAACATGTTTAATAATTGCTCCCATATACCAATCATTCCATTGTATGTGACAAACAGCTAGTAGTAAGAATTGTGAAAATCCACCCCATTGTTCCTTAAATGTCAGAATGTAACAAGAGATGGATATAATGTGAAAACAATTACTGACTCGAATAACTCTTGGTCGAGAAGTACTGGGAGGTCATAATCAACAGGCAACTCGTAGCTGTGCCATAAGATGGCTGCAACACAGTGCAGGTGGGATGGCGAAGGCATGAGGAGCCCATACTCCCTCAACAAAGAAAAGCCACTGCTGCTGCCTGAGTAGCCCATGGGAATCTTTAGAGCTGCCACCCTTGAAGAGTCATGAACCCATTGGAGGAGCGCCTGTATTCTGAAACAGTAAAGTTCACAACACACTATGATGAGTCTGAACAATATAAAAAGATCCATTCCATTGTCCTTCAACATGATCTTTGTCAAACTGTCTTAAAATACAATAATTGGTGTCTGTGAGGCAAAAGGATGCCAAGGATAAACATAAAAACACCTTTTACGATGAATTTAAGAGACAGTCTAGACTATCACCTTGGTAGAAAGTTTTTAATTCATCATTGTAACAGTGAAACTCAGCAGCCGATCAGACGGTAAAGACAAGTTAAAACAAACCATGTGCCTTAAATACCTTTCCTTGGTCCCCGAGTCCTGCGTGGTACCCAACTGGTATAGAATGTCAATAGTTGAATCTGAGGAGAGGCCATTTAGGCGACCAAACAACAGAGGACTGTTCAAATCTGAAGAGAAGAAAAAAGCACAAATTGTTTTATGGTGAAAAAAAATCCTGTAAATTCCTCAAAGTAATTTGAAGAAGAAATGGGGATGGGGTTGAGCTCACTTACTTGCTGGGTCTGTCCCAGAGGCGGCACAGTTTCGCAACAGTATGTCGATGAGTTTAAGACCAATACGCGTTGACTGCAGACCAATCTTTACCAAGACTGCTTCAATGTTAGGTGAGTGCATCCCACAGTAAGGTGACATGAGTAATGCAGCGCAAGTCTGTAGCAGGTTGGCTGTAGGTGCAGCTGCACTGGCCATCATGGCTTCCAGGTCACTAACATGGGTTAGGCAATGGTGAAGAAGACGTAGCCAGCCAATGCTGAGAAAAAAAAAGACAGAAAAGTTTGCCACCTGGCCCATGTGACAACAATAGAAAGGAGTCCGTTAATGGGAATGTATTTGGTACCTGGTTTTTGAAACCTGGTCCTCAGAGGGCAAAAAGGGGTTGTTGACTGTTGCAGAGGAGGTGTTACCAAATGCAGTCAGACCCAAGAGTTTAATTTGAGACAGACCCAGGGTGCTGGCATCTCGGGGCCGGTGTAACCTAAGACATACAGCTGAAGCAACTTCAGCCTTCACCAGCTGGATCTTAATGTAGGTGAGACCACTAGTGATTACGGGCGTGGAGAGCGGCAACATGTTCACCCCATCGGCACTGATCTCCACTGAGACAGATGATGGGCATGCTAATGTAGATGAGAAGAAAAATATCTTGTCAATTTTGTTCTTCTACCCAAGTTGCACCCTCCCTCCAACTTTTACAAACATGCAATTAATAGACAGACAGAGAGAGCTCTACTTACTAGCTAAAGAAGCCAGATGCGGTTGGATGTGGAGCTCCTTTAGGAGCACAGCTGCAGGGAGGTGTATGGTAAGATCACACCAAGCCTCTTCTGGTAGGAAGATGTAGGACCACGCCGCAGAACGAGCCCGGCGGTGAGGTGGTGTCGCTTGTAGTAAGACTTCTGCTGGCTGTGCTGTTGGGCTACTAGATGTAATAGTACCTGAGAAAGGCAGATCATTTCAAATGAATATAATGTACATTGCCAAGTGTCATTAAATTGCAGGTTTAGTAGAATTGAATGGATTATAACACCTAATGGGGCAAAGTTGTGAAGTCCCTCTGCGTTATCTGGCTCTGATGTCATAACTCGGGATTTCAGGGTGCCATCGGACGGCTTTCCAGGACCTGAATCTAAAAACTTCATAATGGTTGACACCATGCTGCGGGCCGTGTTCACGATGGCTCTGGTGCTGGTCACCATATTGTTACAGATCAACTGTACACCACCTGGTTCGAGACAAAGAACTTATATATAACCCTGTGTGATTCAAACTACATTGACGATTACGATGCATGGATCTGACCGTCTACCTACCCATGTCATGAAAGGCTTTGAGAGCCTCGCTTGTGTCCAGCACTCGCAGAATAAACCATAAAAGAGGCTCGGAAAGCTGACAAGTGGAAAGGGAGCCCTAAAAATAGGACATGTATGTTGTTTTACTCTGTACTTTAATATATCTACAACACAGAGTAACACTGTCAGTAGCTTACCTGTCGACCCATGTAACCACACGCCATGTATGTAAGAATGGGCTGCAACATGACCTGAACAGAGGTAGCCCTCTTGCTGAGTGTGGTGAGTATTGTGAAGAGACCGTCACCGACAGAGATGGCATCCAGACCCCCATGGAAGTTCTCATGTTTGGTAAGATGGAGTCCACTAGCTCCTGAAGATCAAAGAGGACTGTTATACCAATGGAGAATAAGCCAAATGACTGGTAATTTTAAAAAAAAAGCAAAAGAAGCATTGATTCGGATGAAAATTTACAGTTGGCAAATCTTACCGATGATCATTGCCATGGCACTGCTGTTGCACTGGCCCAACGCGGACAAGATCTGACTCATTATCTGCTGATTGGCCAGTACTAGATCAGCCACACCAGCAGACGGACCCTGGCTGGTCGTCGATCCTCCGGCCACACTCTCTTTGCTTCCGCAAACCTTCTCTTCATCTGACACGCTGCTATCAGCTGCCCCGCCACCAGCCATTGCCAGCCGGCCACTGAACTCTCTGTCCCCTGACAGAGGAAGCTGCACTAGCACGTTAACCAGCTTAAGGAGGTCAAACATCAGCTGGTCGCGGGTAGTTTCCCCACAGACAGCCTTTGCATCTCCTGGTCGAATGATGTTGGCAAAAAGGCCGCCAAAACAAGCGCGAGCGCCAACAGAGCTATCAGAGCCACTGCGTGAAACTACTTTGTCAGAGCAGGTAATGTAGTGGTGGACCAGGAAGGTGATAGACTCGATGACTGAGGAGATGGTGACCACAGAAACCACCTCAAAGTTTTGCTCTAAAGTGAACTCCAAAAGCTTCACCTGAGCGTCAAGTGGACCTTGACCTGACTGGAACGGCCCCCTGAAAGTTCCAGATAAAGTTAGAGACCCAAAAGGAATATATCCAATTTAGCACCTGAGAAATTGACACATACCTTTCGGTGGATAGAATGTGCAGTAGTTTCAGAAGAAACTCGCTGAACATTTGTGGACCGGTGGAGGAAAGATGAACTTGCAAGCGACTCAAAAACTCGTGCATGGCTTGAGTGGCGGTAGGTCCAACTTGAGAGCTATGTTGATTGGTTCCATTGGTATTGCTGCCAGAGAGGAATCGTACCAGGACATGAACCAGTGTGGGATCGGAAACCATCTGATGTGCTGTGCTTTCTTGAGCGTTCATCCCAATACCGGAGGCTGAAAATTTAGACATGTCTTTAATATTTGTAACCTTACTCAGGTCACAGGCGCTGAGGAATTTGTTTCTGCCATTTTGCCAATTCAAGTCCCAATATAAATCTTTTGCTCTATATAAATTACAAGTACTAATAGACTTACCGTGATAAGGCATGTTAGTCATCAGGGTCAGTGAATGCAGCACCAAACACCAGGTTCTTAGGGAAGCGTTGGGGTACCAGGCCAGCACAGTGAGAAAACTGTTAACAGAAGCTGGATGCACAGAAACAAAATTACTATTGTGCTAGATGAGGTCAGGGCGGGGTATGGCGTGGGAATGTTGGTCAATCCTGACCTTGGTTGAGTGGAATGGTGGGTACTCGACTGGAGTTAAACAAGAAGATGTCTGATCCGGTATCTTCACTCCCACTCGAGCTGGTGTTGAGACTCAGTGTAATCCATAACTGTAGCAATGACTCCAACTGAAGAACAAGGTATTATAATCAGTTAAATAAACAAATGAGGTGAAAAACAAGAGTCCAACCTGCACATGGTGGACTTGCAGCATTGAGAAGAGCTTGTTGAAGCAAGCACTCAGCATGGGAATGGAAGAAGGTTGGACTATCAGGGTGCTGCCAGGAGGAGAGCCCCCACCATGTAGCGCCCTCAACAGAGAGTCATCTGTACCATTGGTGGTCTGGCAAACTAAACATAGATGAAAAATTTGGATTACAGTTCGCCATGAATACCAACATTATTGTTGTCGTTTGATTGCCAAACTATACTTAATTTTCCCTTCTGATTACCTGTGGAGGAGTTTGACGTAAGAGCCTGTAGAATAGAGTCGGCTTGTAAAGTTGCCATCATCTTAAGCATCAGTTCAGCCTGTTGCTCCAAGCCAACCTCTAATCGAGCATCCAGGGCTGAAAATAAGATGATAAATTATCAAATACAAATATTCATGAAAGACCAGAATAACTTTCAGTCTTCTTACCTTGAGAAACTGAGACAGAAAGGCCTTGTGAGCCAGGCTTCTCAACAGCAACTGGGGGTTTAGATACTGGGATACCAACCCCTCCAATATATGGGTTGTAACCATATGTGCCGTAATCAGAACCCCAGTAGTCATACCATGTGCTGCTTATTGGCTACAAACAGAAATAAAAGGTCAAAAAGACATCTTTATCTGTAGTTTTTAATTAGTTTATCACAAGCAGACGTCAGATCAACTTGAACTGGGTGGGGGTGGTAGCAAATTTTAATTTTGACGTCCAATCAACATCAATCTATTGTTGCAATGAGTTAAATGTGCAGGCACCGTTTTGAAAAACGTTACAAGTTTTAACATTTGAGGCACAACTTTTTGTGTCAAATGCATCGGTTCTATGGTATAGTGGTAAAAACTTACCTTAAATACTTTGGCAGCAAGGGGATCTTTTTCCAAATCAATATCTAATGGGTCAATATCAACATCCATCAGGTCTTGTAGCAAGTCAAAGTCCATGTCTTTATCTTTTTCCAAAGACACCACAGGTGGAGCACCTATGGATCATAATATTAAATTTAAGGAAAATGCTAAACAAACATGTATGACACAGGCAAAGATTTGTCATTGTGTATTGAAACATATATTTCCAATAGTCCTGTCCGATATACATTTATAAACCATACTGAACTTTTTATTGACATTTTACAAGTCTACAGCCATTCTCCGACGACCAAACGTCCGGGCGACCAAACGTCCGGGCGACCAAACGTCCGGGCGACCAAACGTCCGGGCGACCAAACGTCCGGGCGACCAAACGTCCGGGCGACCAAACGTCCGGGCGACCAAACGTCCGGTCACGCCATACTTGCCATAGAAATTGATGCAATGCACATTTTGGTTATCAGATGGCTCCCAACTTCGCAGACTTGCTACATTGAGGGTTTCCATGTGCTATACTAGTACCACCACTTAGTCTCAAAATGTTCCTATAGTTAGCCAACTGTCTCTCCCTGCCAACCATACGCGAGTAATGCATACAATACAAGAGCCCATATTACCTGCAATGATATCAGGCACGAGGGCCTCATCAATGCTCTCCACCAATGGCATTGGCATCTGCTGAGGCAAGGGGTCATCTGCATCGACCCCAACCGCTGAGGCTGAAGCGCCGGCCTCCTCAACAACAGTCACTTCGTCCATTACATCTAATGAACCTGGAGACAGTAGTTCCCCTGAAACATGACAGTGACCGTTAGGTCACTATCCACTCTGCCAGATGTATGTGTGTGTATGCGCACAGTAGACAACACACCTGCCAGGATGTCTTGTAACATACAGGTGAGGGAATATTGAGCCCAAGCACCACCCCAAGAGATATCTCCTCGATTGAAATCTGTCCCCACTAGCAGGAGGAGTAAACGCTCCAGCTGGTGTTCAGACAACACTTCAGAGAGGTGGATTGTTGGTCTGGTGGCATTCGCTATCCTAGCAAGAACCTAAGGGGGGAGAGTTCAACACATTTGGGAAAGAACGAACCTACCAATTTCAGCCATTCAATCCAAAATGAATCTTCTCAAACTGAAAGTGATACCTTGCAGACAAACAGCAGCAGGTCAGCATGACATGTGAAGTCCATGGAGAGGAGAAAGAGGGCTAACTTTTGCGCCACAGAGATGCAGCGCTCATGGGACAAAGTAAAGGGTAAGGGTTCAACTTCAGGTGCTTCTTTGGCTGTTGCAGACTCCGTGTCCAACGTAGAGCGCGGCCATTCAGCCGTTCGGCGAAGACGGATTAAGTCCTTAAAGTGCTGAGGAAGCCCCAGATTGCATTTGAATACAAGTTTTCTTGAGAGAATACCTATTTTAGATTCGTTTAAGGTATTTTACAAGTACCTTAGTGGAAAACCTACCTTGGATGTGGCTTGCTTAAGCTTGGCCTGTTCCACCAAAAGTTTGTAGGAGGAACCCTTGTTGCTTTGGATCTTCTCCTTCTCAATCTGCTCAACTAAAGCTTTTTGTTTTGCTTTCAGTAGATTTAACTGCTAGAAAGAAAGGTATACAATGAATATCAACCCTGAAAAATATTCACCTCAATAATATAGCATAGAGGATCCGATTAGTTTCATGTGAGGATTGAATTATTAGTGGAGGGACAATATTTAAAGAAATGTGGTATCTGATAATCACAAACTTAAAAAGTAAAAACTGTGTCAGTAAATGGCCAAACAAATAAGACACATGTACCTGCTTGTGGTGGACGAGCTGCTTGCGAATCTTGCGGGAATAAAGTCTGTCAAGACTGCTGCTGCCTTTTGTTGATCTATTGGTGTTCTGAGACTGAAGGCTGTTATTGATGAAGCTCCATTGAATACCTGGCAACAAAAAAAAATCTTTAACAATGGCAAAGGGAACTGGTGGTCGAATCACTCAATCACTGAAGGAGCTTTGACTTTAGCAAAACAAAAGTGCTGGAATCAATTGGTTAAAGACACCAACATTTCAGGTTCAAAATTATACCTCAACTAAACAGGTTGGGACTACACAAAATAAGTTACTAAAGACAAATTTAACATTTCAGTTGACTATTTAAAATCTTAAGTTAGAATGACAAATAGGAAGTTCTAGGTCAAGCTATATATACCATGCAATTTCTAAAGGAATAGCACAATGATTGTAGCCTAAAAAGAAAATGTTCATGTACCTGTACACGTTCTCTCTCGCTCTTTCCCCCCGAGGTGTTTCTTTCCACCTGAAGCTTCATCTTCTATACTCGTGACATAGTCTAAAAGTCTTGATACAAGCATCACCACCCAGCTAATCATGGGGATATCCAAAACACCTGAAAAAACAGACAATCAGGGATCATGTTAAGGATTATAACCCTTATGAGATGGTATGCCTTATGAGGCAACCATACCTTCATTTCTGTGTTGTGTTCCAACTTGTGGTTGCTGCAGAGGAGATAGCAAGCTGTCCAAGAGGTTTAGTAGACCCTCCAATACACCACTGTTGCTCAGTGATCTTTGTCCAAGGCAGGACAATAGCATAAAAACTCTGTAATGAAGAGGTTCAGAGAAATTATGATTTAAGAACAACAAACATCGCAGTTGCAATCAAACAACCTACCGATCCTGCGGGAAAATGAGTAGCTGTTCAGAGTTGTAGAGCTCCTGCAATACATTAGAGAGGAATTGTCCCCACCATCGTTCCCCTCCACACAGCTGTACCAAAAGCAGGCCGGCATGAAGTCGGATTTTTGGTGTCCCGCTCAGGCAAAGGTGTTTGAAGAGCTCTTCACAAGCCTGTGCATGGAACGTAGTCTGGAGCACCGATGGCACCGAGTGACCTAATGTTATACATGCGTGCATGGCAAGACAAAGGAAGCATATAAATCAATATTCATAGAAACATTGAAATCCTAGCACCATTGTTGTGATGTAAAAACTGTAAGAACGCTTGAGTTAAATGTCTACCCCTGACTCACCATTGTTTGAGTGCAGCAGGCTGAGCAATGTGTCCAGAAGGTAGCGAATGATAGTTCTTAACTGCTCTGTAGAGGAATTGTGGACCAAGTCTTTAGCCTCATGAGAATGGGCTGTGGGGAGAGACCTACGACTGGCCCCCAGTGACACACGCAATCTCTGAACGGCGTGGTGAGCCAAGTTAAGCTGCAACTGAAGCTGGATGCAATCTTGGTAGGCTGAAAATACACGTTGGTCCTCTTCTACCACCTTGTCTGGTTTGCGCAAAAAGTATTGGGCATTGTTGGCGCTGTTGAGGGGTGGTAGGTCGATATTCTGAAGGAGGGTCTCCAACCTATGGCAAGCTAGATTGTACCTGGTAAAAAAAAAAAAAGTGATCCAAACATTCAGCAGTTTGCAACAGTTGTGTCAAGAGTCTTTGATGTATATTACCTGCACTGGATATCTTCCTGTAATGCCATCATCATGGTCAAGTGTTGCTCCACATCAGGCTGACTGGCAGGTTCACTTTCTCCCCGCAGAGGATCATGCATCAGTTTAAGCTCGCTCTCCCAAGGTAATATATACGTATGACCGTAATAAAATCCCAGAGGAATCTTTGCCCGTGCATTAGTGCTGCCATAGCGGCCAATCACAGTAATCTGAAGGTTGGAGAAGATAAAATATGTACAGATGTGATACGCTGAAAATTCAAAAATTCTACCAGCAGTGACATTCTCATGTCAATGTGAATCCAAAATAAAAACGGACCTTCATGAACCTGCAGACAGGTGGAGGCAGCAAATCATGTAGGATGAGGGAGTGGGTACTGATGTCAGTGGCCACTACCAGCCTGCGGCCATCCACCTCCTCACCTAGCGTCCAAATGTCTATAGACAGAGAGGCTAGGTCGCTACAGGTTGGGATAAGCGCGTCCGTCAGCAGAACAGGTCGACCAAAGTCCAGCGTCACAAATCTACGAGCTCCTGGGAGAGAAAAATACGATTTTGTTGATTGAATAAAGATGAATGATTTTTACATTAAAAACAAATAAACATACTATGAAAAAAGGGGACAACTTATAGTCCATATAATACATCAGTTAGCACCACTAATTAATTAATTGTCAACTTTGATATTTCAACATCATAATTTTGATAATTAAATGATCTCAGTCCTTTACACAATTAGGGAATGTGTGACATACCAGAATGCATTCGTTCTATGATGATAGACTGGTGTGGAGGTGGCTGCAAAAAGTGAGATGCCTGAGAAATGGCTATTGCCAAGCCACTTCCCATGGGGCTCTGTGTTAACACAGGGGAAAAAATTACACACTTATGCTTCCTTTTTAAAGGCAGCGGACTCCCTTACCGTCTTGGCTTTCTGGGAGTTTTTGTGTGCTGCCAAGTTAACTGGCCCTGGGTCCATCATGGAGCCTGGGAATAGGTGAGCTAGCTCAGCACTGACAGCTGCGGACACTGCCTCGTTGGGCGGAGTGAGAGGAGGTGTCATGAAGAGCGGGGTTGTTTTTGGTGTCGGGGGGATGACGTCAGAGGGATGAATGAAGAAACCAGGAGCGCAGGAGGAGTTGGAAGGCACTGAGTTGTGGATGGGACCCACATTGGAAGCGGCCGCGGCAGCTGTGGTCTGATGTAATTTGGCTTCAAGCTTGGCTTTCTGCTTGCAGCACACACACACACAAAATCCACTCATATTTACAAACATGAAAATAAAACAATTTGCTCTTCACGACATTTGTGTCAAACATCTTTGTCCGCTAACCCATTTAAATCCTTCATTGGCTAGACGTCCAATCCATTGTGACTGGGAGGGGCTGTCAGCCAATGCTCACTATTTTTTCAATTTACTTTACAGTCCTCTGTGTTTGTTTTTTTACCTGTTGCTGCAATTTGAGCAGCTGCTGTTGTTTTTCCTGTAAGACCTGTAACTGTTGCTCTGCCGACACCATGGCATGTGACAGAGATTGCAGTGCCACTTGTGCTGCAGAACTAAGAGCTGTGGAAGCCTCGCCAACCGTTCCTGTTGATAGGCCACCAACCGCCGGAGTCACGCCGAACGTACTCACTGCGAATTAAAAAAATAAATAGAAATGCCATAGTTATAGAAATAAAAATAGAAAGTTCATCAACACAAAAACAGCTTGCATGGCGAGTTAACCTGAGCCATTGCCTTAGATGAAGAAGACAATACTATTTACCAGTGAACATGCTGGCATCATCACGCTCCACTCGGGTACCGTCACTAGTGGAGATGCAAGAGAAATGCAATGGCTCCACCTCTAGGAGGCCCGTTAATGCTGTGAAGCTTCCCTCCGCAGCTGCACAGTTGCTTACTTTGCCATTCCCTGCTGGAAACGCCATTTTAAGAAATTAAATACTGTGAGAGATTTAAATTCCGTAGATTATTAAAATAAAATGACAATTTTATACTGTTTATTGATCAAGAGTGAAAGAACAAAGATTTAATTTCATCATGATCCTTCATGAACATATTTTTTTTGTATTTATTACTCTAGTTTAAATGAAAAGTTGCCTGTCTCTTACCTGAGAGAATGTCAGAGAGATCAATCTCATCTGACTGAACCCCAATGTTGCTGTTGAATGCATTCTTACAAGAGGACCCACTGACTTCCAGGTCAAAGAGCACGGGATCAAATGGGGAGCTGTATAGTCCATACCTATAATCAAACCAATCCAAAAATGTAATCGATCAAGTTAAGTAGCACAGGTTGTGACCACTCACATCTGCTGTAAATTTGAGTTTGTCACGAGTATATGTGTAATCCATTTGAACTAGGAGGGATGGCAGGGAATTAACATTGCGGGTTATTTTGCCCACTAAGCCATATTAACACTTATCTCTTTGACTGCCATACACAGCCTTAAAAATCCAATTATAATCCAGTCAATGTTGGTTCACTACTTCCCTTCCCATTTCAAATTGACTGGACATCTGGTACTGTGAAGGGGGCACCCAAACTTTTGTTTACAAGTGTAACATACCTGGTCTGCAGCAGCGCTTCCATTGGCGTAAGTCGATCTTGCAGCTGTCTTGAGATGGCTGTGAGCAGGGACGCACAAGTGGTGCTGCAACCTGCCAGATCCTCTTCTTTGACATAATTTAGCAACACAAAGTACCAGAACATGGAGCCTGGAAAATTACAGTCAAAGAAGCATAATTAGACTGGTACTTGGTTTACAAAGTGGTTTTGTTTTGCCTCATGGCGACATACCGCCTGTCGCTGCAGCAGGCAAGTACGGCATATTGTCCAGCAGAGCCTTCAGAAGACTGGTGACAAAACCTTGTTGGCTGGGATCACCTTTTCCATTGCTTCAACAAGAGAAACCCAATATTATGCTGGTGTTAACCCACAAACAACTTTGGTTGATCACAAATTTCATAATCTCGCTCACCTTATGCAAAGTGCAAGAAAGCGTGCACACTTGTGAGCAATGCTTCGACCGGCCTCAAAGAAACACACTGCAACAATATCCAAAAGCCGCACTCTGGTTTTGGCCAGCAACCCCTCCTTTCCTTCTCGTAAGCTTAAAATAAATCACAATAATAACAATAGGTCATATGTCAATGATGTATTACATGTAGAGTTCAGTGGCGACAAGGTCTACACACCATTTGAATACATAAACATTGTCAGTTGGCATACCTGCAAGGTCCATTGGAAAAAACGCCAGCCAACCAGCACAAGATGTCCAGGATGAGGCCTTGTGCGTGTTCTGTGGAGAGGCCCTCTGTCCGTTGACAAAGTGCATCAAGTAGCTTTTCGTGAAAGTCTGGAAACTGCAGCATTGCACAACGCTGGACCCTTGAAGAAAAAAGGAACATCTCCATTTAGCTGGACAAAGGGACATCAAAAGTATTGATGCAAATATATTTGACTCATTTTTTTTACCTTTCTTTGGGAATAGACGTCTTTTTGAACCTTCTGATTGTAACAGACACCTCTTGCAGCAAGTCGCAGCCTCGCATGTTTTCCACTTTCTTGGAAGATGATTGGCCATCTGATTTAGCTCCAGCCCCCTTGTCCTGCAAAAGGAAAGTTGTTTTTTTTTAACCATTTTACACCTTTATCTTTAAAACGGACACTCATCTGATTATAGTAAAATATCAGCACCTTTGAAGCCTGAGCCCTCTGCAGCAGTGTGGACAATGAGTGAGATTTGGAACACTGAGGTTTGGCACTTGGCATTCTGACAACCGGCCGGGGACTGTCCTCTATGTTTTTGTCCCCTGCTGCTTTGATATGCACCAGAAAAGAGCGGTACTTTCCACCAGCCATGCCTACATGGAATTACAACACCATTGAACTACACACAACTTCATATTATGAGTTTAAAAACAAAGTCTGAATATTCAGATTCTGCTTTAAGCTAGGTTAGCATTTACTGACCTTTAACCAACTTTGGGCTAGTGAGGCTTAGCATGCCAGCATGGCCAGAGAGATCCAGCCCACTAGCAAGCCACACTGGTCCACATAAGATGTCCTCCTTGTGCTCTTCTAAGAATGGACACAAAATGGAGCCTACAAAAGGAACATCACACAATGTTTTACACATGTTGTACAAGAGAAAAAAAAACTCATAAACACAAGTAGGGTAGCAGTTATTTCCATCTGTTTTAAATGCATCACGAGGCACAAGGGTTGGTCCAATGGGCCACGTGTGGAACTGGCACTAGAGCGTTATTTCTGAAGTCTATGTTTGTGCTATGTGGTGATTTATCACACCCCTGCTTTACTTATACAGAGTGAGGTGGCAACTCAGCATAAGGTAAACTGATGAGCAGAGGAGTGGATATAAATTGAATACTAGCCTGATGTATCCTCTATGTCCATAAGCTGGATGTCCTCTGTGAAGTCCAGCATGGAGGGTCGGCCATTCTTCTCCCCATTGGCATGGATGGCAGTGGAGAGGGGGAATGTGATCTGTCTATCAACTGCAGTTTCTGTCAAATACAGCCATTGTCAGAGCAACACATCTTTCAAGACTAAATGTCACATTATAAATGAAGAGTCCTTACCACTGACTTTTCCCAGGCCAGGCGCTTTATTCTTCAAGAGAGTGATCTGGATCTGAGGAATGTTGACAATGTTGGCATTCAGGACAAACTTGAAGTCCACATGGCCCACCATGCAGGCCTTGGGTAGCACCACCTCAAAGACATGCTCATCCCAGCTGGAACTGAAATGAGAACGTGAAAATAGCCTGTTGATAATTTATCATACTACTTACAAGTTGTCATATACACACCTATCAGTCTGGAGTTTCCAAGTCCGAGTGTGCTGGGCTGCATCTCCATGGTGCTGTTGGTGGAGATGTTGCGGATGGCGTCGCTGCTGCTGCTCTTGCTGTACCTCCACCCAGCAGGGAGGCACAGTGGCAGAGAAGCGGGGAGTCAATGTTTCAAAGCGTGTCAACTCCACCAACGACATGAGGCTCTCTGTAGACAGCGGCTGGTCCACTAGGAGTTCAACTCCTGCGCAATTAATAAGCAATGTGCTCAAAATTTGAAAACAAGAGATCTTAATTGTAATATCCAACTAATACCTGTGATCCCAGGGCTAGATGGGTTGGATGAAGGCCGGGCCCACTCCAGCAACAATTCAGCCCCCTTAGAAATGGGGCCATCAATAAACATGTCTCCATCGTCTACATCGTCACAAACACCTCCAATTTGAAGGAAATGAAGCTCTCCACCTGTAGAGAGAGAATCAAATGAAAAATAATGGACACCGTTGTGTTTGTTAACCTTTCATAAGTAAACTGGATTAAAAATAAAATTGGTTGGCATTAACATTGCTGGATGTCCATTCCATTTGTACTGGGAGAGGTTCAAGTTAAAATGGATTTGATGCTTAGCACCGTCAATGCAACCACAGTGTATTACCAAGCAATTACAGAAAATTACAAACACTTTTTTTTTAAATGTCAATTACTCTCATCTTTTTGCATTTCTAGATCAGCAGCTTGTGGGATGGCATTTGTATCCCCCAAGGTCAACAATGCAGGCAAATGAAATTCTGCTTACCTTTAGTGCAGGCACAAAGACGGTCAGTTCCAGAGCAATAAGTTACAGAGACAAATGGGTCTATCTCTTCAGCTGCACCCTCTTTCTTAGGGGGTTCAACCTTGGTCAAAACCTCCAACGTTGATAAATCCAAAATCATGATATTCCCGCCTTGTGTTGTCACCACCAAGTGACCCAATCCAACCACTTCTTGTTTCTTGGTCTCTTTATGAGTGTTGGAAGTACTGGTAGCAGTGGCACCGCCGCTGTTAGTGGCAGCTCCACACGCACTCCGGGTTAAACCAGAAACAGAGCCTGCCAAGCCGATTCCAAAGCGAGCTGTACCATTTTTGGAACCAGAGGGCGTCTCCTCTGGAGTCTCCTCGCTATCATCCTCCCGGCTATCAAGCACATCTGGAGGAAGCAGGATGAAGGAGGTAATTGCATCACAAGGCTGGCATATCTGCTGCACCTTAACAGGTTCCTCATCCAAGGTTACAAAACGGGTAGAATAATTAAGTTTATAGAGAGCAAGGTAGCCTCCGCCGCTCGGGCAGGACTGTGATTGGTCCCCTGACGCAAGGATGAAGGTGGATTGAGGCGGCGTGTCCTCTTGGTGGTTGCCTTCCACTCCATTGGCGACTGGATGCCGAGTATCGCCTTTCTGCTGGTTGCAGAGGGCAGAGTGCAGACGATTGAGATTGTTCAGGGCTTCTACTTGGTTGGCTGCACTCACAGATTCCGCGTTGCATGGCTGCAACCCGACCAGTAGGTGTACACCATCCCAGCAAGGTGTAATTGAGCTCACGCAAAGATTCTCCTCTTCCAACTGTTTGGGCAACCTCAGGCATTGTACAAGCGTTCCGGGCCGAGGCGGGGAAGACGACGTGGCAGCGGCTAACGAGTTCCATTTGTCCATTGGACCATCAAACCCTGCCAAATTGGTTGCAGAGTCGGCAAATTGTTGAATGTACGTGATAGGAGGATCCTGAAGAAGAAGCTGCTCGTGGGAGTCAAACTCCATCTCGATTATTTGTGGCAGAGTGAAGCTCTCGTCGTGGAGGCCTTTGCTCATGATGTTGTTCATCTGAGCAAACACTTGCCCTGACGTCTTGTCATCCGTCTCTCTGATACTGTATAGCAACAGCACAGGTATCGTCCTGTGTACAGATGACACAGAGGTAGGACTTGGAGGCTGAGAACCTACCAAGTTCGAGAAGCAATGTTCCTGGCCAGCAGTCTGGGAATTACACGTTTCTATTTCCATGGGACCTTGGTCCTGAATGGGCCCAGCTTGGAAGGGCTCAGGGCCCTGAGTTCTACAGGGACTGTCAGACACCCTGCGTATTGAAGATGGAACCGTAGGTTGGGTTCTGGTTGTGGAGTTGCTCGACGCCGTACGGTACGTAAGCAGCCCTCCAGCGAGCAAGCAGGGGAAAGGAATGTTATGGTGCTCTGGGACTTTGTCCTTTGTTTTTGCATGGTTGTGGGCCTTGGCTTGATTCAGCGAGGAATTGGCACCCAGTTCCTCCAGATCTTTGACGGTGTCCTCCAGCACGCTAGCCAGCACTTCCAATTGCAGTTTTTCTGGCTGCTGGAGCACACTGACAGCAGTCACGCCTAGGCTCACATCCATGCTTTCCCATTGGGACGGATGGCCTGTAACGGAAGAACTAATTACTGATAAAGTACCAGGATCTTTCGTAAACTAATAAAATTGAGGGGACCAGCTGATGGATATAAATTTAATAACAAAGACAAATTCTCATACCTGTTACTGACTCGGACCGGGAATGCTCATCGCTGTCTGAATCCTCCAACTGGTCGTCACTTATGACAAAATGGATGAATTAATACTGCTCAAGTCAAAATCTCTCAGATACATAACCAATTATCATCTGCAAGTCAGCAGGGGTTTCACAATACTAAATTGTTCAACTCACTGTTTAGCTGGAAAAAAATAATTTGGCTTACCTATCGCCCTCAAGTTTGGGCAGGTCTGAGCAAGAGGATGACTCCTCAAGCCAGGCCAAAGTGGGTCTCCGAGACCCCGTCAGGGGTTGCTGGCTGTGCTCACCACCACACAGAATCAGCTGCCTCAAAATGGCCGGGTCATATGGATTAACGTCAAACTTCAGGTGAACCTGATTACAACAACATTTGCATTAGTCCAAGCCAACCATTTACGACTGAAACTCTTCAGGCAAAGTACAGCGCTGACGGTGTGTAATCTGACCTTCATCATTTTGGAAACATCCCAAATACAGATCTTGCCCCTCTTTGTCGCAACGGCCAAGAACTGTGGGCAGCTGCCAAAGCCGTAGCAGGCAATTTTGTCTGAACCGTCAGGACCGTTGGGAAACTGAGCAGGACTGGTTGCCAGTGTCACCGACAAGGGAACATTTTGAGTGTGTTCACCTTTTACAAACGGACAATTAGGGGAATGTCGCTCATGTTCGGACCTGGGGAACATAAAAATATTATTAAATTTACCACACTATCATCCACTTTACAAGCTATACAGTATAATGAACACTATGAACACACCATGGCTCATCCGTTGGTTCCCAACATACTAGACATACACTGCAGGTGAAACACATTGCTCGGTCATCCCCTGATGATGCAGGCTATGGAAAGAGAGGCAGGGTTAGAAAGGTTTACGAATCGCTTGGCCACTTATGGCTGTACTGCCAATTTGCCATACCTGGTGGTAAAAGCCTGCCTGAGCCATTGGATCAGGCTGAGCCCACCGATACCCAACATGTGGCCATGATGTAAACGTCTCCCTTCGGTTGGCCTCACTGTACATTAGAGATCTATAAAAAGGGACAAAAGGATGCATAAAAAATGGATGATTGCTTGTCTATGCATAAATTGTTTTTCTTCTCAAACCAGAACTCCCAAATGGTTTTCTTATGGGGAATGCTCACCTATCTACAGAGCGCCCAGGCCCCACGCCTAGCTCGGGTCGGGCACTTGACAAGAGGTAGGAGAGTCTGTCCATGATGGATGAGGCCACAGACAAGGCAGCTATGTTCTGGTTGATCTTCTTGAGCTCACTAACAATGGCACTGGCAACCAGTTTCATCACATGGTGAGGAAGCTGGAAGGTTACTGTCGCCCACTAAAAAGGAAGAAGAATAAATACAAAATTCAGAAATTGAGTGACTACTTCAACCTCAATTTAAAGAATATGTGTAGTATATACTGTGTAAATCAAATATTGTTGAACTACATGAATGCAGCTGGTAGAAAAGGTGTGCCTATTGGATGGTTTCATTGCCACCATGGAATTAGGTCATTCTGGAATGGCAAGACTAAAACTGCTGTGACGCTGTAACACCAACCTTGGCCACTTTGTGGTTGGCTGCCGTCTCATGTGAGGTATTCTTCAGGCCTTCTTTTAGTTGTACGATAAAGAGATCGTAGCCCTTTGTGTTGGATACGTCGATCTTTTCCTGACAAGCTGACAGCAAATGTTGAGCCTGGAGGAGAAGAAAAAAAAACAAGTATTCTTAACATGTACATCATTTTCTCACACAGTGTTTAGTTTACAGCTAACAGTATTCTTCTAATTAGGGACAACCCCAAGTGTTTTTACTTTCCTCATTGGCTGCCATTGACATTTATCTAAATCGTGCATCTTGTTCCGGAATGAAAAGCCTCGCCTAAGAGCAAATTGCTACATACACAATGCTAGCATCATTTTGAAAAGGGATTTAGAGTAATTGCTGGTACCACAGTCATGTTAGTAAAATATGACATTAAAACAATCTACTAGCCTCTTTCTAAACACTGTAATAAGTCATGCATAAAACCACATGTGGTCCCAACTTTTGATTGTCACTTTTTCTCTCCTTCCCTGTTTTTTTACCTCAGTGACAGGAAGCTCCATCTGAACCAGATCTTCAGGTTTGGTCACTGGAGGTTGGAGGGCTGTGTCCAGGAGAAGGATCCCATTAAGATCCTTCCTGCACCCCACTGCATAGTCGTCAACAAAAAGCACCCTATCCACAGCAGGAAAGTACTGACATCTGACACGGCCGCCGGGTTTAACTGGAAAAGCAGCATAGGAAAAATTCATCATAAATAGGGGTATTTTTGCATGTAAATATATATGGCAATAAAAAAGTTATGTCTGGGTCATTTTCAGAGTCTGGCATGAATGCATATTTTAACACAGGGTTGAAGAGTGAGAACAAAAGTACTCCATGTGTGGGGTGCTACATATTTTGTTGACATTAGATTAATTCTGTTAAAATTAGAAAGTATTAAATCAACCAAACAGGTTTTATTGCCTTAAAGCACAATTCACCCTCCCTAATAAATACATTATTTTATTTGGCAAAATTGCATTCTTTTTTTAGTTTACCAGTATTTATTTTCGACTTCCATTGGATACATTCTCTCCTCCATTTCACTTGATGTATTTTTTCTAATATGTATGCATATGAAAAAACATGTAATTTTACTCTAGAGATATGCTAGTATAACCACAACAAAAAAGCCTCTATGAAAAAACTTAACGGACAAGTACAGATAGCTATTCAGACATCTAAGGAGAGCAGAAAAAGTATCAACCGTGCGTACTTATTATAAACAAATACATCATGAATATTGCTGTTGCTTCCATTTTATTATGTAAAGCACTTTGTCCAGCATGTGTTTGTGCAAACAAAGTGCTATATAATTAACGACCTGCCTGATTTCTTGAAATATGAACACACATCACAAAAGCAAAGTGTGATTAACTTATTTTACAAAAAAAAATCAGCCCAGTATATTCATTGAGATATAAAGGTGCAACTTGTTTTATTTATGAAGAAATCTTGACTTTATTAGCAAACTTGTGTACATAAATGTTCAGGATTGCAATCAGACTTGGTCTGATGCTTTAACCCAAACTGCTCATGCATAACATTGTATGTAAAGACTGTGTTGATCAACATCGCTCCAGTTTTCACTACTTAGCCGTCCAATCTATTTGAACTGGTAAGATGCCAACCCTCCAAGTTGAAATGGATTGGACGTCTTTCCCGTCAATTGTACCCAATGACAGCAATTAATTGATGATCATCGTGGTGTTATGAAACGATGCGCACGGTGGTACAAAACGATGCAAATAGAACTTGCATCCGTTGTTTGTTCTTGATAAAAACAAAAACACATAGGACTGCGCTTTTGCGAGGTGACCCAACTTGCTAATATTAGCCTTGATGGTCGACATGTCATCAAGATGAAGACACAAAGAGTCATTTATCAGGTAAACAATGCTAGCACGGAAATAACCCTTCTTCCTAAGTGCTGTCAAAGCTATACACGCGCCGTGTCATCGTGTGGATCGAAGTATAGATCGCGATCAAATAATCTCATTAGGCCCCAAAACAACTGTGAGTAGCGGCTATCTTTAGTTAGCCGATGTCCCACTCTGAGCTGGTGTTGTGTTGACAATCAGAACCCCGGAGTGGAGCGTGGCTGGCCGGAGCGCTCCAGTAGTAGCCCCGGTAGATCCGGTAGCTGCGGTAACTTACCGTGCTGCGCAGAGGCCTGAAGGATCGCCCCCGAAGTGCCATCAATGACTTTTATCGCCCCTTTGCTGGTGACTGCTAGAATAGCGTTGAGGGCCGGGTGGTAGGAAAGGCTTCGCAGGCCCTCCTCGTCGCAACGCAGGCAACCGTCTCGGAGTACAATCCAGTCCGAGGGGGTGGACGAGCCGGAGCCCGGCGAGGCCGCGGCCGCCATTTTTCCTGGCTTTCCCCTAGCCGTCCCTTCTTGCTTTTGCTCCGAACAGATGACACTATCGATAGAAGTAAATGTACAGGACTGGATCCTGACTGTCACTCCTCTGCCACTGCTGATCCCTTCTGCGGCTTCTTCCCGTCCGCCCGTCAGCGCAGCAGCGGCTATTCACCAACGCCGTTGAGGAAGTCTCGTCACGGATAGACGCTGTCACTTACATGATAGCAAACGAAACTGGCGTAGCTGTAGCTGCATCTCGCGAGACATCCGTGTTTTGGATCGGGAACGGCATGATCAGTTCTTTCCTGCGAGTTATAAGCCTAACATTGTTTTGCATGTCTGTGCCGAGTGCGCTTATTAAAAAGTGAATTCAAGTGATGTAAATAATGATGGATCCACTGGCGGACATATCTTGACCCCGGTGATAACTTCACGAGCGCCTATTGACGTGTTCAAAATGTTTTATATCACGCCGTGTGACGTTTGTGACAAACCTTTGACCAATAGTTCTCTAGATTTTGAGATCAATAACCGTCTTCTAAATTAAAATGTACAAAATGATCTAGAAAGTAGAACCATAATGACAGGCATGGAAGCGCAGTTGCGTTTAAGAACAATGGGACTTTTAACTTCCCACCGACGCCCTCAAAGGTCGCATAAATACACTTTAGTCTACAAATATACTTCCTGAAATGAGTTCCAATTATTTTAAAATGACGGAAATACTCCCATGGATACCAAAAACTAAAACTAGTGTTATACATCAAACCCAATTTGACTGAGGTTTGACCACTCCCTGTCAAAAACGATTAGACGTCTATTGACGTCAATGGCAGTTGATCACGACCACTCAATGATAGGTCTCTCAGTGCAAATACATTTGGGTCTATGACTGATAATGGTAACTAATAATCCAGAGGTTTATAAACATATATATTCTCCCATCCACTTAAATGACGCTCACATAACATACCTACTGAGAATTGTCATAAACAACCATTTTATTCCTGCTGTAATTTCATAAACAATCTACACTCCAGGGGAAAAAAACAGCAACTGTTGTCATTTTCTTTTGAAATTTGTGAAAAGTTATAATAATGATGCACAGGAAAAAAATCATTCTTCTAACCAAATAAAATAATTCTGAATTGAAAAAATATTTTCCACCACATTCGCAAACCGGAATTCCTTATTTGCTATAGTATCATTTCAATCTTTAAAAATGTGTAAATGGGACCCTTCAGTCTATTGCACATCATATTACGAGGATTGTAAGGTTAAAATTGTAAACCGGGGCATTTTTTTTTATTGAACATGATGAAGGTGAAACTATATACACAAGTAACATTGAAGGACTCTTTTTCCAATGTGGGATTAGTGTCACTGTCCATGAAAAAGTCCAGAGCTCAAACTCATCCAGTCAGACGCCGGTATAAAGCGATAGGAAGTAAATGTACAAAAGCAAAATGGGATATATGAGAAGAGGCTTTTTTGTTTTAAATTCATCTCCGACAAGCAGTGACGCCGCACTGTAAGCAGCCCAGAAGACTCCAAACAGCTAAAAATGAAGAAAACAACAATTACTTTTTTGATCAAATGTTTTGCTACTTTATGCACACCTGGAAAAACTGAAAGACATTATGTTGATAAAATAGGCATACTAATTGATATGAAATCCTCTTTTGCAAATGTTTATCAGAATTAGCCAGATATGAGAGCATATGAATATTTTGGACTCACCTTGATAAAGGTAGAAACCACCTCAAAACCTCCAATTACAAGAAGTAAAGGGGATATGACAATGAGTGGAAGAAGGGAATATCCGATCACTCCGAGAACTTGACCGTAGGAAACCTACTCGAAACAAAGCTGATTAGGACTTTTAAAAATGTAAAACACATACTGGCTAAAATCCAGTTCGACTTACCTCACCGCCAAGTACTCGAGCCAACAGAAAAATTGTTAGTGAACCAAATATCCAGATTGTGATGATCCAGGAAACCACCTGAGAATAAAAAAACAAATAAACAATCTATTTGTAGGAGTCTTCTCTGATATTGTAAAAATAGATGATCAAATGAATGGCTGAATTTAGGCCGTCACCAAATGATTTTCTCACCCTAAATTGTCCATAGATCGAGATCATGGAGAAGAGGAGCACCACAGCAAGAGGGCCCCAGAAGTCCGGGTTATCTCGGACCACCTGTCTGTTGTATCCCAATGATGGCATTGGCATAAGCACGCAGCGGATTTTGTAGTAGATGTCCTTCAAGTCAATGTCCAGCTCATCTCTAATCACACATACATCATATTCAAGGCAGCAGTATTACTAAGTGTTATTAATGGATTTGCACACCAGAATGATATTCAATTACATTAGGCAAAGTAAAATTTACACAAATTTGTCACATTCATGATATGGAACACTTTGGCAATAACCAAATAGATGCTGAAATGGATTTTTAATACAGTTTTAAGAGAGATCTTGACTTACAGAAGAGGTTTGCTCTCCTCTCCATCATCTTCCTCCACCTCCAGCAGCCAACCATAGCCTCGCTGTCTAAGGAAGGCAGTGGCATAGGGGTCTCTACCAGCATCACTGCCCATATTCAGCCTAATATCTGGGGCTTGAATTGTGCCACTGAGCTCTGTGGGACATAGGATTTTATTTGTTTATTTTTTTAAAATACTTTGTAAAACGCATTGGTCAGTTACATAATTCTGGTTTGGGACCTAAACATGAACATGCATGAATTAAATCTGTAGACTGAACAGTACCGATAATAACAATCCGAAACGGCGTAATTACGCCCAGTGATGCACATTTTGGCCTCCTGCACTTGGTGATACTCGACTAGCATTAGCTTACCTTGCGCCTCTGTCGAGGAGACGAATGTAAAGTCTCCGTTGTTCGGAGAAAACTGCATGTTCTCACTTTGAACGCGTCAATTTAAAAAAAAAAAAGAAATACGCTGTCATTGATTACAGCACTTGGTGGCATTTAACTACAACATGTTGTTTTCGTTCGCCCGACTCTGCAATACAAAGCGGAAGTGCAAGGAACGCTGGGAAATTGGACACGTCCTATGATGCGTTCATGTGTTTTGGAGTCATTGTGGAAATTAGATAACTACACTTACAAAACTACATATGTAAAACATATACCAGGACATAAATGAAGCTAAAATGACACAAAGTAAATGGCATTGATCAACCAATTCAAATATCCTTCTTACTTCTGACTGATTAAACCCAGGTAAAGAGGTGGGCGGCTGCCACCACTGGTGTCAAAATTGACTCCGCCTCCTTCATCTTTTTATCCAATCGGAGCAGTTTATACATGGATGACACGTTGGCGGTAAAACTAAACATGCTTTCAGTCTTTCCTGGTGCGTTCGAGCCACAAACCCGAAGCTAAGAGATAGTAGATAAAAGGTTGGTTGTAAATCCTTATTAAATGCATCTTTACTACATTTGTTCCGATCTCGTTTTACACCCCTATTTTTGTGTTTATTGGTGAAAACAGTTGAGGGATGGAGCAACCCAAAATCGCCTTAATGTGTTCTTGCAGAAATCCCTATGAAATGAACGGCTAACTAACCGATAATCCCGCACAATATAGTACGTTTCCTTGAACAAACTTGAAAATGGTCAAAAGTCAGCGTTTGTTTCATTGAATCGTCACATTCTACTTCTACTGCACTACTTCCACCTTTCTGCATTGCAAACATAATTTGATCTCCATATCCTTCACAGTCCCTAGTATACATACAATTTTGTGAACATTATTGCATTTTGCAAAAATGGCTGTAAACTTTCCTGAAAATGGGTTCCCTTCTTTGTCTTTGTGTTGCAGCATTGAACTTTGCCAATCATGGGCATCCCTGGGCTATTACAGTTCATCAAGGATGCAGGGGAGCCCATCAATGTGAAGAAGTACAAAGGTCAGACGGTGGCCGTAGACACGTACTGTTGGCTTCATAAAGGTGCATTTTCATGTGCCGAAAAACTTGCAAAAGGAGAACCAACTGATCAGTAGGTCCATCAAAATGATATGCATAAGCTGAAGATGCCAACCAACCGCCATTGATTGTCCTATTTGTGTGCCCACTTTTAGGTATGTCTGGTACTGCATGAAATTTGTGGACATGCTGTTTTCCTTCAATGTGAAACCAATTCTTGTATTTGATGGACGCAATCTACCATCAAAACGAGAAGTGGAAAAGGCCCGCAAATTGTGAGTTCCAAACCTTGTGAATCCTAAATGAATACAAAATGGAGATATCTTGGTTACTTTATTTTGATTCATGTCAAAAGTTATTATGACAGTATTATTTAAGGATAGATGAAAATTTTGTTAGTAGAGGTTCCCCTGTTTATATGGAATATTTACACTCCTATCGTTCCAGGCGCCGAGAGACCAACCTCCAAAAAGGCCGGCAGCTGCTACGAGACGGTAAACTTTCCGAAGCCAGAGACTGTTTTGGCCGCTGTGTCAACATCACTCCAACTATGGCCCATGATCTTATTAAGGTTCATTCTAAAAAAATTAAAAAAACATCTGTCATATTTATTCTATGTAGCATAAAAGTATGAAAATGTACGTAACATGTTTTTGTTATGCTAGGTTGCCAGGGCGAGAGGGGTGGACTGCATTGTGGCTCCATATGAAGCTGACGCTCAACTGGCTTACCTGACTAAAGCTGGTTTGGCTCACGCGGTCATCACAGAGGACTCTGATCTTCTGGCATTCGGCTGTAAAAAAGTAAGGGACAATTGTTAAAGGCTGTATCTTCTACTTCATATGCTGGGAAACTTAAAGAAAATTCTATAACGCTCGATCAATGGGGATAAATATCCAAATTTGGTTGTCTTTTGTCACAATGAATCCCCAATGTTGTCATCCCTCACAATGCAGGTGATCCTAAAAATGGATAAGTTGGGTAATGGGCTGGAGATCGACCAGAGTAACCTGGGCCGATGTCGCTCTCTGGGCAACATTTTCACAGAGCAGAAGTTTCGTTACATGTGCATCCTCTCCGGCTGCGACTACTTGGCCTCGCTGCATGGTATTGGCCTGGGCAAGGCGTGTAAACTGCTGAAATTGGCAAAAGAGCCTGATATCCTAAAGGTGATATGACGTAAAATTCAACTCAGAATTTAGCTGTTTTTTTTCCTCTGACCTGTCTGCTTTTGACGTCAGGTGATAAAGAAGATGGGCCAGTACTTGAAAAAGGATCTAGTAGTCCCTCAGGAGTACATCGAAGGATTTGTCAAGGCCAATCAGACGTTCCTTTATCAGTTGGTATTTGATCCCATCAATAGGAAGCTTGTCCCTCTCAACCCGTATGAAAATGACATCAACCCTGCTAGTCTAAGCTATGCTGGGGCGTATCCTTGACTGTCACTGTTGGAAATTCAATTTAAATAACTTTTCCCGGCCTTCGACAACATGGGCAGCAAAGCAAACCCCTTAACTCTATTCCTTTAAAGTCCCATCGAAGACAAAATAGCCTTTCAGATGGCACTAGGAAATCTTGACTTCAACACAATGGAGAAGATTGATGACTTTAACCCAGAAAACCTTATGACACAGGTAACCATGCCCAAATGGCTATTTTCTTTTTTTGTGGGGAAAATCTAATCAAATTGAAGTTACTGACAAGATTGAACAATGACTCCTTTTTTTTACCAGCACATAAAACGGTGCAGCAGCAGCTGGAACGACAGTCCTAGTGGTTTCAGCATCTGGGATCGAAGTAGTAAAGCAGCAGCTTCACGAGCAGCCCATCCTGAGGAGTCCACTGAAAGGCCTCCATCCACTAGGGGGAAGGAGAGAGTCATCAACCTGACAGGGGTTAGGTTGCCCTGCAAAAGCCTGCAAGTGAAAAGACCAAGACAAGGTAAGACAGTCACATGAAATCCAATTCATTTGTATAAATGTTTTTTAAAAAGTACTTTTTGAGCACAAAACTAAATGAATGAGAAAATGATTATCCAAGAAAATATTCATTAGTTTTCATAAATCCATCTAAAATCTGCACCCAATAAAAATTGGGAAGAATTTTCTATTTTTTATTAATTTATGGTAAAATACAGTATATACTGGATTCTCTTGAATTATTTTTCTATGTGGGGACCACATTTTTTTCCATGGGTGACATTTGACATTCCTACAAAATGAAAATAAAGGATACTATTATCACATGAATGTCCACTTTACCTGCCTGCTACTCCCTTCTCCAGACAGCTGTCTATCAGACCAAGATGTTCTACACCAGTACTCGTGTGAGGTGAAGCGATCCAAATCCACTCCGGAACCTGAAACGTCATCACCAATCAGTGGGACACGAAACCGCTTTGCCACACTCTTGCAGAGACGAAACCAGGATGTCCAGGACCAAGATCAGGTCGTAAGCAGCAGGTGGGCAAGCCTCCATTGATGGCGGGTTGAATCCAGTCGGCGTCGATGTTCTGCCAGACAGGGCACATTTGAGTTCATTCAGACAGTGCATTGGGAATGTCTAAGTTATTAGTAGCCTAAAAGAAAACAAACTTGAAACTAACCACCGGTATGAGGCAAAACAAAAAAAATGTTTTAGGACTTCCCATAAAGTCGAAAAGATTATGCCACTTAGGCTATCTTCTTAACAAAGACTATTTATATTTTTGCACAAGCATGCCGCAAGATTAAATCTGTCTCTCTTCCCCGTAGATTCTTCAGCAATTCCAGTTCCACCACCAGCATTATAGTGGAATCTGCTCAGGTGGGTTTGGATCACAGTGTGGTGCCCCAAGCCACAAGCCCCATTGCCCACACGTTTGACCCCGGCAGCGATGACTCCGGCTCGGAAGGCCCAGAAGCCCCTTCCGTCCAAACGGCCAGTCCTCCTCTGTCTCCTAAAGACAATTCCCCCAATTCAGCCAGTACCGGTCTAAGACTATTTAACTGGTCAGACAATTCGCCCTTGACTGATAGGTCGCCGACACCCAAGTCCACTCCACACCTCAATGCTTTGCGGCAGTTCCAGTTCAAGAAGGATATTTTGTCCTTATCTACCAAGTCATCCAATGATAGAAACTCAAAATTGGAAGACAAGCTCATGGACTCTTCTCCCACCCAGGACAGCACCAGCGCCTACTTTTCAGAATCGAAGCCTCCTGTCTTTTCCTCAAACAAAGGGGAAACGTCTGCTCCCATCTTTCAGCCCACACGTGTAAGTTGATACAAAACTATTAATTTCATGACCGTGTGACCGTGTTTTTTTTGTCTCCTCGTGCCCTCTGATTGGCTGGCCACAAATTCATAGTGTCCTCCGCTTCTGGCCCGAAGTCAACTGGGATAGGCTCCAGCGCCCCCCACAACCCTAGTGAGGATAAAGCAGTTCAGAAAATGAGATGAGACTGTAGAACAAACAGATAATCTTGCCTATATAAAAATCTAATGTCTGATTTATTTCCCACAGGTTGCAGGTCTAGCAAAGTCCAACAACAGTCTGATTAAAGTCCCAAAAATGCAAGCTTTGGGACCAGCTCGGGCCAGTGGACTGAGGAAGAAATCCACCCCAAACAACGAGAACAAACCTGCTTTCCAGGCCACCATTAGTAGTCTGTGGAAGAATTACAGCTTCAAAAAGTAATTAGTTTTTTTAAGTACTTGTGACATTTGAATGTGGTTAATCGTCAGATTATTTTCCATTATTTAAGAAATCACAAGTTATGACAATTTTTTTATTCTAGTAGAGATGAAATGATTTCGACAAATGTCTTTGTTTATGTAAACAATCTGGCATTTTGACTGATTATGTATCACTTACTGTGTTGCCATTGTGTTTTCTAGAGATACTGAAAAGATGACATCTTGTCAGAAAAGTGAGCAGAGCACTTATTGAAGGCAATCTGGCATCCAGTTAACATTTGCTACTTTGTATTGAAATGTTTCATAATGCACAGTTGTTGTTGTTGTTGTTTTGACAATTTCATTGTATCTTTTTTTAATGATATCATACCATAGACATTAAAGGAAGAATCTTTGCAACCAAAAAATGTTTGACTTTGTTTGTCATAGTGGAAGTGAATGCTTTCGTGTAAACTGAAAATTTCTCAGCCTGCACGATTGCACACAATTGTCATGAAAGTTTTAAATTGTATTTTGGGGTCACTGTCCGTCCTGCAGTACTATAATTGATCATTAAATTCCTGTTTAAAAATCCACATTTATAGGCAATTTAATCTGCAAGAATACACAAGACTAACATGTTCTTTTTGCTCATTAAAAAAACATGTTGTGCGTTAAAATGTTTCCGGTTTTAGCGAAACCTCACAGGCAGCATACCGATATTGATGCCTATTTTTGCTGTGCAGTCGATACAGTGTTAACTTCTACTTTTCAATAGGTGAAGCCAATTTTCAATAAGTGTGGTCTTGGTTTTGTGCCAATGCTAATTACACATCATTCAAGCATGTACAATGTTCATTCCAGCGGAAGAATTTAAAGTTATATTGTCTGTGTTCTCCGGGTGTTTTGGATGATTTTGATTCCACAAAAGGCTAAAAAACTGTTCTCTCTTATCAGATGTGACTTTTTTTGAAGATATACATTCTAAATTACTCTGCAGTGTACAAATAAAGTGATTTTGCTATTTTCAAGCAGTAATTGCCTTGGTGTCTGTCTGTAATGTTGTTGTTTTTTTTCGGGGACACCCTAAAAAAAACTTAATACCTAAGTAATACATTTTAACAATTAATCCTGTGTTTTGATAACAGAGCAAACATTGCTTTTCATTTTTCCACAAGAGCCAGTTGGCTTTTTTTTTCTTTCAAACAAACTAATCAACAATAAAATTAACTTTAGTTAACTGAACTAACTAGATTAACAAGCAATAACTTTATAGAGTTACACCTTAGATGAGGTATTCTTCCTTGGAAGTCATAACACTGCCTCTGTCATGTTTACTATGTTAATTTTGATTTTTGTGATAGCATAGGTAACAATAAGACAGGTTGCAATTGTTGAAACAGAACTGTCATTAACTAATGATGAATGAAGTCCTTACGCAATACATTCCATTCTAACAGTGGTTGTTGTTGAAGAGGATGGATGTATACGAAGCATTGTTTTAAAAAAAAAAGCGAACAAGTACATGAATTTTATTACAGTAGTTATTCGACAGTGTTGCTATGGGGCAAAATTCTTAAACTAATTCGAATACCAGCCATTCTTCCGTCTCTATTTGAAGCAGCCTGACACACTGTTACACAAGGTAACCCAGGCCTCATCCATAGCTCTAGCTTCGAAACCTCACCTAGCATAGTTAACATATTTAAATCATTTTGTTCGAACATTTTTATATTTTTATATGGACAAAGGAAAACAATGCATGACTTTTTTCATGTGCATTCAACCAGAATTGGAGGAAATTTGCTTTATGATGACTGAAAATAAACATAGACCTTTCTGATTTTCTCCTAAATAACCATAAATAGTTGGTAATAAACTTGGTATTCTATGTTAGTAGTATTTACAATTGTAATTATTCATTAATACAGGAAAGAAATGCCAAATTAATAAATAAATGCCATTTTACCAGGTTATTTGGGACTTAAACTGTCCTCCAATATTGGAATGAATGTAGTATCTATGTGAATTTAGTGCTTGCTAAATGAACTGAAAAGAAATGTGAAGATAGGCCTTCATTCAGAACTCTTGAAAGAATGATAAAGATTTCAACAACACAGAGAGTCTGTAAAAAAAAAAGAAAAAAAAAGATAATGATAAGAATGTTGTTTCTCGGCATTCCCTTTTGAAAACATGACACGAGTAAAACGCTCCAAGTCTTACAACATTCTCCTCATCAACATTCAGGATTTGGCCTCACAAAAGTGCACCGAGTACAACAGTGAACACATGAACCCATGCATCTATGCTTGAATTCATTCATTCATTCATTCATTCACCCATCCCAGTCAAAATAAATTTCACGAAAAATCAAATTTGATAACAAATTTCTGCTGATCTGTGGTTCATCCCCCCCAAAAAATACTCTACGGAATTTATGAAAACACTACGCCACCTGTGACTATGTTAATTCAAATTGGCCTTGCATAACAGCCATCTATTAAGTACGTAACCCTTAGCACACTTTGTATAGTCAATGAATGAGCATGTCTATAAGGTTTGTTATTAGTCCGACCCTTCCGACACCATAGGAATCTGCTTTTTCGCCACATGCTCTGAATTCCTTTACCACGGGTAGCACTTAGCAGACAGAGCCGCTCCACATCGACCGGAAAAGCAATTTGTTTCCGCTTAACTGTTAACATGCGTACAGATTTATCATTGTTTCCCTATTGTTACACATGGGGAAATGATCAGATATTATGTAGGGTTCCTTGTTTGGCTACTTTGTCTCAAATTTCCCTGCACGTGAACTCATGAAGCCTGCTGGGATGGTATCAATCAGAAAAGAAGAGCTGTGATGAAATAAGAAGGAATGTAGTGAGGACGATGTATACATAGCTGTCATAGCAAACCCCACCCAACATGCCAACAAGTTTGGACTATCAGAGGGGACATCACCCCCGACAGTCCAACAAAAGGTTTCATTGCTGAAATGCTTTTGAAAGAAAGTAACCCAAAACAAAAAGGAACAGTAGTTGCCCTAAAATGAAAAGGTAGAGAAACCTACAAATCAAGGAGTGACAACCCAGTATGAGCATGAAAGAAAGTATTCCCAGAAATCCTCCAGAAATCAAAAACGTGAACTGGAACCAACAGAAACGTGCACGGAAATTCCCCAAAACAAAAGGAGGGTCATAAAAGCAATAAGAAATGACCTAAAATTGCCTCAAAATCAACAGGTGGTAACCCGGAAATCAACATACTACCTTGAATTGCTCAAAAATCAACAGATAGTGACCCATAAATCAAGATGTGACCTGCCAGGGATTATCACACAAATGCCTCCAAGCCCACAGAAAGTGCCTCAAACGCAATAGAAAAAAAAAAACATAATTGCTCTCAAATCAACAGAGAGCGACCTAAAAGTCAAGTGACCCAAACATGCCCTAAAATCAAGAAGAAACAAGTCATCAACACCTCGAAACTAAAGCATCCCCACATAATTCCTCCAGAAATTACTTTTTCCAATCCTCCTGCTTGAAACAGATTGGATGTCTACAGGTGATAAACACCGTAACAAACCGATGTTTGGACGCCACGCAATTGGGCGTTGAACATTTGAAAGACTTCCATGTAAATGCAGGCAGGCATCAAGGGCTTAAACCCGAAGTACAGAAACCAAAGTTAGCCAACACAACACAATATCACTTTTGTAGTCATTTGTCTACTGGGCAGGGTTGTTTGTGACTCACCTTGCCAAGCTTACTTAGTCTGCACGTAAACACAAAAAGCTTACTTTTATCAGCACATCACCATTGCTGAAAATGATACCATTCAACCATCCAATCCTATTTTAACTGGGACTGTCTGGGAGAAAAGTCCTATTTCAGCACCATTGACAGCGCCGGACATCCAATCCATTTGGACTTGAACAAAGTCAGTCAAGAAGATTGGACGGTGAGCGCCATCGATGGCAGCCGACAACTTCACCGAATCAGTGCGTGATGTTGAAACTGTTGAAATTCTTGAACAGTTTGACTGTGACTTAGAGGAATTTGAAACATCCTTTTTGGTGGTTGTTTATATTGTGGTGTCTAATCATGAATGTAACTTGATAGAAAAAGGTTGAAGCTTGGATGCCTCATTTAATAAATAATACAGAAATACATGCATATTGTAAATACATGAAAATAGTATTCATGCCAAAACACATTTAGGATAAATTATAGGTAATCTAATTCATCAGCCAATCACTAAAAATACACTTTTTCTGAATCTTTTTCTGTGCAGCCGTGTCACGTCGCATCCCAATCGTACCAAAAAACAAGCATAATATATATGACTGTCACATTAATATAGTAATCGCGTATTGTGCAGATCATAGCACTTATCGATAATAACTGTGACAAGTGAGAAGGCTTTGCAATATATTACAAAACAAAACAACAGTCACGTTGCAACAACTATAATAAAAGCCAAAATGTCACCAAGGTATTAAGGCCTCTAATTCGTGGAAGTCCAATGAAGGGCTTGTATCATTAGTTCTCTGTAAACCTGGTTAGGCCAGTTCTAAAAGAAAGGCGTGTTCCTCTCTGCAAAGACTTTTTCTCGAAGTGCACCTCGTCAGGTTTCGAGTGTTAAAAGGCCGCGGAGTCGCTTTGGCCGACATACTTTTCAAGTGAGGTGTTGCGCCGCTCGGGGAAAGGAAAGGGGGTGCGAGGTGAGGCCGTCTAACCTGTTCTCCTGGTTGTCCTCTAGCTTCTCGGCATTTAACTGGCAGATTCTTGGCATCTTTGCGGCAGAACGAGAGGGAGACGTTGAAGAAGAAGGAGACGGCTCTGCTTGGGCTTTTTCCGAGGTGGAGGCGTCCCTGGAAGCGATATACGGTACAGTTGACATCCACTTCAAAATAATTGGGTGCTTTTAATTAGCTTGCGGTGTTTATCTCTTAGCTTTTTGCAATCTACGATAATCTGATAGTGCAGGGATGCGTGTACAAATGAAGGAGTCGTCAACTTTATAAGGAGTATGCACCAAGTATTCAGTTTATTGTTTGGCACTGATTTTGGACGGTCTGTGAATGCTCACCTTTCAGTGCCATTTGACCAGTCAGAGGGCGTTCGGCCATGTACTTTAACATCTACTGCAGATTTCAACTAAAATATTTACAGGCCAAAATTGCTTCCAGATTAAAGTTTGCTTAAATAGACTCAGAGCTGCCAACCTCCGTTGATCCCATTTCAGGAGTACCCACGTCCCATTTCCGGAGTTTATCCGGAGTAAATGCGATTTAATCAAAATCAATATGCGCTGAAGTTAGGGTTAGGGTCACAAGACGAATCATTTGTCAGAACTCGGATAATTCACAATGATCTTGTGTTACCCAATTCATCCAGTTTGCAGTGCAGTTGAATCAAGATTGCGATGGTGCGAATTTTGAGGCATTTAAATGGGAAATGTGGTACTTTTCCAAAATAGCTGCTTGAAAAAAACCTTAAGTTTTAACAAATTTTCGGGATTTTCGGAGTTAAGGGCTGTCCGGAGTCCAGGAGTTTGCCTTGCATTTCCAAGTAAACTACTGAAATTCCAGATTAGTTGGCACCTCTGTTAAAACTGATACATTTCAGCAATCATTGCCTGAACACCTACCTCTGGCAAAGGCTTCACTGAAACTTATCAGTCTGTAAGTAGCCTTTAACCAAAAAATCTGTTGTGGAAAATGAAGGAAATGATTTATAAGAAGGCTCCAACCTGCATGGATTTGACATGGATTAGTGGCAGCCAATGAGCTGTGACATGAGAAAAAGTGAAATGATTTGGTTGTTTGTTTACATGCTGTTATGCTTTACCTTTTCTTCGGTAGATGTGTTGCAGTCACTTTGTTGCGTTTATTCGTGGGGACGGTCGGGTGTGGTTGACAACCAGACTGTTATGTGGCAGAATACACGTGTCCATCACAGTGGCATGTGGGGGAATGTAAACCAACTCGTCCTCAAACATTCAGGCCTCGGATTCCTGAGGTGCGGTGTTCGAGGCTTGTGTTGTTTGTGTGACTTGCAGACTGCACCACCTGCAAGCATAAAATCATCCCTTAATTCACAATTAATTGTTAGATTTTGTTGGTGTTGAACAATTGCTCCATGTTAAATAATGCGAGCTCTCATTCAATAAAATTGTCTTTTCCTATTTTTTAGATTGACACAGCGTCCATGGTCTAAACACACCTAACGAATAATGGTGAGGTGAAGAGCCAATGGTGAAGGTCGCTTTGTTTCGATTCTAAAAAGTGTTCCTACACCCCTTTGTTTCCTAGAGCACAGTCAGCATGAGCAACCTTTCTCAAGGCCTGGCTTTGGATGCTTCCGGAAACAGACCGGTCATTTTAGGAAGCCCAGATGGCGCTGTTGTTGGAAACAGCGGCGCGCAAACAGGTAAGAGAAAAGGTTGACTCCAACGTAAGCCCGACACGCTTAAATAGGAAAGATCATTTGACGGATTCCCAATCATTTCAGTCAATGACATTGTGGCCGCCACGATCCGCCTCGATCATCTGAGTCCAGATGAAGTGCAGAATTTCCTGAAGGTGCTGCAGCCATATGACAACAACATGCATGTGGTGACCAAGAAACAAATCGGCACCAGTGCCAGCCTCAACTCGTTGGGATATGGCATTCAAGAACCAGCTGGGGTGACTTGATTTTCTTATTCTCAAGCAAGACTGACACAAAACTCCTAAAGGTAATTGTTAACCAAAATTTGTTTTTGAATCAACAGACACTCAACGGGGACTGGGGGAAAGCAGATCTGGATGTATCCACTCAAAGTCCAGTTTCTGCCTTCGATAGCCCGACCGCAATGTTACAAGCCGCTCAGGGGCTTAGGACTCAATTAAATGGTTCAGTGGGCAATGAGCTTCCCAATGTCAATCTAACAGAGCCATCAGCCGACGCAGAGTTTACGTCACCCTCCCTTGCAAAACTTGGCTCAGATCTCAACGGTACCCTCACCACTGGAGAGTTAACAGCACCCTCCCTTGCAAACCTCGGCTCAGATGTCAACGGCACCCTCACCGCCGGAGAGTTTATGGCACCCTCCCTTGCAAAACTTGGCTCAGGTCTCGACGGTGCCCTCACCACTGGAGAGTTTATGGCACCCTCCCTTGCAAAACTTGGCTCAGGTCTTGACGGTTCCCTCCCCACTGGAGAGTTTACGGCACCCTCCCTTGCAAAACTTGGCTCAGGTCTCGATGGTAACCTCACCACTGGAGAGTTTACAGCACCCTCCCTTGCAAAACCTGGCTCAGGTCTCGATGGTACCCTCACCACTGGAGAGTTTACGGCACCCTCTCTTGCAAAACTTGGCTCAGGTCTTGACGGTACCCTCACCACTGGAGAGGTAACGGCACCCTCCCTTGCCGGGTTGGCGAGTCCCCACATTGTCAATAGCGGTGCTTCACTCGACATTAACAAACCTCATTTAAAGTCAGGTAACCTCAATTATAAAGCCCCAGATTTTACAATGCCAAAATTTGGTCTACCGCCAGTCAAAATACCAGCGATAGATGGGGACCTAAATCTCCCTTCTGTCAATGGCGAAACAAAGGGTCTAGATATGTCTTTACCAAACTTAGACATTACCAGTCCTAATGTGGGCCTGAATGGACCAAACGTGGATTTAAAGGGTCATGATGTCAATATTGATAGCCCACGTGCTGACATTGGTGTCTCATCAGAGCCTTTCAAGTGGGGGCAACTAAGGGGGAAGTTGAAGAAGCCCAAATTGCCTGGTGCAAAAGCCGATCTGAACCTAGATGCAGACCTGAAAACACCCGGAGCGGATTTATCTCTCCCCAAATTGGAGGGTGGCTTAGATGCAC
Source organism: Stigmatopora nigra (assembly GCF_051989575.1). NCBI lineage: Eukaryota > Metazoa > Chordata > Actinopteri > Syngnathiformes > Syngnathidae > Stigmatopora > Stigmatopora nigra. Next base: position 6,811,962 of record NC_135519.1, on the reverse strand, counting down.
CAAATATTGATGTCAACTTGCCCACTGCTGATCTGAAAGGGCCAGATTTGGATATTCAGCCCCTAAATATTGAAGGACCGTCAGGAAAATTTGTCTGGCCTCATCAGAAATGGAAGAAACCAAAATTAAGAGGGCTAAAGGGAGACTTTGATGGAGATATAGGCTTGAATAAACCTGATTTAAACCTTTCAAAACCAAAGCTTGATGCCCAGCTGGACCTCCCAAAAGCTGACTTCAAAGGCCCCAATATAGACGTGAAGACCCCAAATCTTGACATTGACACGCCATCTGTGAAAAAAAACTGGCACCTGAATTTGAAGAAACCCAAACTACCCAACTTAAATCCACCAAACATTGACCTCCCAAGAGGGAGCATTGATGCTGGCATAGATGCCCCAGACGTCAACCTGAATTTACCTAAGGCCAATTTAGATGTTGACGCCCCAGATTTGGACATTGGGGCTCCATCGGGTAGAATCAAGTTCCCAACCATGAAAAGGCCCAAGTTTCGATTTGCTGGACCCAAGATGAAAACCCGAAGCCTTGACCTTGATACACCTGACCTTAGCCTTTCTAGTCCAGATGCATCACTTCATGGCCCTGATCTGAATTTACCCAAAGCTGATGTTGATGTTAAAGTGCCCGATGTCGATGCATCTTTGAAGACCAAATGGCCCACTCTGAAAAAGCCAAAATGGGCCATCTCCGGCCCAAAGATTAATGGTCCAGATTTAGACACTCGTGTTTCAACACCTGACTTGAATCTCACAGCTCCAGATTTGGATGGTGAGCTAAATGCACCAGATCTAAATCTAAATGGACCCAAGTTAGACATTGATGCTGGAGTGCCATCTGGAAAATTTAAATGGTTCAAGAAGCCCATGTTTGGTACACTGAGGGGTCTAAAATCAGAGATTGACGGTGATATCAAAGTGCCTGATGTGGATCTTAAACCATCTGATTTGGATTTGACAGGACCGGATCTCAATATCAACGGCCCAAGTTTAGATGTCCAAACTCCTGATGCGCATATTGAGCCAATTGATGGTAAACTGAAGTTTCTAAAACTTAAAATGCCCAAATGGCCCAAAATGAAAGACGCAGATCTAGATACAAATATCAAAAGGCCAAGTTTTGATGCTAACCTTGATGTTCCTAATTTAGACCTAGAAACACCCGATCTGTCCATATCACCATCAAAGCTTGGAGGTAGTCTTGATACACCAGATATTGACCTGCATTCTCCTGGACTTTCAAGTGGGAATGTCAAGTTTCCAAAAATAAAGTTGCCTACACTGTCAGGTCTAAAGCTAGAAAAGCCTAATCTTGATCTGAACACAGATGTCAAGGCTCCAAAACTTGATGTGGCTTCTCCAGATGCCGAAATTGGCGGTGGATTTGTCTCTCCAGATTTGAGTCTCCCAGATTTAAATGGGAGCACATCCTTGAATCTTTCGGCACCAAGCCTAAGTACTAAATTGCCAAATGGTGAGCTGGAAGCACCTGACGTCAAACTCAATGGCCCAGATGCAAATTTGAAAACGCCACTCGTAGGCTTGAATTCCTACTCGGGAGACTTTAAAATGCCCCATTACAAGGTTCCCAACCTGGAACTTTCAGGCAGCGAAGTAGAAGTCCCTAGTCCTCATCACTCAGTTCAGGCTGGATTGGAGACACCCAATGTCAATGTAGGCGTGCCAAATGCAGACATAAATGGTCCGAAGATTACTGGTGGCATAAAAGTACCAGAATTAGATGTGGAATCTCCAAAAGTAGACGCCAGTCTTGAAAAAAACAAACTGCCACATTTTAAGTGGCCAAACCTAAGTTTCTCAGGAGCCAAAATTAAAACACCTGAAGTTAATACCAGTCCAAAACTGTCACTTGAAGGCACGGACACTCCTGAAATTGCTATTAAAGGTTCTCCCAAAAGTAAACTGAAATGGCCCTTTAAATGGGGATTTAGAAGCAACTCCGAGGACACTGATGAGCATGAAGGTGACGCTGAAACTCCTAGATTTAGAACACACACCTTGCCTAAAGCCTTCATGGACACTAAAAGTGAGACCCAAGATTTCTTTAGCCAGTCCAAAGCGGAAATCGAGGCCAGGGATTACGTCGTGAGCAAAGGGGTCCGTTTGCCAGTCGTAAATGTACCGACAAGAAACGGGGAAAGGGTAGACATCATGGAAAGGTTAAAAATGGCACAAGAAAAGGTATCGTCAACACATTCCACACCGACGGAGGACAAAACTCTATACCTGAAGATGGCGCCTCCGACCCTTGATGCGAATGGAGAAACGGGAGACTCTGGTTTAGTTCGAGGAGGGACGTTCAAAGTGGAAAATCCTGAATCTCCACTGGGCTTGAAGGTTCCTGGTTTTTCGAGTGAACATGAAAATACCAAATTATCATTAGGCCTCTCCAATATGTTAGGCCTCGACGTCAATTAAATAGATGCTGATTGCTAACTTTGCATTAAGCGGAGCCAAGCCGAGAAAAAGCTAAATGAAGAGAGATCTAACTTTAAGCTATGTTCATATTTTCTGTTATTTAAATATATATAGTATATATATATACATATATATATATGGAAAGTTGTTTTCTTTTAAAAAGATTCATTTGCAAATATAGCTTTCCTCGCACACTGCATTGATTTTCGGAGAAAGCATATCATTTTCCTTTTGATGAAGTAACTGTGAATGTGATTTGTGAATTGTCTTCAATAAAAACAACAGTACGCTAAAAATCTCATCAATGAAGAAATAAAACCTTGTTTTGTATCAAAATCAATGTGCAAAGGTAGAATGATGCAAACTTGGGGTTGGGACCAATTCTATGGTAATATATAAATAGGGATACTCACACTCATCGGCTGCCAAACTTGCAGGATACGTTTGTAATACGAACGGTGTTTTGCCAGCTTTAACCTCGAAGGTCACCAAAGGTCACATAAGGAATTTTGGAAAAATAGATGGTCACAATTGTATGCCACGGTTGAGTGGCATGGTAATGAGGGTTAGTTTTGACTGTTTTGATTGAAGTCTGCTCTCTCACAGAGCTCTTCAAGTTAAATACATCAATATTTTAATATACAATAATTACTCATAACTATAATAAATATATAGCTAATTAGAATTGAGGCCTGACGTCCACATTTGTGACCGTGACATGTTGGGTTGTATCCACATATGTGGAAAACAGGGTACAGTTTTTGTTATTGTGATTACCGAAGTAGTCACTTGCACTATACAACTAAAACCATAATTCATTTATTTACATAGATGCTGCACCCCCCCCCCCCCCCCCAATCTCCAAAATTCTTGTGACCTATGAAAAAAAATCAGTCCATTTCAATCCTGTGAAAAATCAGAAGAAAAGGAAAACTGGAGAATTAGTCTGAAAATACTAATTTGCCTGTTGGCAGCGTGACGGCCAATCTTTTTCCATCCAGCTCTGCAACAACCGCAACACGTCGATGCGCTGGTAAAAGCGACAGAGTTCGGTCAGCTCTGTGACGGGTTTCTGGTTGTAACGGAGTAAAAACTCCTGAGTGGGGCTGTGGGACAGAGAACCTTGGGTCCTGTGCTCCAGCAGAGTCATCTCGTCGTAGGTCATGCCCCAGCGGCTGGCAAAGTTTTTCCAGTTTTTCACAGTGCAGTGGTTGGGGTCCAGCTTCAGTCGCAATAAGTCCAGAAGATCTTTGTCATTTAATAGATCGCTAATCTTGGGAGGAGGTGTTGGACATTGGCATTTTGCACGTGCCCGCAATTGGACTTCCTTACGATAATCTTCTTGACAAATGAAGACGTGAACAAGAGATGAATGGAGGTTGGCGTTATTTAACTCTTTCATTTGGGAATCTATTGTCTTTGATTTTTTATATGAGAAGATATTTTATACCTTGCAAGGTAGATTTCAGGCAGGTACATTCTTCAGTATCAATGACTGGCTAGAAGAGAAAAGACACAGTAGAAGTAACTTCCAAGAACCGAAAGCCTTGTGATGAACATTACACTTAAAACCTTTATATAACAGATTTGCTATTAAACGGAAAACAGCTGCTAGTAGGGGGTGTCTATCTGGAATTAAGGAAAAAAAAATGAGTTTGACTTTGATAAAGACAGCACATATTAATGAACATATTTATAGTCATGCTTATGAACATATGTAAATATGTAACATTGTAGCATTGATTGTTTTTCCTTGGACAAAAACATTGGGGTCGCTGTTATTTGTCGTTCTTTTTGAGAAGAACATACAGACAGTCTTAGATATGTTTAAGTGTAGTTGAGATTTTTCAAGCAAGTTATTAACAATCGTCTATGCATCCGTGAGTTCCTGTGCAGAATGTTTTTTTTGTCTTTTGCATGGAAATGTATTGCCTATATAATCTAAATATTTAGTATGGATTCAAATGCGATAAATGACACTGCCAGTAGGTGTGGTATTGTCAAGAGTTGGAATGCCAATAAATCCTTCAATGTCAACTTTCAAAGAGCAATTTTTCTCACCTGCTGTGTTTTATTGGAATGACTCAGATATCCAGGGGGCATCGAGCTGAGGTGGAGAGTCACGGCATCTGGCAGAAATAAAACTTTATGTTTAAAAGTTGTTATAAATGCAATTTGTATTCCCACGTGTAACATAATTCATGAGCCGTCCTTAATAATGAGTTCAAGTTCATTTAACGTACTTACCATTCTTGTCAGTGACTTGCACTGGGTAATTGGCTTCTAAAGACTGAGAAAAAAAACAATAACATACAGTTGAGTATGCAATAATTGGGTATTAAAAAATGTTTTCATTTTTTTCTCAAAATAACACGTTCAGTATCACACGACACTAGTTGAAACATAAATCAAACTATTAGAAATAAAGCCTTTTTTCAGGAAGCGGTGGAACATAGGCCTACAAGTATAGGAGAAAATAACAGTAACCGTAAGTAGCATGCTAGAACTTGTTTTGTGTGATCTCAGCAGTTTTACAGTACGACTACTGCTCATACAAAATGCAAGCACTGAGGGTGCAAATAAAGAAAATTTGGCATAGAACAAACAAGTCATAGAAGCAGTAGGTTTAAATAGTACTCACAATTTCTGCCAGAAAAGCGGTGGTGTCGGTGTCCTCCACTGGCTCAGAGCTGATTCTGTCTGCTTCCAAACATAGTTTTTATCATTTAAATTTTTGCTCATCTCACTCAAATCATACAAAATGATCCAAATTTGATATAAAACACTAAGTGGTATTATTTCTTTAATTCAAATAATAAATTAGATAATTTTAGCAGGCCGTCCTTTACAGTAAAAAGAAAGTTGAAGTGAAACCCTCATTTTTGTGAAAGAGACAAAATTCAGATAGAAACACCAAGCCCAAAGATAAAGTTAAATCCCAGATAAGCTCAGCATTGTTTTTCCCTTTTTTTTGGAATGCAAAGACACGCTACTACTTGCTCAGATCCACGTTTAAGAGATCAAATACAATCCGCATAACATACTTCTACTTCAGCAAGTTAATGCAAGCGTTAATGCTTTGCTTCATGGTCAAAACGATTTATAAAAATGATTATTTTCTTATAATGTAATGTTATCCTTAATTAAAGGAGAACAACCTTCTGGTCTGGCGTCACCACTAAACATTTGCTCGAGTTAAATTGAGTTACCTGCACTAAAGGTAGAAAAGGTACCAAAAAAAACATGTCCCCCAAACTAATTAAGATTATTCAGTATTGCAAAAGTCATTTTATGCACTTACCAAATGGTTCTTTATGAGTTCTCAAACTGTTCATTTTCAAAGCTTATCCAATACTGCAGGTAAGAGTTGGGTGTTGATGCATGCCAGGATACACCTTTGGAAAAGGAGCGGAGGTTGCCAGATGGTAAAGAAAGAATCCGCAGAATTTCCAGACGTGTGTATATTTCTCTCCGGCGCCAAGACTTTGAAACAAGTACAATTTGGAGGGAACTCACCAATCTGGCAACGCCGGACGGAGCAGGTATGGGAGCGTCAATTAATGCTGCGTTCAATTGCTGCTCGAGAAGTGATAAATAAAAGCTTATCTTTCAAACCTAATAATATTATTTCAAGTGTTATATAAAAAAAATCAACAGTTGCTTTTAAAACTTTACAGGACAAGTGACTATTTTTGGTAATTAAAAGTTAAAACACCTAAAAACCTGTTGCTCAGGTACATGGACATCACAATGTGGGTCATATATGTAGTTTTTAATGGAAAAACTAAGTAGTCAAAATGGGTTGGACGTCTGACGCCGTCAGTGGCAGCCAATGAGTTAAATGAGTTACAGTTGTGCACTATCCTTAACTGAGGACCAGAGAGGTGATTCTTCTATCTCCTGAGGAAACTTACAGGTGAACACCTTCAGGGAATTAAGGAAGCCACACATTCTTTCATTGCATGCACATACATGTCGGTGTTGCTGCCAACCTAAAATTTTCTCTGTACAATAGGAAAATATGAATAATGAAAATCTGAAGTCATCCAAGGCCTAAAAAAGTGAAGCAAAAAATAAAGCGTTGAATTTTTGATTGTAGAACAATCTGCAATGCAATTCAATCTGATTTATTTCAGTATTTACATGTTTACAGCACATTTATAGTAGTGCATACCATTTGGAATCAAGCAGTAAACCTGAAGCCTTAACAACAACAAAATGTTGAAGACATCCAGGTCCAATAGAATAAACAACCTAAAGGAGTTATGGAAAAAGTATTAGTGGCTTATGAAGGCACAAATTATTTCCAGGAAAAAATATTTAACACTATTAGTTCTATGAGAAAACATGGACAAGTGGAGGAGATTGCATGTTTGTGCACTTAAAAGCTACAGTAGAAAGGAAATGTAAAATAAATAAGACATAAAGAAAGAAAATGCTCAGTTGGAACTGGCAAAAAATAAATCCTGCCTGTTGGAGTGCACCATTTTGATTTTGCATTGTCAAGTTTCATCACAGCCTTGTGTCATTCAAATTGGACGCATCTTAGGGTTAAACTGAAACAAAAGGAGTACAAATGTGGCAAAAAGTGCAAATCTGTAACAAAGTGTTTCTGCTATAGGCCCCCTGACCTCAGAGCACATTGTGGAAAGGAAGACGAGGACCACCTGAGAACGGCTAAGACCTGGTTAGCCTGGCTTGATCCACTGGAAAATAAAAGGCAACATTTAAGATGACTGGTCGTTGTTAATGGAAGAACGTACAGAAATTTGACATACTTGAATTGCGTTGATTGCAAGGTCCAAGTGTTGGAGTTTGGGGAAAGCGGTCCTTTTTGGGCTCCTGGTAAAAAAACAAGTTTGGTTTAGTTGGATTGGACATCCAAGCCACGTCAACTGGTCTCGATGGACTCACCGCCAGCATGCCGAGACAAGTGAGGAGTCTCCTGTTAGCGTGGGAAGTGCCCCACTTGAATTTGAGGCCTGTTGCGTCACGTAGGTCATGGCAGGGGAGATAAAATCCTGGATGGGCACTGACAAAAGTAAAAAAGACCACTGTGAAATTGAACTCAAATTGCTCAGGCCTGGGTTCTTTTTTTTAACCCCTCGGGTGTTTACCTTTCACAGTCAGGGAGCTGTTTAAGATAAAGTAAGACCTCCAAATTGGGGATCCCCTCCTTTTCATTTTCTTCCTTTGTTTCACACTTTGGCGGTGCGTCCATATGTGGAAAAGACGCTTGGAGGAGCTGATGGACAGGAAAGAAAAGAGTGCATGGTGAAAATTGACCCATTTTGCTATATACAACGATGAATTGTCGCCATCTACTGGCAATCAGGCACCAGTAAAATTGCTTTTAAGCTCAAAACGCCTACCTGGTCCGTGTGGTCATCCCGTTCTTTAATTTGGGCCCACATTTCGCCCAGATCTTGCTGAGTGGCGGCTGAGCAGAAGTCGGCAAAGCTGTCGCTCTGGGGGAGACTTTGGAAGGCGGTAGGTTTGGAGGAGGGACTAGAGGTAGGATACGTTCCCTGAGATGCGACACACATGTGATCCATCATCTGCTCATCGTCAGTGCAATCCTCGTAGGAGGCCAGCGAAGAAAGGTTGGGTCCCGAGTCCTCCGACGCCCCCTCCAGGGAGGGGGAGTCTGGATCCTCAGAGGCGGGGGAGGCCCGGGGCACGTCCAGAGTCGTGAGGTGGCGGTGACACGGTCTCGGTTCCGAGTCCGTGACAACATCCCGCGGGTCCTTTAGAATGTTAGAGGGCGTAGTGGCACCCACAAAGCCACAACACCACGGGTGGCCCGCTTGCTCGGCGAACACGGCGAAATCGGCGAATCCCCCCTCCTCTCCATTGGCCTTATGGTGGAACGAAGGATTGGCGAGGCCACGAGAAATTTCACGGAGCGCTTTCTCGCCTGATCCCGCCTCTCTGATGTCATCATCCAGCGGGGGGCCAACTGTGGCGTGCTGATAGGTCAGAATGTCTGGCTCCATTCATCCGCTTGGAAGAAGAAAACATTTCAATTACTTTGGGTGTTTGCACACACACACACACACACACACACAAAACACAACAACTTTACTGTCAAGGTCTAAAAAATTGGCGTAATCAGACCTGCGACATGTGACTTGGTTTTATATTGAATCCTAAAAAGACTAATTTGATAACAACACTGAAGCTAAAACACAACAACTTTAATTGTTATTAGTAGCTTAGCATGACTACTAGCCATTTGATTGACAGGTGTCACGACTGCTTGCATATCAAATCTTCCCTCCTTCAAATAACTCCAAGATTTTAAAAGAATAGGTTCAAGAACATTCTTGAAAGAATACTTTTGATGACTATACACCATAAGATTATCATAAAGTAACCCTAAACACATGCTCTGCCAAGAACACACCCTAGCTTTGTTTGTAAGAGCAGTCGAAATATTAAAATCACCATTAAGGAGTGACTAAATACACACAAAAAAATAGACCTTTAAAACGCATACCTGTCCAATTTATTTATACAACGTTGCCCTTCTGTGTTTTAGCCGATTAGCAATTTAGCCATCACCCTGAGTCCTTACGTCATCATTGTCATAGGGAAGCACTAACCAAGACAGAGAGAGTATTAAAAGCTGCCCTCTCACTCGTTGCCTTTTTCGGTGTACATTAAAATAGACGATCTTTGATCATGATCATGTGGGTGTACACACTGCTGCCTAACGGACACTAGAATAACTACACTTGATTGTACGAATGCCTAATATTTCAAGCTCTATCATAAAACATTGCTGCAATTTTTGTGTGTGAGCACTTCAACTTTGTTTGAGTGATAAGTTGGACATTTGCAACTGTATTTTGAAAAATAAATTAAGCCCTGCAGCATATCTAAATACAAATACACAACAAATAGTTTTTTTTATCCATTTCCAGCATGTTTGGTCTTTTTTAAAATACAGATAATCCAAAAATCACACAGAAACGGCAAGCATTCTTGCCCAAATGTTGATACAATATGAATACCTTAATATGGTGCTTTTTCATATTGTTATTCCTCACAGTTCAATATTATTAACACACACAATGACATATTTCCACGAGTTGCATCTTCATCATTCAAAGTCCATTCTATAAGTTCAAATATCAACACTGTCAAGTGTTATCACTCACAGTATCGTTACACAGGTATCAAATACTGATTTTTTTTCATGAGTTGTACCATCATTTTCTACAGTACAATATGTACAATATCAATCCTGCACAATCAAATGTATTGCATACTTCATGTAACACTATAAAATACCCAGTATTGTAACGATGCTAAAATATCAAATATCAATAATTTGATGTGTTGTATCGTTAGCCTGTACAAAAATATGAAAGAGCTGAACTTTAAAAAAAAAAAAAAAGCGTTTGAAGAGTTTTTGACTATTAAGACTGCTTAAATGACATTCCGATGACAGACGGTGGGAACTGGATCAGTATGTTCGGGGCAAGGCATCTTCTGCCTCCACCAACGGGAGCGTCGAACCAACATGGCTGCCCCCAAAATAGTAGCGCTGCATATAATTGAAGCACCACTGACAAAAAAGGTTGCTGTGTAGTTGGCAGTCACGTCCACCAACCAACCTGAACATAGACATAAAACCATTAATGTCTTATTTGAAAAAAAATACATCATCAATTAACAATATATTTAAAAAAAAGAAGTAAAAATAGATACAAATAATATCGCATTATAATTTAAAAGTCCATCAAGTCTTACCGCCAATGGGAGGACTGATGAGGTAGGGTATGGCGTGCAAGAAGTAGACCACGCCCAGAGCTGAGGTGAGGTAGGGGGAGCCTACGGCATCCGAGGTGACCACGGGGATGAGTGCCACGTAGGCGCCGTCAAAGTAACCGTAGACCACTGCGAAGGCCGCTATAGGTGCGAAGGATTGGCTGAGTGGAAGCCACAGACAGCTCAGGCCCTCCACAGCAATGGCCATCATGTAGCTTACCACTCGGTAGCGCTTCAGACACCTGTGATGGTGTCAGATTTCAATAAATATTGTGGAAAAATAAAGATATTTTTCCATCACGCCTTCACTTACTCCCTATCCGTGATCCAACCAAAGGTGATGTTACCCACGATGCCGCTAACTCCAAATAGAGACATGATTAATGCGGCCTGCTTGTGCTCCACCCCTTTACTGAGGGCGTAGGGAATCAGGTAAACCACTGGAGTACTACAACCGTACGCCAGGAAGAGGAAGGACAAAGCCAGGACCAAGAAGTCCGGAAGGAGCAGGAAGCCAAAGTCTCCTCCCGGGTGGAAGCAATTACAATGCCGACCCCGTTGGAGAACCTCCATCTTTGCAGCGTCCATATCGCGGCTGGGGTTCTGAGTCTCTCCGAGAGCATTGCTGATTAAAATGCACTCGGCCAGCTTGAGATCCGTAAGCTTGCTGTCGGGTTTGCCAGATAGCAGGGCTAGAGTGTTAGCCTGATTGAGTTTGTTCACCTCAGCTAGTTTGCTGTTCTCTAGATGGCAGTTGGCGAATAAGAATCCTTCCTTGTAGTTCAGGTCACTCTTTACCAGTGTCTTTTGTGGGGCCTCTTTGGATTTGTCGTCCATGTGTTTGAGAGATGAGCTTCATCAGGGGAGCAGAAACACAAGAGTTAAGTTTTTCAGGCTGGTACCATAATGCCTAGTTTAGTATTTAAATGGGAGGTTTCACAGCAGTTTTTCAGTTACTGTTGTAGAACTGGGTGAATCAGCCAGGTGACGGTGGAGGATCATCTGATTTTACGTCAATGGAATCAACTGATATATCCAATTTAGATTTATGTTTATGGTGTATCGAGGTGCATTACCTTTTCCCGCATCCATGCTGCACCTTTGGCCTCATCAAGGCTCCGCAGACACACAAATTGGAGACAAAGCCCCCCAAGACCAACATGGCGCCCCGCCAAGAGTATTGATCAATAAGCAGCTGCACCAAAGGAGCCAAAATGAAGGTCCCGATGCCGCTGCCTGGACAAAAGAACGTGAATTTAATGCTAGTTGAATAACAAAAAGTTCTGAAAACAAAGAACCTACCAGACTGGGCGATGCCGTATGCCAATGCTTTCCTTTCGTTGAAGTAGCAACCGACCATGGCAATGGATGGAGTGTAGCACAAGGCAAAGCCCAGACCTAGAAAAAAAAAATACTATATAATTAAAACACCATCAAAAAATGATACACATCCCTATATCAAATTGAGTGAAGTGTTTTTTATAAAAACAATACAGTATTGGAAAGATTACAAAATATCTAGTAAAGATATACATTATTTTTTTATATATATATATATATATATATATATATATATATATATATATATATATATATATATATATATATATATATATATATATATATATATATATATATATATATATATATATATATATATATATATATATATATATATATATATATATATATATATATATATATATATATATATAACTGGCCTCAGGATGGTATGAAAATGTCATATTTTGAAGTACTGCTTAAACGTGTATCATTACAATATGAATATGACAAATACTAATAGTTTTATGTGTCATTATTAGTATTCTCAGTAGTGTATCAATAATATTTCACTATTGAGTATAAGTTCAACTGTAGCACATATTGATAGCGATTTATGTTACTTTGTTTTCTTTTTTTAGTGTAAATATAAATATTTATCTCCTCCAAATAGGGGACCGAAACAGAGTTCTCTTATTGGTCTGTTTGATTTCTCTGTGTTTGTGTTCGGAATCATTCAAGAATAAAAAATCAAATAAATAAAAAAAAGTGTTTTCACTATCATTACATGATCAAATATTGGTATAATATATGAGACTTTTGATGTAACATTTTGGATGAACCTGTGACGATGCCCAGGGAGATGTAAAGATGTTCCAGAGAGGAAGCGAAGCACCCGAGGACCAGCCCCAGCGAGGACAAGAATCCCCCCAGCATCACTGTGGCCCGGCACGACAGACGGTTTGCCAGGAAACTTCCCAGAGGTGCTGGGAAAACATTACTATCGATCATGACTCGAGCAAAATACAAAAGTGTTTTTCGCCAAAAAATTCCTACCACAGAGCATAGTGGTGCAGTCAATGAGGCTGTGTATCCAGGCCGTGGTGGAATAATCTTTCTCAAAGTGCAGCTGGAACTCCACAAAAAACATGGAAACACACCTGGACACAGCAGAAGTCACAAATGTACAAATAAAGTCACTTTTATGTCATAGAGTGAATTAACCTTAACGGTTATAGGCCCATGAACCCTTTAACTTTCTTGCAGTATTGTCAAACTTTATTGCTGAGATTCTTTTGGTAACTTGTTGCTAGGCAGACTTTATATGGATACAGCTCAACCACTCTCATAGGCTTATATAAAGAAAGCATTGTATAATAGATGTCCTTAACATTAAATTTGAGGCATATTTTTGGGCTTTATTCTATTGTTTGTTACAGTATTAATACACCAATATTAACTATTTATATGTGTCCAAGTATGCTCTTATGGCACTTCAGTCATACACAAGTACATATAAAATATTTTTATTTTGAACTCTTGCTGATGTGAACTGTTTTTTCTTATAGTTTTGTGTTTAAAAAAATGATTAGAATGTTTCAAAATATTGCTATTTAACCACCAGGCCTGGCGTAAATATAGTGTTGCATAAGTGCGCTTATATAATTTACTGTTTTCCTCTGGACACTTTCAGCTGATAAATATTTGCAACAGGTTATCAGTTGACACCTGCCAATCAAAGCACGCAGTGTTACTTAAGAAAAAAAGGAACAGAACAAATATCACTGGGAATGACTTCATTCATAACTTTGCGCAGTGGAAATGTGCTGATTGTGCAAAAAAATGTGCCTAACTTGGAAATGTCTCGGCAGGAATTTCGACCCTTGGTGGGGGGTGGAGAAAAAGTTAACACTTTAATCTGTTCAGGTATGGCGTCCTGGTAAGAGAGAAACTATTTAGAAACGCTTACTAAATCACAATAGTTGAGTAAAATTAAAAACTTTTAGAACACTTTTAGGTAGCTTCCATGTTAGTTGACCGGTTGCCATTGAAAGTGCTGGAAATCAATGATTAAGTCACTTACTACATGTTACTTTAGGACAACAAATACATTTACAATTATTTATCTACTAGTGCGGCCTTTTTTCCCGACTAGTACCAATTCTGATACACCAACTTTTAATTGCTTTTGTACTATTGGGGAACTAAAAATACAACCTTCGTCCTTGTTTTTGGGAGATTACAAACACACGCAAAGAAACTTATCTTTTTGCAGTACTGGGAAACGTCCACATTTAGTTTACATTTGTGTGAGTATGCAGACACACACTCTTACAATATTTACACATACACACCTGGTGACTGCACGAATGCATATAGTGGCGAGGAAGCAGGCCCCCACGACCATCCAACCCCATCCGCCCTCCTCAGACACCTGGGCTTGGCCCGGGCGGGGCTTCTTTTGCATGCTGACAGCCATGGCTTTCGACCAATCACAGGCTAGTTGACATCTGTGGTCCCTCCCTTTTACATTGAAACAGAAAGGTAGAGGATCAAAAATTTGGTTTGGTTTAGAGTAGCAGCAAGGCATTCAGCTTTTAAAATTTTCAAGGCTCAGTAATAATTTCCAATGAGTGCCCAAATAGTCTTTTTAAATACCAAACTATATTTTGGGTGTTCTTGCTCACTGATGTGTATGTGTATGTATATGTATAAAAAATAAATACAATAAAAAATAAAATCTTGAGAGAATAGAATAGTAACATTTTACCATTTTTTGCTGCTACAAATTTCTCTTTATTACTGTAAATTCTAGTCCACTGCATCTTCTATAATGCTGTTTTCTTGTCAAAACTGAAAACTGGCTTTCAGCCAGCCACCTTATACAGTTCTTAAACTACAGTATTTGTTTATTTATAAATTTATTTTCTCGCAATACTATTATGGGAACATTGCCATCCCCATGAAAGCCAACATCACAGCCTGTGCTAAGAAGAGGTCAGTGGGTTGCTTTCCGCTTTATCACCTGCCATTCTTCCCTTCAGATGCTACTGCGACTGCTCTGAGTCTCATTGCATGTCTTACGCAAGAGCCCGGCAGATAACAAGGCTTGTCACTGAACCACAGTGGACAATAGGGATTGTGAAGTTTGATACCCTTTCCACGAATCCTGGCACCCGCCGTCTATTTCCATCTGAAATACAAGCGCACCCTTCATGTTGTCAATAAGGACACGGAGTCCCACCAGATACGGCTTCTCACACATGATTTACTTTGTGGTAGTAGCTGACGATGTGTGAGTTGGCACTGCGTTTTATTGTATTTGCCGCTCAGACTGTGTAAACGATTGCACGTTTTGTCATGGCCGAACTCCACAACCCGGGTGACCTTTTGTAGACAAGTGATGATGATGCAAAAATAAATAAATGAAAAGTGAGCTTTGACCGTACAGCAGTCACTTTCACATGTTTTAAACTTGTTTTGAAGTTTACATTTCACATGCGTGTGCCCGGTTCATGTTAGTAATATTATGTAACATTAGCACTTAACATAACACAACACGAACTATTACTATGCCAGTCAAAATGGATTGGACATCTATTGCTGTCAAAAGCAGTGTACTGGCTAAGGGGGAAATAGTGTACACCATTTAAATATTTTGGCATTTAAGGGCATAAAAGGGACAGAAACACACACACAAAAAAAAGAAATAATCTGAAACGGTGTGGGTTTCTAATTTATATTAACTATCATCCAGTTTTGTCTGGCCCTCAAGGCCAATAGAATATTATGTTCAGTTGGTATTAATATGTAACCAACCAAAATGGAAAGTTTGTACCAACTATTCAAGAGAGGGTAGTTTATAATTTTTTTTTTACAAAAAAAAAACTAATTCCATCTTTTAAAAACAAAAAAATAGATTTTTGCAAGTTACATTTCAAGTATACATTATGATGAAATTCCTTTACCGACCTGTATGAACTTTGACTTTGTAATTAACCCATTTTGATAAGAATCCATTTACTCATTCATGTCTAAATAGAGGTGATAACTGACAGTGATATTTGTATCTATTTTGTACCACTTTGTGGGAAAAATACTTTTGAAATCAAAATAAGAATTCCTTAAAACCTTACATGTAAAACAATAACCATAAAAGATGTATTAATACAACTTCTAACTTTTAAAATGTTTTCAGTCAATTAGGTACTTTCTTAGGATTTCTTTCTTACACTTGGAAAATATGACATTTCACTTCAAAACATTACAATGCAAAGCTAGACACTTTTTTGTTAATTTTTGAACATCATGCTGCCCAAATAATAATAATAATGTACTCACATTAGTTTCGGTGTGTCATGCCTGCACAAAGTTGAATGAATGAAGTGTCGCTGCGCTGGCAGCGACTCGTGAAGGTGTTCAGCAACACCAGCGGCTGAGTTGAGCACACAGCGTATATATACACTGGTGTGTATAGGCCGGTGAGGAGGGGGGGAGGAGAATCCCTGCATAAGACCCAACACTCAACAACAGAATTAGTTTAGCTTATCTCACATTCCTAACTTTGAGGGCCATATGTACTTTTTTTCATTGGACATCTCTCGCTCTTCATTGCATTGCATATTATTGAATACGAATTTAAAAGCCTTTTCATCCAGTTTGACTTTTATTCCTTGCAAGAAAAAGTCTTTTTCACATCATTAAATACACATTGCACTTGGCATTGTTTAGTTGTTGTTTTTTTTTGTTCAAAGCAGCAGAAATAACGCAACAATCAACGTCAGCTTTCACAAATATCCGACCGAATCTTTATTTACATTATATTTTCTTAAATTGACTTATTAAAGAGCTGTATTGTGATACAGCTTTAACAATAATGCAGTGTTGTTTGATACTGTGATTTATAATAAATGCTTTCATTCCAATGTATCACTCATCACACGATAACCGTATTCTGATATCATTTATACTGCTTGAAAAGCATCACAAAACCAATATATCATCCAAAATGTAAATAATTAGTTGTTTTGCATATAATTCTTTTCCCCAATATTGTATCATGATACCTTTGATACTGTTGTGGTATTAGTTCAAATGTATTGTAATTTACATGATTACCAGGTATCCAACTTTTCCATATGATACAATTTGTAAAATATGGTGAGTTTTTTAATGACTTTCATATAAATAATTTACTTGAATAAGATGCTTGTGAAAGCCGGCCATGTTTAAAAATTGTGTCAGATTGCTGGTGCTGAATAGATCCTTATTATTCATATTTACACAACTTTTCTTTGTATGTATGTATGTGTATATATATACATACACATATATACACACATACTGTACACATTCACAATTAAACACATCAAACATTCCAGTCAATTGTCGACATGGCCACTTGAACTTGTTGACAGAAAAAGGTCATTTAAAAACCAACGAGGAAGAGTTCAAAACAAAAAAAGTTTTCAAGTCGTGCAAGAAGCAAAAACATCATAGCGAGTGAGGCCGACGCAGATTCAAACGCACTCATCGCAACATGTTTGTCCCAAAAAAATAAAACAAAAAACCCCATCCACTTTAAACAGCGTTCCGATAGATTTCAGCAGGACGCGAGACTGAAAGGAGGAGTTGATCTCTCTCCGACTGTCACGCTTGCATATTCAAGCTTTTTAGCATAGGACAAAGAGCCTACTCGTACATGGACCGTAAATGAATACCAAGGAAATTGAATGCTCAAAATGGCTTCCTAATATTACGATGTTAACTGCATAGCCAAGTTTCTCATGGGCACGACAGTTCAATAAATATAGGCATGGTCCCAGCTCTTTACTGTGTTAACATTGTCGCCAACACAGAAATCATTGCACAATTTAACGAGTTCCAAGAGGAATACAGAAACAATGGATGAAAAAAAAGACGTATTTTTTTTATTAGTTTTTAAAACGTTAGCATTATTATCATTTATATTGTATTAAATATATTTAGGCAAGGGTACCTAATATGTGGGGTAAGGCAGTGGGGACATCTCCTAATTTTGTCTCTAAAAGATGACCAGCATGCGCTAGTTAAGTTATTTGCCACCATCAAAGCGTTAGAATTCACTCGAAAATTTTTGAGTCGAGATGTTTTTGTGCAAAAAAACAAAAGCTCTGATTTAGCTGAAAATAAGCAAAAAAATTTCAAGGCAAGTTACGCATTTTAAGGAAAAACAAAGAAAACACACAAAAAAACTGGAAAACGCATAAAAACTGGCGCCAATAATCAGAATGCTAACACCTCGGCCTCAATTTGGGCCAAAAAGAACACTTTGACATAAATAATCCGTAGTGTCATTTGCGGTTTTTCGGCGCGTGTTCGCAGTCATGACGGAACTCGTGAACCAACATGGGAAGAAACAACAATTAAATATTAATAACGACAACCATTAAATAAACAAATCCAGTTCTATGTACAGTATCTGATGAAGATTATTTTTTCCGACTTTCGTACCGCCACGGAACAAGAGCACTGACCTGGAATGAGGGGGTGGGGTGGGGGGATCTAACGGACTTCGGAGGTATTATCAGAGCCGTAACAAAGGCGGTACTGCATAAAAAAAGGTAAGGCCGGGTCATTGTGTTGTAAGAAACTGTCACTATCCGGCAGTGCCTGCCACAGGTTGCGATACAGAGCTATAACATAGTCAGGATTGTGTATAAATCTTAATTGACTGTGGAATACCTCACACTCACTTCTAATGCCCTGTTGCGTTGAAAGCAACTGCCACTGTGTGTCCGGATGGTCTGTTATGGTTCTGATGCTAACCGTTAAGAAGGGGGAGGCTCTGTGTGAAACGGGGAAAAAAAAGACACTGAGGTGAAAAACACATGCGAGGTCACAAACAAGGCATTGACGCAAACTAAGAGCGTTGAAGGTGAAACCGAGGTCAGGTTAGAGGCCGCAGAAGTGCGTTTAAGGGAAACTGGATTGAATTTTTGTTTTATCATTATTTCTGGCTGATGGTTAACAAGAGGGACCTTTGAGACGTTCCATCGCCTTTGACTGAGCGTTAACTTGTCAATAAAATTGGGAGGAACTGCTAAAAACACACAAACTGGTAGACAAGGAATGGCAAAAAGAAGACAAGAGGAAAGGCGAAAGAACAAAAATTCAACGTGGTTCACTTTTAGCAGTTTGGTGTCATGCGGAAAGGCCATTTTAGAATTCTACTTTGGCAGGATTCTACTTCCTGGTTATGTTCCCATTCCCGCCAATGACAGGACTACTTTTTTTTTAACCTAAGTGAGTGATTAGAACATGACGACCTATGTACACTTGATTCCCCGACGATTTCCCCACAGCTTCCCTCGCTTCCTGGCGTCTTAGAGTGATTCCTTTTAGCAGCCGCTGCGGCATTTGCAGCATTTCCAGAATTGGGGATATCACAGTATTGGAGGGTGCACTCAGGGGTCCTCAGTTGTTTTGAGAAGCTCCATCAGCGCACCCACGGCTCCAAAGTAACCCTGAAGTTAACATAAAAAAAAGCACATTGAGACCCTTATGGTCCTAAATATATTATTTCAGAAAATATTCAGATTAAAACAACAGAATAGATTAATACCTTGTTTATGCAAAATTACTAAATTCATCTCTCGGACGTATGGAAAAAATGTTTTGAGATATTACCAATTTCAACCCTCAAAACAATGAAACACAAAGCACCTACTGATCGAAGGGCTGTAATCTCATTTTATAAATGAACAATGGCAGCCAATGAGTACATTGAGTTAAAATGTGACTTTTTACCTCATGCTCCAAGAAGAGTGCTCTTAGCTGTCCTTTGGACCAGAAGTCCATGGCGTAGGCAAGCAGTTTGGTGGAGACAGTGTTGATCCGTAGAAAGTTGCCCACAAAAACCACACGCTCGATTTTCTAACAGAATGAGAATCATATCTATTAGCCAAGAAAGAATAACAATGAATTGCTTTATCAGTTTTAACCCACCTAACTAATATAATATAATATATTAACATATAAAGAGAAGAACTGACAAAAAGCTGTGTCATCTGATAAATGTGTTTAAAAAAAAAAAAATCAAATCCCAGCTCCTCACCACATGGTGGTGTGAGTATGCCAATTTGCAGACAGGTTTTGTCATGATATAATTTTTGGCCTTTTGACTTTAATCCTTTGATTTATATTTGAAAAATATAGACAAAACCTATGGAGAATTATTTAATCACAATACAATAATCATATTCCTCATGATATTACTTACATATAGATAAAGTTTTAATTAGTTTTTTGGATTCTTCCAATGTATGCATACTTGTCAAAGTAAATTCAAGCATGAAAGTGTAGAATAATTATAAAAATTGTAGAATAATGCTAAAATAATAAAAATAAAGGAAAGATAGATGGCTAAATTTGTCCCTATATATTTTAGTAGCTGTCTTATCAAGCTGCCACAATTTATCAACTAACTAATTAATTGACAACTACTATCTGAAGGATGGACAGACACCACATGATTGGATGTCCATGGACGTCCAGAAAATAAAACATTCTGCTTGCCGCGCCTCTCCATGCAGTGATAGCCCTGTACAATGCTGCTTGATCGCCATTGCCACAAGGCAACACTGTAAAGAAGCTCACTGCACGCAGAAAAGTCGCTGGATTGGCAAATTCACTCATTTATAACTCATCAACGTGGACTTTTTTTTTAATGCTTCACCTCATTGACGGCGCACATGCGCGCGATGGAGCCGATGTTATTGGTGATGGTGACCAGCGTGGCTCGCGCCAGGTCCTCCTTGCTGATGCTATCTCGCTTCTCTTTGCTCATCATGTGACCGTAACTAGTGCAAGAACAAGAAGATTGTTGTTTTTTACATGAGAACTGATAGTGCAGTGACAGATAAAAATGAATGTTTTTTGTGTGCTAACTTTTCCTTTATTGTTCAACCTTTGAGCTGAGCAGATTAACAGGTAAAAGGTCAAAAAAAATGGGATTCATACATTTCTTTGATTTTAAACAATTTAAAGCCCCTCAGTTCACACAATTGGATTTAAGACTTGAAACTTTTTAAGACTGCACGTTGTCGAGTTGCATGTTTGCTAAATGAAAAAAGTGTGCAGTGAATTTCAGAAAGTTTCCAGCATGTGTCGCAAAAATCCCACTCGCTACTTTGTACTTGTACTTTCTGCCTAGTGGCAACAACTGACCTGGACGCCACGGCCGATCCCTGCAAGCCGAAGCGCTCGTAGTCTCCACCGTAGATGTCCTTAACCAGCTTGTCCACGTTGGTGGAGTCGCCCTTGCTCGCCATCTCCAGAGCTTCCTCGAACGTCTCGCAGCCCGTCAGAAGGCAGCATAAGCCAAGGAATGTACCACCACCCAGACTGAGGGCAGAAAAATACCTTTAAAACCAAACAAAAAAAGCTCTACTGGTTTTGATATTCATGTTTTTTTCCAGTTTAACTTCACTTATAAATATGACAGAGGAAAAAGAAATGTGTCAACTAAGTGACATGTCGTGTGTCAGAATAACATTTCACTAATCTTATCTCATCTGTTGCATAATAGAAGGCGATGTTACATAAAAAAGAAAAATGGTGAAAATACATGTGTTGACCATGTTCACCTTTATGATCTTTTCTTTCTGACAAAGCAGCTTTTTTTTTATCATAAAGTGTGTTTAAACAAAGGGCCTCATTTCTATTTGTCAGCATTTTGCTAAGTGTAATTTTAACAATGAACTCTAAAAGTGTAATTTATTTAATTTAATGGGACTCCAACTAAGCATAACATGTAATATTTAAATGTACAAAGTAGCCTTTTGATTGTATTTTTAATCCTGTGACTATGTTTATTTAAAAAAATATTTTATATACTTAATTTTAATGTATTGCACTTTTTTACTCATTGACTGCCATTGATGCCATAGACTTCCAATCCATTCAAATTGGGAGAGGCTGGGAGCGATAAGAGTTTAAATGGATTGGACGTAATTTGTCGGGCCAATGAGTGAAGAGAGCAGGAACTAACCTGGTCCCCGTGACACGCTTGTAGTCGTCCTCAGAGTAGACGGCGAGGATGGAGACGCCGGAGCCGATGTTTACCAGCAGCATGGGGAAAGGGTTATCCAGCGTGCACGGCTGCTTGACGCATCTCTGCGTGTCCGACGGGTCGTGGAAATAGTAACACTCGGGGTGGCCGTTAAAGCCCACCCGGTCCGCGAAGAGCATGCCACGAATCAGACAGTCCAGTTCGTCCAGCTTTAGCAGCTCCAGGTTGGCCATCTGGGCAATGAAAAGAATATGTGGGGTCAAAACCTGGTTCAAACAGTTAGTATTTCCAATTTAAATATGGAGTGTGGTCAACTGCATCGAAAAGGCTTCTTCACTCACTGATCGAAACTCATCCTCAAACTTATAAGCGCCTCCTCCGGTGGCGCAGAGCGTGGTGTGCAGGCTGGAAAAATTCTTGTCGCGGCCCATCTGGATGAAGCGAGGCATAGCCTGCGTTGGGAAGCGGATGAAGTGCAGGTTGCCGGTGCGGCCGCACATGGTGAGGTTGCGCAACTCCAAGTGGACATCACGCACCCCCGTTTTGCCTAGAAGACACAACACACTTTTTATTTTAATGCGAATAACACTTTTTACCTCATCTCTTTATGCTGGGCAACGTATAGAGATAGAAAAATGCACGATATGTAAAAAAGAACAATGGAAGTTTTTTAATGAATCTATTTTGTCTCACTAAAGAAAAAATATTTAGTATGTCCACATGGCAATTCCACATGAAATATAATTTAAGGAAAAGTTCAAAAATGCCATTTTTGCCCTCCAAAATGGTAAAAACAGGAATTATCTCTGGCACTAACTTGACTCTATATGCTTTGCACATTCACAAGATTTTCTCCTGACAGCATTCAACTATCTTTTTTACCATAGGCCACATTTGAGGTGAGGTATTTGCGAATGGACTTGAGGTTCTCCACTTCTTCCTGCTCTTCTTCTGCCGTAATGTCCACTGGCTCAAAATAGACGAGTTTGACCAGTGTGCCTCCGATGTCCATGCCAAACCACGGAAACGCTGTTGGGGGACAAAGAGAGATCCGTCAATTCTTGTTCACACGAACCCGACAAAAAGCTGGCGTGGAACAAAAGGTTATCATATAACACACTTGGCAAAGGTGTGAAATGCAACCTGCTCAACAGGGTTAACAGTGCTCAGAACACAGCAAGGATTGACATGGAAACAGACACCCCCCCCCCCCCCCCCCATTAACATCTCTATCAATCAATTATTTTCCCCTCTGTGTACAGTAAGAATGTAGTTTGTTAACTGACGTCCATTGTAATTAAGAATATTTTCTTCAGTCTCGTAATAACACATATCACTGACTTAACCAATCAAGGATAACCTTGAATTTTTCTGTAGGCAAACCTGGAATTAAGAGCACTGCCTCCCTCCCACTTCAAACAGAATGGACGTCCATCACCGTCAATAAAAGCTTATCTAGGCGCACCCCTCTAAATTTAGAAGTTGCACGAGTCCATCCGGTGCGGAAGACATGATGAAAGTTCCCCGGAAATTGGATTTAATTGTAAAGTAATTGCGACATTTGATTACCTGTTCGAGAAAAATGAAAAGCTTGTGTTGGAGCGAGCCAAGGTAGATTGTAATTACTACAACATTGCGGCACATACTGGCGCCACCTACTATGAGGCTCAGCAAGCTGCTAAGACCTTTTTGGTTCAGGAATCCCAAGTCCTAATCACATTTTTTTTTATCTAGGTCTACAATGTCTTGTGTGTCTTGTGTCTGACTACAATCCATGTTTCCATAATAGCGTGGACAGTCAGGAGATTTTGATCCTCCTCCTGCTGATCATGATGCAGCCAATGAACAAACGCTGTTTCTAAACCTGGCTGGGGCAGCTTGACACTTGTTCTGTTTCCCTTTAACCCACTGACCTTATCTCAGTTCTGTCTGTCTTTGTCCACCCTCCCAAAAACAATAACAAATAGAGCAGTGTGGACATGAGGGTAGCTAATCAAAGATGCTGTACTACATATAGTCTTGACGTATTTAAAAAAAAACAGAATCTTATGGCGAAAAGAGTCTTCATCTATAATTAAATAAATGTCTAGATATAGTGTGCATCTTTCAAAAAGAAAATACCTGAACAAGGTCATATCAGATTTTAACAGTATTCCTGAACATTTGAGTTATTTCTTTTATTTTTACATTTATTAACTCACTGTCTGCCATTGATGGCTTAAGAGCACCTTCTAAAAAATGGGTTAATAAAGAAGGCAAACCACTACATTACAAGTTTATTTTTGCTTGTTTGTCTTGATAAAAGTTAAAAACTGATGAGTCAGGCTTATCACCAACACAGGCAGAGACAATCCAGTCAAGGGTCGACATGACAAAGAGATTTGGAAAAGGGTGAGTTTATGTCCATGTAGGTTAAAGGACTGCGTGTGTGTGAACAGGAGGGGGTAATAATTGACAAATCTATCATATCCATGCTTACGAAAAAGCTTGTTAACATGACTCGGCTCTTCCTATTTACTTTTCAATTAACGGACTAACCTTTGGTCTAATTTTTTTAACTGGTCTTGTGTATGTAAATGTGTGTGATAAGAAAACTAAGAGGGTTAATTCAAGTGATACACATGACATTTTATATTCCAAGCATTTTGATGTATATAAGTGTATGAATCCATTTAGACTTTTTACTGTGAGGACCTTGAACAGGTGTGTCTTCAGTGTAAATTACAGAAATTACTCTTCAACTTTTTGAATGATGTAGTATATCTATACATCACTTCACATTACTTACATACCAGATTGTAAACTAAAAATACACCCCAATGAAGCATAGGCTTGTGTTTCTTTCCATAGTAACACCGCTTAATACTATAGCCTCTGACACCAATTACAGCATTTTCAGTAAGTTTTGCAGGTTGGAATGATTTTTTTTTCATCAAAAATCCAGGGTAACGGTTCCGATTTTATGCCGGATCATTAAAATTTACCTTATTGTCAAAGCTGTATGCTAAATGAGCAAAGTGGAACTCAACAGAAAGTGGGGTTTAATAAAAATAAAAATGAATCTCCCATCTGAGGGGTTAAACTATCCTCCCAAAAAGCTGGAGTGGGATTTGAGTTCATTGGGATGGCAGGCTGGCCATTGTCCAAAGATAATGCTGCCATAAAAGAGGAGGCGGTGTACAAGCGGGACCCCCGCTACACTTATTACATAAGCCGGATATTTTTCTTTTAAATATTTACAGGCTGTTCACACCTTGCTGTTTAAGACAAGCTTATCAAGGGTATTGTCAACCCCAGTCCTTTTCTTTTTTTAAGCAAACAACAATTTATGCCAAATGGTCCAGTCCTTTAAAATAGGGTCAGTACTGATTATTCCAAGAACTCACCTGTGTAACTGTAAAATAAAAACATAGAAAGTGCAAGTAGAGTTAATTACAAATAAAGTATGTACTTTTTAGTTTGTACATGAATTTGCGGGAAATCAACCTGTCTTAGAAAATGTTAATGTAAAGTCAATTTAAACAACTCCAGCTTCCTTGTGAGTGAGTGGAGAACACAAAATGATGCACACACCCATTCTCCCCCACCCCCTGATCCAAGTTAGGAATGCTGACAGTCTACACGAGAATCACCAAGCCCCTAAACGTGCAGCAAATCTCAGCAAGCTTCACAATAATGGCCGGTTTTGTCACAACAACAAACAGTGCTCTGTTCAGCTCAGTGATATATGAAGAAGCTCCATTCCGCAGACTTTAAACCCTGTAAACATATCATTGCTCCACACATAGCTTAAATATTAAAAAAGTGAAAAAAAACAAGAGATTCATTTAAAGTAAGAACTTACCAGGTTTCTTTTGATTTCTGAGCTTCATCGTGAGGCAAACTATCAGCTCAGAGCAATTAAAAACGGGTTAGTGAAGTTTGAGAAAACTGCAAAGCATGCCAGTGGGAATCCCACTCTGTACTTTTCAATATTGTGCACTTAAGAAATCCTCCCAAAGTTTTTTTACCGGGTGATTTTTCACTCACATTGCCCGTACCACTGGGTAAATAAGAGGGCGTGGCCGCGTCCCATTCACACGCCGTCCTGGAGACAAGAGTCGAACCCTGATTGGCCGCCTCAAGCCAAGCCCACTTATCAGGAGCTTTTTCCACCACTGCTGGCGACCAATCAGAGCTTGGCAAACGCAGCCATCAGTATATAAAAACCAAACATGAAACACCAGGAGACTATAGACCAGCAAGATGTTAGTAACTCGTATGCCAGAATCAAAATAAATACATAAATAAATACAGCTTGTATTACATGCATGAAACATAACAATTAAACTGTCAACCCAACGAAATATTTAATCATCAATCTCTCCTTAAATATGGCCAACACTCACGGGGTCTATGGCGCTTCATCGACTCCGTCCTCCTCCGTAGTCGGCTCTTTTTGGCCGGCGAACCGTTGCACTCCACATCCTCCCCTCGGTTCATGTGGTGGCTGTTCTCCAACTGGCCACCGCTGGTCGAACTGGGAGAAGCGAGCGTACTGCCGTGGGCTCCGCAACCATTCATGTGCCCGTTGTAGCTCCTCTGGCTTGGGGCGTTGTTGACACGGAAATGTCCCGACGCCCCCTTCTTGTCCACCAGTGATTTAGCTTTATCCATAGCAACAACTAGATCGAGACTAGCCTAGCATTTACGAGGCGGAAAATGAGACACGATAGGCGGGAATAAAATGTCCTAGTTTCGCTGTAGCATCTACGGGTGCCGGTTAGTTAGCAAATAACTACATTAGCATTGCTTCACATTAGCAAGAATTGAGTGGAGGCGAAGCTAACGCGTATGCTAAATTAGCTTTAGCTTGTTCACGGTCAGCCGCACCGTCCCTGTCAAATACCCAAAGCCGAATATCAAACGCCCTTTATAAAGGCTGCATTTCTTTGAAAATGGAACAAACACCCCAGTAATTCTAACCGTCGCTAAAACAACACAGCCGTGGCGTTGAGGTCACTCGCGGTCATTTCCTTCCATTTACAAAACGACGAAAAAAATCTAGCGACAGACAGACAGGCAAGCAAGCCCGCAGACAGATCTCGGCGTCGCTTTCGACGTCAGAGCGAATCCCCGAAAAACCCGTTCACCTCCTTGGACCGGTTTTCCCCCCCTTTAAGCCGCATCAAAACGTACAGACGAACCCATTCGGCGTCTTCCGGTCCACTTTACACGTTTATTTGCAACGGGCGGCAGGCGATCGGGGTCTCGGGTGGGAGTGTGCATCTGCGCGGGGGGTTTTATTTATAAGAGCCGCTGTCTGTCATTCCTTCCATGCAGTGCTCGGTGCACCCCCAACCACACTGTACATTCCCTGATGTACAGTCACGACATGTTAAAGATATTACATGTCAAATCAACATAAGACAATTGATATCATGGAAGAATGTAAAGTACAGTGCAAAACGTCCAAGATAACACCACTATGATGAGCACTATCAATATAGATTGATAGAAAACATTGAATGGCAGCATCATTTTGGATACTTTTTCTCCATCTGGTGTTGGCTTGGAGTAAAACACAGAGGGCTAGTGATCACTTCAATTTGTGAATGTAGCTTTTTGTTTATTAATTTATTATTGATCATTAATTATGTATTTGTGCACGTCGGTGAGACGTTTTTTGAATCTTATTATAGTGCTTGTATAATGAGAAATAAAGAATTTCAATTGAGAAAAGGACAGATTGACTTGATGTCTGAATTCACATATAACATTTTTTTAGTTTATTGGTGTACTCATAATCTGTGAGTTAAATGGCATAACATTGTATAGTAAAAACGTAAAATATTAGAAATATGGTCTCCTAAGAGAAATAATACACAATTATGATTTCAACGTAAACTTTAATTTAACACAGTATACATCCAACCATGTTTGTATTCAAAAAATGATTACAAAAATAAAAAAGAAGTCTACTCTACTACCAGGGCAGTTGAGTGCCATCCCAGTTATAAGCCTTGCCTGTTTTTTCGATATCCAGCCCTTCTACAATGGCCATCAGGTATTCTACTGAGCATTCTGCACTGAACAGTTTCCCTTCAGGTACATTCTTGTGATATGGTTTTGACAGGTTTGTGTCGACAGTTCCTGGATGCAAGCAAACGCACACCACCTGGAAAAACAAGAGTCAACCATTGGACTATTGTTATTTCATTCAGCTAAAGGCAAATTGCATCCTAATTTACCTTGGGTCGAGCACGGCCCAGCTCGATGGAGAGGTTCTTCGTGGCCATGTTGAGAGCCGATTTAGACATTCTGTAGCTATACCAGCCACCAAGACCTACAATGCACATGAAGTGAAACTGTTAAACCGATTAAAATAAGAAGTCATCATGGAGATGGGTTTAAATTTTATACCATTGTCACCAATGGAGCCCACTTTGGCGGTGATGTTGACAATAATCCCACTGTGCCGCTTGGCATTTTCTGTCGGCTGTTGCCCGAAGCCACCGCTGCCCTTTTGCAAGAGAGGAACAAAGTACTTGGCCATGACCAGTGGACCCACAGTGTTGGTGGTCAAGGTGGCGATGATGCCCTGAAGGGAGATCATTTCAGGAGTCACAGGTAAATACAGCATTTTTTTCCTAGGGAGCCCTTCTGCAGAGAAATCTTGCTGTAGTATTTATTTAAATATAAGTGTAGTATACTTTAAAAAAATAATAATATGAAGAACATACATTTCTTAACATTTTCTTAAAAGATGTGAGCTTTAAACATAGAAAGTAGTCAATTATAACTCCAGTAATTAAAAACATGTATTCCTCCGTGAGTACATGTAATATGTATGTTAATTTAAACAAATAACATTTTGGAAAATGAGTTTTCCATTGGCATATGAAAGTGAAACCTATATTTGAATACAATTTCCCGAATTGACCTGTGCAGAAACATCCCTGAGGCTGGTCTCCCCTTTCCCGGAGGGATGAAGCAAAGCCGACGAGTTGATCATCAAATCAAGCCGTCCAAAGGTCCCCTTCACCCGGTCGGCTGCCTGTCGTATGTCCGCTTCTCTGTTCACGTCCAGCTGAAGCACCGTGAGCCGGTCATGGTATTGTCCGGCGAGCCCTTGCAGTTCCACCGCTCCGTCCGGGTTCCGACATGTAGCTATGACATTTGCAGGGAGTTTGTTTTTTAAAATGTATTTACAAAACTGTAGTCCCAGTCCCCGACTGGCACCTTGAACGAGTGCAACGGGTGCCGCCATGATGCCGGAGTGACATAATGGTAAACAGAGGTTAAAAAAAAAAAAAAAAAAAACACGTGCTTGTTGCATTCAATTCCACCCAAGTTCGTGGGTATCCCGAGTTTTCACCTGTTTCAACTATGTTATTATTATTAAATAATATATATCTATAATATGTCGTGGGCTCTCACATTCCTGTGTAGAGTTTGCATATTCTCCCAGTGCCTGTGTGGCTTTTCTTCTGGTACTTTATTTTTTTTCCCCTGCTACAGCCTATCATACACGTTTTGGGATGTATAATTTTAGCCGTAAATATATTTTATAAACATTTCACACGTATGATTATCAACTAAATATTTTAAACAAAGATACCATATAGAAGCCTAAAAGTAGGCATCATTTAACCACATTATTTAGTCCGACATCTGCTGCAATAACATAAACAGTAGTCACAATTACCCAACAGCAGAAGAGTATTTAATAATACGTACTTTTTCCGGCGACGAAGAAGAACACGCCACGTTGCCTAGCGACCGGCGGACCAATGGGGGCGCGGCAACGCGTCGTAGCTAGTTAGCTTCTCGGGCTAACCCTCACAAATTGAAATGATGTTGGATCAAATGAGCCATTAAATGCCGCTCAAGGGGAGGGGACCACTGCAGTTGGTCCACAGAGAGGTGGACAACATCAGAGAGCAGGTTTGTTCTAAGTTTGAACAGGGCGATTTTTGATCACATGTTAATACGTATTTCCAAATGTCTTTTGTCCATAGCTGCAAAGTCTATTGAAAGATGTTGAGATTAAGGTGGAAACCAAAGAAGACTCTTTCCGAAGGTATAGCAAACACATTTTAAAGTCTATTTAACAATTAAATTCGTTACTGCTCCGAATGTGTTTATCAGATGCCAAGATCTCAAGATTTCTGCAGAGAAAACACTAAAGAACCTGACAAAATTGACCAAGGTATTACCTGACACGTAAATGCAGTTTGTAAGGGCATCTAAAGACTTTTCTATCGCAGGCTGATGAAATTGCACCAGTGGGACACTACGACCAGAGAAAACAAGAAGAAGAAGGGCGACTGCGCAATATCCTGGAGCAACTGAACAACCTCTCTGACAAGATCTCACCACCTGGACCCAGCGCCGAGCCAGATTCAGGGTCTCTAATGTTACTCTTTGCTCCATCACATCCTTTCGAAAGGCCGTGCCAATCACAAAGTCAATGAACACTTTGCTCCACAGTGACACCCAGACAGAAGATAGCGAAGATGAAAGCGAAGAAAGCGATGGAGATGATAGCGTCGAAGATGCCACTGACGATGGTAAGAACCAGAGTCATGCGGAAAACATGCCTCCAGAGTCCCAGCCTTTCTTCTACACGGCACTCAGCGATTTCAAAGGAGACCAAGAAGGAGATTTGCCGTTCCAGGTGATTTCATGTATTTATAGTATTAGGATTTGGGTGATAAAAAAGATCCAAACTGATATGCACACAATGTGAAATTCATCTTCACCTGTCAACCATTTACAGGACTGTTAGCTATACATTAATTAACATGACACATTGGAAATCATCATCAATCATTGTATTATAAAATGATGAAACAGACAGACAGAATAGAAAAAAAATGTAAAAACAAAATAACACATCTGACATTTACGAAAGTTTTAGAAAAGTACTACAAAAGTACTTACTCAAAGAATAAGATTTATGTACAAGTAAAAATGTACAAATACAAAGAATGTATATTAGATCAATATTGGGAAAATAAATAATTTACCAATTTACATTCTTGCCACTTTCGTAGCTGGGTGAATCAATAAAGATCATCAGAAAGACGAGTGACGGTTGGTGGCTTGCTGAGAACACCAAGGGAGAAAAAGGAGTGGTGCCAAGAACTTACCTGAAGGTCCACACTTCCCTTCCACGACATTAGCCGCAACTGCAAAATCTGATAAACCACAATTCCTCTTTAGATTGGTTCCAACCTCGACGACGACAGTGACGAAGAAGAAGATGAAGAAGAATCTGACGAGGCCGAGGAGAAGGAGGAATCCGATGAGCTGAACGACAACAAAGATGAAAAACAGAGGTTCCAGTTTATTTTTTTAAACTCGTAACTTCTTTGTTCATTATGAACTGACTTTTTCTTGCTTCCACAGTGTTGCTCCCAAGTCCAACTGGTCCACATTCCGAAAAGCTCTCACAGAGGTAAGACTCGTCACGATTTCCAAGAAAAAGCAGATTTCGACGTGATTTTTTTTTGGCGCAACAGATCGACGCGACAGACGTCCTCTCCGCCATGGGTGCCATCCCTTCTGGGTTTAGACCTTCCACTCTCAATAAATTGCTGACTGATGAAGGTAAGTGGACTTTTAGCTAAAATCCAAACTAACAACTAACAGCTAAGAGTATGTGAATCTGAACTGTATAAAACTCCCATTTCCCGTCTCAGGTGACAAATACAAAGGAAGTTCCTACATGCAGCCAGAGCTCAGCCAATCACAGCTCTCATTCAGCGACCTCTTCTTAGATCCCGACACTGGCAAGGTATGCAAATGTTTCCTCCATCAAGGTAGCTACTTCCACCATACTCTCCGCCTTCCTCCCAGGTGCGTCCACGCCAAACCCGGACATGCGTTTGCTTCTCCCTGTGGAGTTGTAAGAGGATCCCCAAACCCGGGGTGGCCCTCCAGGTCCTCAGCAGACACGTTCGCCTTTGTGCCTTTGACGGAAATCAGGTACGTTAGTGATAACTTGCCTTCAAGGACAAATGTTGGGCGTGGTAATTTGGAATTAGAAAAAATAGATGGCACTAAATGGTGCAGAAACAAGTAAGTGAGCTAATCTTTTTAAATTTTGTTTTCCTTGTAACAGGTTCTGAGCAACATACACACCGTGAGGGCCACTTATTCCCGCAAGAAACCCAGGATCTGGCTTTTCTCCCCACGGGTATGAGCGTAAGCGTGTGTGTAGTAGTGTTTTAAAGTTGCTTCTTATGGGGACACGTGCTTACCGCAGACATCCGGCGTCATGCCCTCCCTGCTGGACGGCGATTGCTTCCTACGCTGCGACGCCGACAGTCCCGGCCTCGGCATCCTCTTCGAGCTCGGCGTCACTTTCATACGCAACGTGAGGGCACAAAACGAAGCGAGCTGAAATCATCGATGGTTGGATTGAGCACACGTTTCTGTCTTTTAGTCCACAGGTGCACGAGGTGACCTGAGTTGTGGTTGGGCTTTCTTTAAACTGAGTGATGACGCCGGAAATCCCGTCCCCAACAGGTAATATGGGCATTCTAGCTAAACTCCGAGCATCCAGGCGCACTTTTATTGACCTGTGTTGTGACACCATGAACGGACCCCAAGATGACTTAATTTGTTTTTCACAAAACACCCTTGTTAACACACATGTATGTACGCAGAACCTACGAAATCCCAGTGTGCGGCGGCACCCCTTACGAGAAGGACGTCGACGTGGACGGCGCTCCTGCACCGGCATGTAAGAACAGCCATTTTTTTGTGAATGACAAATTTGAAATAGTTCTCATGCCCCTTCTTGTTTTTCAGCCACAACAGGCAAATTCCACCAGATGCTGAAAGCACAGCGACAACCTAAACTCATCATCAAATTGAAAAACCCCAACAGTCGACTCAAAACACAACTAAGGTAAGACGATTCCCGTGTACTCCTGTCCGTTTCCCAACCGCTTTATACTGTATTTTCCTCCTGTAGCCTCCTTCCTGACACCCTCGTACATTGTCTCAGCTGCGTCCCATTGCTCGCCATGTACCGGCAGATTCTAGCCGACGCGTTGCTTGTGGATCGGCCGACCATGCAAAGCGCAGGTAAGACAAAAAAAAAACGCAGAAGGCTCAGCCACGCGGGGAAAAAAGTCATGACCGGGTTGGCATTTTCAGATTTGATATTCAATCCGATTCTCGCCGCCTTCCCGACTCTGGTGGATCAGCCTGATATGCTGGACGCTGCCAGGGTAAGACAATGATGTTTTTTATTTTTATCACATAGGGTTTAAATGTGGTTGTATATACATTTTTTGTTCAAAATAAAACATGTAATCAGAATTCAAGTTGAATTTTCTTTATGTAGTATATTTTCCTCAATATATTTACCATTGTCCCTGCAATGCTTTGAGCATAGTTGTTACTCTTTAACTGCCATTGATAATACTAGACATCCAATCCTTACCACTCCTATGCCAAATGGATTGGATGTCTACCACAGTTTAAGAGTTTTAATTAAATGAAAGAAGCAGTTAGTACATAAAATTTAGTTTGGACTTTTGTTGTAGTATCAAAAATGGTAACATTTTAGTATCGTGACAACAGCAAATGATTATGACATTAATTTTTTTTAGACCGCTTGGATGGATGCGCACAGCACCCTGAAGTGGTCACAAAAGGTATGTAGTACTCACATTGGCCTACAGAGGAGGCTTTCATCCGCCTACTTGAAGTGTGCTTGTGTACCATGTAGCGAGAAGAAGCCCAGGTGAAGGATAAGTTCGTCCAGACGTTCCAGTCATGGGCGTCGCTCCTGCTACGCTCTTCATCGCTTCCGCCTCACCGCTGGGCCCACCCGCCTTCGGAGGAGGAGCGTGCCCACCTGGCCTCCGCAGCGCTCGACGCCCTCAAGAAGGCCCGCGGAAAAAACGGCAGTCTGGAGGTGCTGGCTGACCCCGACCACACTCATGTGGCCTTTGACATTTCGGAGATGACCTTTGACCTTCTGAGTGTGGTCAGATAGGAAGAAAAAAAAGGGAAAAGTCAGATTTATTTTTGTAATAGTATTTGTATTCAAATGTATAATGTTGATTGGATTATAATAAAAGACAAATGATCATAAACATGTTTGCCATCTTTCAAGCTTCATCCAATTAAAAGTCTCAATTCAGCTGGATCCTGTGGTCTCCTCCCATTAGGTCAACATCACTCAGTAAGTGTATGAACACGGGTATTTGTGTGTTTAGTGTCATGTTACAGGGTAGCAAAGGAGTGTTGAGTGTGTTAATTATTAGTGGCACTGTGCATTCTTTTTATAGTTCGCTATAAAAGAAGACTTGCAACCAATCAGTTAATCAGTGGGTCGGTCCACTGGAATGTCACTGGATCGTTTATGAAGTCCAATTCACAAATCTCCTTAAAAAAGTATATTTTTAGACCTAATTTTCAATCCCTGATAAAATTGTGCTCCACTTGCCACAGATATTCAAAATAAGCATTTGTTTTTATAAATGGTGTACTTTAGAATAGGCTGTAGGAATGTCATTCTTTTGAAAATTCATTTTTAAATATATTGAAGAGAATTTTCGAAATTAACCCATTGATGCTTGAATTTACATTTACAAAGATGCTGTATATCAAAAAGCATTGGGAAACTACATTCATATTTAACAGAATATATAAAGAGAAAATACCAAATAAAAAAAAATGTTTTTAAGATGAAAATGATAAAAATATATCAAATTGTTCAATTCTTCATGCAAAAATCAACACAATCTAAGCAGTGTATGTTAACACAACCAAAATTAATGCGTATTTGTTATCAACTAACACGACTTGTCCTGTCTTTCCACATTCCGTCTCCGTCCCCCTGGTGACCACAAAATCCTCTGTATTTATTTTTTACCCTCATATAGGTCACACTAAAACAAACCCAGAAAACAACAGCACAGATTTAACCCTCTTTTATCTATCTTTTAACTAAAGGTCATTTCTCTGCTCAGAAGAGACTAAAGTGGAACTGGTTGTGTCCCAATACTTTTGTTCAGAATCAGAAAAAGAAAATGTACATAATAATTACATCAGGAAATATGATACATTGTGAGGATATATGATGTCAACACAATTTTGTACATTAATGCACAAATTGGTCATCTGAAATCAGGGTAAATAAAAATAGGGTTCAAAGTAATAACATGCAGTGAAAATATACTGTTATATTTGGAGTGAAAATATTATATTTCAGTTCCAAGGTAAGTGAAGGGATTCTATAAGAGAGATTCTCTTTGTTGTAGTTACGGTTTCCTTTGAGGGGAGCTTTTTGCATTTTCTTTTCAATTGCATGCATAATGACTACCAAGCACTAAATCTTTGTTGATCCCTCTTTACAGTTTTGTCCTATTTGGGGAGCATTCATCAACCATTATTACATCCGTGCTTTAAAAATAAATAATATTTGTAATTGAAAGGAAAGATGGGATTGAATTTTGTGGTCATCACTGATGCCCAAAGAAGAAAAGTTATGATAAATCAAAAACAGATAGATAAAGATAAAGAAATTGCTATTATCACACTTGCAGGATAAGTCCAATTTTGGGGTCATAAGGTTAAAGGCCAAAGATGTCAGAAGGAAATGTTTGCGATATAACTCAAGAATTGATAATGAGATTATTAAAAAAATTGTTTGCAATATGAAACGGGAGTGGAAATATTTTGGGGTCAAGAAGGTCACAGAAGTCAGAAAATAGATTTTGGAGCTGTTAAACAAAAGTTTATCTAATACGACAACCACACTGGTTACTAAAGCTTTCATGATCGCCCCTCCCAGTCCAAATGAATTGGACACATAGATGGCAAAGCATGAGTCAAAGGCAGATTGTCTGCTTTTATTATCTCAAGCGCCACTTGCAACTCCATTCCGTGTCCCGCATGCAAAATTTGCCTCTCAATCATTTTTTGTGTATGTACGTAAACAGCTTCTTTGGCTTGTACAGGCCGCCGGCGGCCTTTCCATATGCCAACATGAAGACCAATGGAAGGTAGGCGTAGGGAGGCTGTTGTAGGAGGAGGAGGAAGAGGTTCAGGGAGGTGGCCTTTAAGTTTAAGAAGAAAAAAAACCTAACAAAAAGCACACACATTTAAGCACACCCACGTCTCATTGGGCAAACAGACGCTCACACACGGACCAGGGCAGCTTGGGGAATATGGCTTCCACCACGTCGGGAGATGTTTTGCCAACCGGCGGGGGGATTTTCACTAGCATCCCTGACTTGTTCTTCATCCCAGAATTTGTGAGTTGTGAATTCTCAATAGGAAATATGGCGCATCAGTGTGTTTGTGTTTTGGGTTTGGTTTTGGGTAGGTAATCGTCCGGAAGCGCCTCACCATTATTTTGCTCACAAATGAGGGGGAGTTGTTGTAAGATTTGGGCAAATTATGCCCATTTTGTAACTTGTGTTTATAATGTTTTTTTTTCTCACATTATTGTTACACATCATTATTAACTTGTGGTTCTCAGGTTGTGATATTTTCAATGAGATAATTTTCTAAACTTAGATTTCTTGTTTATTAAAATTAGATAGTTTTGGTATTTTAAAAACATGTCATTATTTACTACTGCTAGAATTTTTTTTTCTATTGTTTTGTTTAAAAAAAATCTTAAAGTTGAGGATTTGATTCTTTTAGAACCTAATTATTAAATCTTCATTTTTTTTCATCATATTAATATTTTTACATAAGTAGCATCCAGGCACCATAGCAACTAGCTCAGTGACAGTTGAGCCCCTCAGTTGTCATAGCAACGACAAAATAGATGCAAAACATAAGAAAGTCAATATAAAAATGTACTGTTTAAGGTTGAAATACATCATTCTTACATATATATACATAAGTATGAAATATGAAGTTGAGGACTCTGCTGTTGACTTTTTGGTTGATTGTCAAGTTGCTACATTGGCAAACACAACATTTGAATGAACAAACTCAATTTAAAAAACAAAAACAAAAAAACTTGTCCGTTCAGTTCCAAAGAAATGATAAACATATTGATTCTATTTTTATTAAGAAATGAAGCAAAAAAAAAGTTTGTTCATTATTTTAAATACAAAAAAAGCACAATATATTTGGACATTTATAGTTATAAAAACTAACATTAACTAAGGAAAAATAAGTATGACAAATTTCAAGATGAAAAAAATATGAAGAGAAAAGATTAAATAGTTTAATTGAACTGGAAAAAAACACCTGGCTTAAAGAAAGGGGGAGGGCGTAAATCGAAACCGGTCATCTTCTCGGCTCCTTTTACGGTCGGGTCAGTCCAAACAAGAACCAGCCCATCTGGTTTTCAGCCAAACCCGTGTTTGCCGACAGCGAGTGACCGCGGCGGATGGGAGATGTTTGCTTTTGGCGACTCAGATTTACACACGAGACTCAAAGATGTAATGCTACCTGACTAACGCTTTTGTCATACAGTGCGAGGTCAAAGGTCACAGAGGTCAGATAAGGAAAGCCGCTATAACTGGATAACTCAATATCATAATCAACTCAAATTTGTAAAAGGGAGGCGACATGATGATGATCAGAGAAAGGGTCAAAGGTGACAGACGTCCAAATTCGGATTCTTTTTTGAATTTTTAATCATAGAATTATCAATGTGTCAACTTACAAAACAATAAAAGCCATCATGCAAAATATATGTAATATTCTTCCAATATTTACATGACTTGACTACAAGTCACAAATGAATTTTTCACGTATGTCATTGAAATGGTCCTAAATAAAACTCTAAAACATTGGCTAAATTCAGCATATGTGCCGAATGAGACCAAAAAAGTTCCAAAAAATGATTCCACTGAAAATCTGAGTTCAAATACAACATCCGATGTTTGCCAAGTACCCGAGGCCACTCGTAATATTCGGGGTGGGGCGTCAATTCCGAAGAACTGATCCGTAACGAGACAACAGAAAGGACCATGTTTGCTCAGCATCCGTGCATTTGTGTGTTTTCATGAAGCAGAACACGACTATGATACGTATTCATTAACTCTTCAGATTCCGGATAAGAGATCTTAACAGATCTATACACTAATGGTCACATGACCAAAGCAGGTGGGAGTAAATAAATGGTAACAATGGCAGCTTTCTCTTGCCGTCTCAGAGTGGAATTCAACATTTTGACACTGTAATTAATGGACTTTTGAGTTAAATATTCACATAGTCGTATTGTGCTACTTTTAACATTGCTTTCATGGGGAATGTTTGTCAAAGGAGGAGAGAAGAATAAAAAAAAAAGTTAAGAGTGGAAGTTGAGGCTTTAAAGTGTTTTATGAAGGCCGG
Organism: Stigmatopora nigra; assembly: GCF_051989575.1. Taxonomy (NCBI): domain Eukaryota; kingdom Metazoa; phylum Chordata; class Actinopteri; order Syngnathiformes; family Syngnathidae; genus Stigmatopora; species Stigmatopora nigra. The sequence goes on along the minus strand of NC_135519.1, from coordinate 6,774,093 downwards.
ATAAGTGCCATTGGGAGTTTCTTAAAGGGACACGTCGGGATTTTTACGGGACTTGTTTGATCCTCCCTCAACCAAAACCATTTTATGGCAGGCAATGTAAAATATATATCAACTTTGGAATGTTATTAAGAGTGTATTTCTGGTTTTATTGACATTAATTTTATTAGTATATATTTTTTATTGTTTTTATTTGTTACAAACTTTTCCTTGCAAGTTATCATGAACACAAAGAAACAAAAGAATAGAAATTTTCTTCACAATTTCATCAAAACCATCAAAACTACAACTAAGTCAACTTGAACCTCTAACCGCAAAACCTATTTTCTCCAAAATGTCCGTCAGGTTTTCGGTGGTCTGGTGTGGATCCTGGTTGCGTCCACCCGCGTGTATCCGGACCACCCGCTGGGCTGGGTCATGTTCGTTTCCGTTTTCTGCTTCGTTTTCACCACACTCTGGTTCTTCCTCTTCCTGTGTGGAGCCAATCAGAGCAGTATTTGGCCGGCGTTGGTAGGACTGGTCCAGCTCGGGTTAGGGGGGGTGGGGGTGATTGCCAACAAATTTGAGCTAAAATTTGGGTTTCCCTCCTCGGTTGTAGGATACGTTCTACCATTTCCTGGCGGTGGTTTTCTACCTGAGCGCATCAGTGATCTTGGCCTACATCACCGTGCTTAAAGGCTGGGGTTATACCATCAATTCGGGGGGCACTCAGTCCATTGTGGTCCTCATCGGGGAAGGCCTCAAGATCTACAGGCTGGACATCGCTGCTGTGGTGGGATGTCACACGCAAACATTAAAATATATATGTATATATAATTATGTTGATAAACTGCTGCAAAATTTCACATTCAACACTTTGATTTAAATACAGAAACTGCAAATAGGTGAGTTTTCCTATAATAATGGATAATGTAATTTGCAATTGTTGACCCTGGTAGATTTTAATTTGAAAACAAAGGATGACCTGTAGTTTAGGCTAATATGAACAATTTTAGCATTACAACCCTCAAGGGAATTAAATAAAATCTCTATATTGCCAGCCCAAGACAAAGAATATTAAAAATAAAAATCATGTATTGTATTGCTGTGTTGACATTGGTCCATTTTATTCTGTTGTCATCCAGGTGATGTCACATGTGGCCACTCTACTCTACTTCCTTCACGCCATCTTCTCCGCCATCCGATGGAAGAGAGCTTAAAATGCTCACACAATGATGTCAGTGGTTTCAAACTTGAATACCAAACCACTTATTCCTACTTTTATTATCATTATTTACTTACTCTTTTAGAGATATTATTTACAAATAAGTTACATGACTGAATGAGCGGCAAACAAAGTCAGCGGCAAATGTAGGATTCTTTCTTTCTTACCAATTACCAATTCATATCATAAATGTCATCCCCAAAACATATATTTTCATATAATCCAAAAAACAATCTATCTGGAAAATTGTGGTGGGTTTTCCTCAAGAAAAATCACTATTTCTTTTTAACAACAAAATAATTTAATACAAATCATATACTGTAGCCACAATTTTAAAAATGACTTCAAATGTTATTCTATAGAAGCAACACACGAAAAAATATATTCAATTGAAACATGCAAGTAACTTAATTCCAAAATTGCTCAAAAATGTGCTCTGAATGACAAATGTCATCATTATTTGGTCAGATATTTCAACTATACTTCACATTTCAAGTTTATTTCAATGTTTTTCTTCCACTCATTTCTTATGAAAAAAATGAATCAAATTCCAAAATTATTTCACACAAAAAATTAAAGTAAAAGTCAAAAAATGTGATTTCTAACAACAATGTGCATCCAGTTTGTTTACAACTCCAATGTCAAACATCTTCAGCCTTCTAATGATGCTTTTTAAATTTTTTAAAATGATCAGTTTATGTCATGCATTTTTTCATCTAATTGCTTATCGTGTGTCAAAAAAATGCTCACTTTTTGTATATACACTTGACAAATGATCTCACTTTACAAATCTTAAATGAGAAATAAAATAAGTAGCATTCCAAATTGCCTCCCTGAGTCATGTTTCACCGCCATCCAACTCACTCATTCATTCGGACCTCCCATTCAAAATAGATTGGACATCTATTGCCATCAATGGCGGGCTATACGCCAAAGTTACAGCAATTTATGCGTAAAATGAGAACAACTATTCTATTCAATCATGTTTCCCGAGGCCCTGAGGCCACAAAATATTACCTGAGCAGCTCAAAAAAAAAAAAGAAAAAGGGCGTGTATGGTGATATATGAACCATAAACAATAACAGAACAGGTTTGGCAGCTAAGGAAGTTTCACTAGTATTTCCACCAGTGTCCATTTATTAGGACAGAGAGAAAAAAAGTGACTATTTTGCGATGGCCGCGACTACAACTCATTCCATGGGAAGTCTCCCCAGCGGATTAGCGATATGCGTGACTGTGCCGGATTTGTTCTACCTGCCCGAACTTGTGAGTGACCTTCGCATCTGACCTTCTTTTCAATTTCTAATATTTGGAGCCATTTTGTGACTCTACACATTTTCATACTTTGGATGTTTATATATAAACAGGCATATCAGTGGATGTAATTTGATGGTGTTGCAGGAAAATGAGGGCTCTTGAATTTAGGTTCATTAAAGAATGGGGTCTAATATTTATATATTTTTTTCCTTCTCTGATTAGAAAAAAATGTCAAAAAATATCAATAGAAAATGAAAAATAGTTGTAAACATTCTGTTTTCTTGATGAATGAATTTTTATTTATTTATTTTGAGGCCAGACCGGTGAATGAGTGGTTAGTAAATACGCCTTAATGCAAACAATTCAGGGTGTTCCTCCTTGTTTGGAGTGCAGACTCCTCTAATAAACGTGTTGCTCATTTTACTCTTTTATCTCTTTGAAATTAAAAAATCTTCATGTAGCGTCCTCAGATAGAATGCAGAAATTTGACCTCTGCATCGACAAAATCAAAAACAAAGCCATTTCTTCCGCTTCACATGTGATGTTTACCTGTAGGTGACGGGCGGCCTGGTGTGGATCCTGGTGGCGTCCACCCACGTGGAGCCCCCCAACCCACTGGCCTGGGTGATGTTTGTCTCCATCTTCTGCTTCATCATGACTCTCCTCTGGGTGGTCTTTTTCATCGCCGGATGTCACAGGAACGCTTCTGCCTGGGCAGCGGCTGTAAGTTCGACAAACCACGACATGAGGCTGATATTGCTGAAATTGGAAATGAAATTAAAATTAATATGAAAGAATGAGGACTAGAGAAATCTGTGAATAGTTACACGTTTTGCCACTTGGGATGAATACCTGAAAAAGGACGTATTATTTAAATAAAAGAGAGAATAAGACCTCCAATCCATTTTGATTGGGAGGGACGAATGAACGCTGTCTATGGTGCTGAAAGATTGAACAATCAATTTTGATTGGGAGGGACGAATGGGCGCTGTCTATGGTGCTGAAAGATTGAACCTGTAGACTATTCTTAGGGTTAACTATATCTCAAAACAGTTCCTCAAATGTCAAAAACACGCATTTGATCACCTTTGTTGTAAAGAATGATGGTATTTTTGTGTGTTAGGACTTTGCCTACCACGCGATAGCTGCGTTGTTCTACCTCAGCGCCGGAGTGGACTTGGCCATCATCACTTTCCAAATGAAATCAGGAGACTTCAGACTCTACCAAATTGACATTGCGGCTGTGGTCAGAATATCTTTACAGTAGGGAACCGTAATATTTATTCTGCACTGTTTTAATTATGTTTGCCTTTCAGGTATTTGCCTTCACAGCCACTCTGCTCTACTTTATCCATGCTGTCTTCTCGTCCCTGCGATGGAAATACTTCTGAAAATAACTAAAATCTTATTCATGATCAACATTTCAATTGTTTTGGTGCTAGTGTTTAACATAGAATTTCATAGTAAGGCTTTCAGGCACTTTACTTTTATACTCAACTAATACAACTTTTAAAGAAAAATTCTATCCGTGTTGTTTTTATGTTGGTCACACCCACAAATTGTCTGCGGCATTTTTATCTTTTTTCACGACCACTGAGTTAAGAACCAAACTTTTATCGAACAATGAATCAAGAAATCCTGTTATTCCCCATTTGCCTTTTATTGTGACACATGATTATGGATATCGGACACAAATTAATTCACATAACGACATTGAGTTTCCACATAATTGCATTTCTACCAGATTGTGCGTTTGACATTGGACCAAACGGAACGCTTCTGTCCCTGGGCGGCGCGCACGTCGTCCCAGTGCAGTCGCGTGTCGGGTATCTCGTCCTCGGGTTCTGGCTCAGCGCAGGCTCCCTCTTTGGGGGAGGCCACCACCATCGGCAGGGGTCCGCATTCTTGCCGGAACTCAACCACGTGCAGTTGCTTCTTGTTTGCTAATGTCTGGTGGGTTTCCTGAAAGGAGGTAATGTGTTACGGTGTGTATAATTGTACCAATTAATTACGATCAAGAGTTGTGTATTCCTCACCTGCTTAGCCAATCCGGAAAAAAGCGCTCTGGTGAGGTTAAGCAGGTTGATGGATCCTTCCACTTTACAGTACATATCTTTCAAACCAATGAGTTTGCACATTGTGATGACTGCACGGTGGCAGTGAAGGCCGTAACCTGTAGACGCACACCATCACACAATGAAATCAATGGGTGCCGTTAATATTGTTTAACATTTTACAAAACCAACTATGAAAAAGTTAGAAAATAGAGATGGCAGTCCAACATTAACAATGAATGAGGCTGCTTATGATAATGATTTTTTTTTCAAATATCTGAATTAGTAGATCCAAAACTAAGAAACATAAAGTCCATACTAAAGTAAATTAACTGTAAAATTAATTTTAAAAAAAGTATTTAAGAAATATGTTTTCCCAACAATATAAGGACTAAAAAAATAACTGGCTCACAAATTAGTGTCTTGTTGGACATAAGAATATTACAAGAAAAAAAACTAAAACAATTTATAATAGTAAAAACAACATGGATGGTAGAAATTTGTCATTTTTCTGTTACCATTAATTTCTCTTTGACATTGGGAGGCAGTGCCATGGATGGCTACCAAAATTGACCTCAAGTTTTTCATGAAATTACCCAGGCCTACCTTCATTCTGTTTTTTCATGCGAAGTGTAGTCCTTTTGAACTTGGAGTCGATGTCGTGATAAACTGTTGACAAAAAAACAACATTAAATTGTGGGTGTTTAGAAGGAAGTGGTAAAAAATGGGAAAAATATGCTAAAACTTTTTCTTATCCCATGAAACACGGCATCCAATCATAAATTTAATCCAAACTGATTGGAACAAAGTATTTGCATCCACATAAACATAACTTATAACCACAAAGAGTTGAGGGTGTTGTTGTTATTGTCTTTTATTCTTTTTTTCCAGCCTTTTAATGTGATTTCTGGAAAAAAAGACATTTAAATGTCAGCCAAAAAGAGAGCATTTTTGGAACACATGCTGCGCCAAACCTTTTTGGTTGCGCACTTTATGTCATTACAATGATTTGAGCATCAGCGAGAGGCACAAAAAGCCTTGTTGACATCTTCACTGTCATTTTGTTCTTTTTGTTCGAGTTCATATTGGAGTGAACAATTGAGAGATTCTTCCTAAAGTCTTCATAAGTGGTGACTAACAATCTTAGTGTGTACTTACTGGTGTGGTTGTTGTATCTTTCTATGTAGTGCAAATAGTGGATGGCTCGATTCTTTGCCTGCACAAATACAGAGAGTAGCAATTATGATTCCAAAATCAATAAACGACACCAAAAGGCACGTCAATAGCTGCCAAAAAAAAAATCACATTCAATAACTCCATAAAAAATATGCTGAGGGACATTACTGCTTCATTATCTTCACATAAAAAGCTAGAAAACCCTTTTTTTAAAGTGATGGAAATATGAAAAGACTCAATTTGAAAGGATTTTAAATCTCACCTTCCTAAGAGCTGTATTTCTGTCTGCCGCCTTCCCTAAAGCAAACCCTGCACACAAAAAGGATAAAAAGTACTGCTTTACACATATTGGAACATTTTGAATCCATTTCTTAGACAACTTTAGATTGGAGATGTAAAGCCAAGTATGTTCGAGGGAGTGTGCACCTGCGGCGCCTTGTCCGTTGCCCACGGCAACCAGACAGCTAATGGACCTCTTCCGGCCTTCTTTGCCTGTCATGTTGAACACACTCTTCACCTGTGGGGCGACAACCATTGATAAATAATGCTGTTGTGTGTTTTTGTGTGTGTGTGTGGAAAGTTTTATTTTTATTGCAAATCACTGCTGAAAATGGTAGGGTAGGTGTAGTTTAAAAATGAACATGGTGTCTTAATATAGGAAACTTGTATTAAACTTTTACTCTCAACAACCACATTGTTCTTTCCGCTGCATCATAGTTACCAACTTTTTTTTAACACTCATTACTTAACTTTTATACATGTCTAAGGTGTTATATTTACGCCTGTTTTATAATAATTTTTGACAATTGTTTGCAAACGTCACCTACCTCAATGACACGGGAGTCAAAGTCTTCATAAGTCTCTGCAGAGTAAAAAAAAAGTTACTTTCTACTGTGTATTGTTTTCAAAATATTTGCTTTTCCAACTGCATAAATGTAATCAATATACATATGTATACATATATAATACACATTTTATCCAATCAAAATTCTTTAAAAGGGGATTTATGCAAATGGCATTGGAGTAAAAGGAAATCAAACAGTACAAAAAAAGAATTAATTATGATTTACCTCCATTTGGTCCGGGATCAGGTGGTCCTAAACTGGTGCCTCCCCAGGAGTTCCCCGTCCAGCCTCGCTCCCGCTTGATCTTCATCTTCCTCTTCTTCTCCCACTCGTCACGCTGACGCACTGCAGGGGAAAAAAACGACATCAAAATACAGATTCACACGCTTTCCACTTGGAACTACTCAAAAGATCACGAGTGCTCATCCATTTATTTCTTTGTATTTATGTACCTAGTTCAGCTTTAACCTCCTGCTGCTCAGCATCACCTCTACGGCTCACGTTCTGCACGGTACCGTCTTTCAGTACCGGGGCATTCAAGCCGGGCCAAAGGAAGCCTCCGTGACCTGTGCGGGAACAAAAGGGCGTCTTAGCTTGACCTCCTATTCTTCAGATTACTAGTCTTTCTCACCTTCTCCGATCGTCTGTCCACGGTTCAAGTCTCTCCTCAACTTGCGTTTAGTTCTCTTCCCTCTTCCCTTCCGGGCGCCGGCACCCGACTCAGCCAGCACGCCTTTCCAAAGCTCTTCTGCCGTCACTGTGTGGAAGCGCACAACCAAAGTTAACATAGTTAACCGGATGTTGACAGCTGTCACTCAACCCTTGTCATTCCATGAATGCACGTACACGCCAGGTGTTTTGGTTTGCAGCAAAGTTTAACAAGATCAACCAAGTTAGAATAAATATTCTGATGTAAACATTTGTCCTTACGCTTGTTGAAGAAGCTCCCATGCCTAATTGGCTGCCTACACATGACAGGCAAGGGAGAAGGTGAGGGGGACAATCGAATAAGCAATTGGGATCCATGGAAGGCGCCCCCTATCGGGGGGAAAGAAGCAGCGCCTGTGGAGAAACGCAACATGATTGTCAGATAAAATACACGCAATCCGTGCGAATTCAAGCGTACGCTTTTGTCCTCGTCTCCACAATGTTGTTGGTAACGAAATAGCAATATATACAAAGGCATCCTCCAGATTATTAGGGAATATAATACAGGACAAGTATGGTAACTCAGAAAATCCCGTCCAGACTGACAGATTCTGCAAGATCTGTCGTTTTATGAACACAACGTCAGATTTTTAATGACAAACACAAGCATGCAACACACAAACACCATAAAAATGACAGGTAATTCATCTAAAAAGAAGATATACGGCAAAGATCTCACCTCGAACAGCGACTCGGAGGGCACAACATACGCGTATGGCCGCTGCCATGTTGGACTTGTGATGGGTCTTTCAACTGGAAAAATGAAGCGACCGAATTACGCCTGCTCAAAATTACGAAACAACGACGGACCGATTTGATACTGTAACAATAATCAATGAAGTCTGATGAAGTAAGTGTCATCGTCGGGATATTTCACAAATCAAACAATTACTACATACTGGATATACTTTAAATGTTATGAAAGTCTCAAAATGTTGTCTGACTACATAGTATGTACAATTTACTAACAAAATGTTATTTGCTATCTATTGATTTCTGCCTTTTATTCATTTTAATTCAAGACAGTATACAATGATACATGAAACTAACTCATCAATATCAAAACAAAGATCAACGATCAGTATACAATTATTAAATATACAAAACACACCAAACAAAACGCCAGAGTTTTCAGGTGCATTCAATTAAATAGGTAATTGTACAAATTCTTTCTAATGCCTTTTTTTTCCCGGACTATGCCCTTTTCCCGGACTAAAATTACTGAAACAGTTTGATTTCTGATGATTTGATCCTTTTAGTATGAATGTTATTGATGGTAATGTCAATGTGTGCAAAAAAATATACTGGTTAATTACACACACTAAAGGATCTTGATGTTTTCTTTCTACATTAGTGTTACATGTGCAAGGTTGAGTCGTATTGAAGATCCATGAAAGCATGGGCCATGGAAGCATGGTCTATGGAAGCCATGCACCAGAAGTTGCCAAAGATTGATAAAAAATACTGACATCGTGGGAGATCCGATTGAAAAATGGGTGAGTTTTTAAAAAAATGGGTGAGTTTTTGTTATTTGTTATTCTCATATGTTCATTCATCCTAATTGTAACCATAGATGGCCCTCAAAAGGCAAAAGGTAGGTTATCAGTGAATGGCCTCTTATTAAATTGAAAATGAAATCTGGAGAGGGTTTATTAGTCAGCTGCTCCTCTGAAGATTGACTGTAAATGTGCAATTATACAGAGCCTAATTTTCACCCTCTGGTATCAATTTTCCTGTCAAGAGAAAAGGAACAATTAGAACATGCAGAATGAGGTGAAATCGCCAAGGGAGACGACATTTAGAGAGATTGTTGTCAAACTTCTGCTACTAAATGGTTGCATTGAAAATCTTTAGTCTCGCCCGCTTGTCATGTCTTGTCTTGATTGTTGAACATTATTTTTGTGTTTTTTGTGCATATGACAAAATGTAAATCCCTTTTCTAGCCTGTTTCTATTCTGTGTTGCAAAATCATGCTCCGCGAGTATAATCTTTATTAGAAATGAAATGTTGTGTCATGTTATTTCCCCAAATCTAATGTGCATCATGACGAGGCCAACAGGCACTGAAAGATCCACTTGCGGTGTCACGTTTATCAACGTCAAGTGTTATGATTTTTTTTCTGACCCTGAAAAATAAGAAATCTCCCCTCCTGTCTAAAGAATACCCACACGTCCCAATACTTTTGTTTATACAGTACAGTACAAGCCATAATTTGTTTGGCCCTAAGACCAAAACAAGACTAACGGTGCAGAGTCAAGAGATGACGGCCTTTATTTGATCTCCGGCGACGTAACTTTAATTGTATTTGACGTACGGCTACGATGCGAATCTTTGCTTCGGGGCAATAAAGCGTGTACGTTGCCATTATTATGAGCCCATTTCTATCTGACGGTGGTCCACGTGCAGGCTGATGTCAGACAGCCAAGCAAGGTTCTTATCATCTGTAATATCTATTTATAAAGGTCTTGTAACTATAATTGCAGTGACCCACTTCTTGGTATGGATCGTGTGTGTATATATTCCCTCTTGATTTGGATTTTAGATTTAACAGTGGGTAATCTGTAGCCTGGGTGTCACGTGTATAAAAGGATGTACTTTATAATGCTTGCAGATGGCGTTTAAGAAACAACAGTTTAATGTAAAAAAAGCCACAAAACAATAGAAGTGAAATTTTGTTGGTAAAATAACATTTTGAATTCAACATTTTGCTTATCATTTGAATGTGAGGTGAAAAATCTCATTTGAAAGAGGAAATACTGTCAGGATAAAAACAGAAAATTTGAAATAAACATTGCATTAAATGAAAGATTTAAACTTGAATATTACATCAATAAAAGTGAAAGACAAAATTAAATTAGTAAATACAAATGCAAAAAAAACTATGTTAAAGTGATAAACAGCTTTAGTTTTGAGAATTAACAGATAACATAAAATAATGGTACACTCCAATGTTAAAAAAAACAAAATATAACTGCCTGAAAGTGTAAAAATGAATGTAATGCCAACCAAATCTTCAGACAAATACCACAAAATTCCGACAGAGCTAACACGAAAGTGATGATGTTCACACACCAAAAAGTCAATAACGCACGAAAGAAAAAAAGTCAAAGGTAGAAAAGCCACAGAGCCTGCCAAAAATCAATAAGTAATTTTGCTGGCAAACATCCGCAAATGTGCCACAAGACACTCCAAGATGGATTCATTCCTGCCCAATGCTGTGACTTTCCCTCAAACTCTGCTGGAAATGATTAGGCTGAGAAGAAACCTTACAAAGTAGACAACAGTTGTTCACTTTCAGCCCATTTTACCCACAGAATCCCCCAAACCGAAAAATGACTTTTGGGGAGCCATAACACAGTAAATCACTCGTTTTTTTATTTCAAATAGTTAATTGACTATCTGTCTCGACACTAACATCTACGATTCCCAAGTGTGAGCCTTTTTGAATGAAACAGCATATGTGACATGTATGTGGAAGTAAATCAAGCTTTGGAGCACCCTAGTGAGGATAAAGCTGTTCAGAAAATGAGATGAGATGAAATCACATTATAATGTAGCTTTTTTCATCCAAAATAGAACAGAAAAAGCTGAATGACAAGATTCTACATGAATTTTGTGTTCATCTTTTAACATTTTACTTCATTTCTAAATAGTTACATTATCACTTTCTCTAGCTGATAATTTTATGACTTTTCTCCGTTGCCTATATACTACATTGACGAGTTTTATTCCAAATGTGAGGTGCACAAACAAGCAACATTGTGTGTTAACCTTCCTGTGAAAGTCAAATCATTGGCCATCTCAAACATGGGAGTTCAAAACTTCGATGTTAAAAAGTTTCGACGCTTTCAAGAGAACGTGGAGGGGGGGTACACTGACACTTTGATATATGGCCTCCTCTTCCACTTCACATTGAATCACACGCTTACTCTTGCGACCTTGAATGCCCCTTTAACCAGCTTTGTGATCAACCAATGCATACAAAAGGAAGTTTTCTTTAAAAAGGCATAAAGCATAACACATTTTGTGTAATTTTCTTTTTATAGGTCAACCTACACACCACAACCTTTATCAATTCATTGCATAATTCATTTATTGCACTTGTATGAATGTCAGTGTTATACATTTCCTTTTTTATCATCCATTATTCATTGGGGAAACACCAGTACCACACCCAAGTGTGTGTGTGTGTGTGTGTGTGTGTAGCTCTCGTTCTCATCCTGAAAACAATTTCAGCAGTCATTGACAAAAGCCATTGGTGCAATGATGCTGATCTCTCCATCAGTGTGTTTGTGTGTGTGTGTGTGTGTGATCCTCTAAATCACGGTCATAGCTGATTGGTTGTAGGAGCAGCAGCGCGTGTGTTAGGGACCCATAAATTCGGGCCAGGAGATCATATATGTCCCATCACGTGAACAAACACGATGGCTATAAAAATCCTGCACACGCCTTTCCCATTGCAATTTATTTTTTTGCAACACCCCACCACCCTCCAACAACACATACACACAAATATGTATGGTATATTCTCTATGTAGTATGCATACAGGCAGGCAGTTTTAATCCATCAGTTTAGCCGCTGTGACAGCTCCATTTCCTGGCAGACACAAAAGCTGATTTGGTTTCGGAGGAATTCCAAGTAAGCGCCGTTTGTCAAGTCCATGCACACACACACATACACACACATACACACACACACACACACACACACACTCCCATTTGGTCATTGGCCAAGTGCTAACACCTCAAAATGTAGTTAGAGTACTACGAGATCTCCCTTTTAACCGACATGTTAGTATGATTTTGGAACTGTGGGTGTTGAAATAGAACTCTTAATTTAGTATTGGTAGCATAACATAACACAAGTGATATGTTATGCTATGCTTTTTGAAAGCAAACGCATCATTAACATTTTTTCCTCCATCTCTTCATGCTTTGGGTCTTCTTAATCACTCCATCAGTCATCTCCGCATTTGTCTGTTCATTTTGGAGGGTCGATCCATCTTGGGGTCCACCCGTTCTTTGTCACTGCGGTATTATTCGAAACCAATTCTGTAGAAGTAGAAGAAAAACAACCTCAAAATAAAAATGTATGATTGGTAATATTCCTTAATGCTGGCTGCCTTGGTTTAGCCATAAGATGGCACTGTCAGCTGAGAGGTAAATGTACAATGGAGGTTTATGTAACTCAAAATTATGGAGTAAATACATAGCCGAAAAAAATCTGGAGAAAAATACTGTAGTGTATAGATTTATAATAATCACCATGATTTTTTGGGGGAAGATTGAGGAGTACAGCTATGTAAATTGTTATATTCAGATATTCACCAATCTAAAATGTTTTGTTTTTGTTATGATTAACTATTTGGTTAGTTACCATTGAGGCGAATAAACTCATTTAAAGAGTTTTAATTGAGTTTTTAGGAGTCTTATGATTGCACATCATTGCCCACAGCACTGATGGGGAGAGTATTAAAATTTTCATGAAATAAATGTATTCCATAATGCAAGGATTATTGGATAATATATTAAAAAATGCTAATATGACACAATTCTTCAGGCCACCTTTAATTTAAATTGTTTATTACTAATTATGAAAATATGAAGTAAATAGTACCACTATTTAAGTGCCTGCTTGATATAAATTAGTTTATTAGTCACAATCATAATATTCTCAAGTCACCTCCCGTTACTTTACCATAAAAATCTTAAAGTATAATGAACATTTTTGTAATTTTCTTCTAACTGGCAAATAAACAAATCCACCCATTCTGTCCAAATGGATTGGACATCTATCCCCATCAAGGAAGGGTATCCAATTTTTCTATCCAAATGGACTCTTCTCATACATGCTCTTTTATCGTATCTCATCCATTCCAGCCAATCTTTCCTCCACAAGCCTGAATCTGACTCTTTCATGGCTACGTTACGCTCCAAATACTATTTTCTCCATGATGAAATGCTTGCTCGTGAAAATCAGTGCATACGCTTGTGCTGGTGCGCATTCGCACTCGCCAGCAATCTGGATTCTTCTCCTCCATCTTAGGCTTTGGATGAAAAAGCATTTCTCTGCTCACTGCACTTAGTGGAATTGAAAGACGTAACAGCGAGCACACACACACACACACACACGTTCACTGCTGTACAAACCATGTTCTGTTGTCATCCATCTAGCAGTCTTTTTGTCTGTGTAGCCACCTGTTTTGGTATGGAAGTTCAAGGTGGAGCTGTTCCATATTTATTATTCCCAATGTTGTATTTATTGACCCGGACTGCTGCTGATTGACCTTTGGGTCTGTTGTTGTTGTTGTTGTCTGTCTGGCGGAGGACATCTTGGTGCTATTGTTGCAACTTTGGGTGCTCTTTGTCATGTTGAGCTATTATTTTATATTTTGGGGGGAGACATCGATCATGACAGACAAATTCAAAAAGTGCTTGCAGGAACAAATTCAGTAAGAGTAAAAGTTTGTCAATTTTTTCCTTAATGTTGTTTCAAAACTTACTGTTTTTTTTCATGATTCAGCCACAAGTGGAGTTGAAGATGTTTTAAAAGTCTTTTTGCTCGCAAAAATATTATTCAGGTTCTTTCAATGAATTGAAGCTACATAATAACAACGATTAGGTTGATAAGTGTGAATAACGGGACAATTTCTCTTTGTCTTTTCTAAATGTCAGAAGAAATCACATTTTAAATTAAGGTAATTAACATTTTTTCAAATATTAAGCAGTATTGCATCTAGTACCTACAGAGCCAATATAATGTATGCATATATGTTCTGAAACTATCAACAACAATGTTGAGCTTAGTATTATTCTGAAACCGATGGTGCAGTGGTTTTTCTGCATGACTATGGTGTGGGTAGTCTGGGTTCGATTCCCACAGGCTGGCGACCAGTCTAGGTTGTAGTCTGCATTTTGCCTGAAGACAGTTGGGTTGAGCTCTAGCAAGCTCCACAAAGCTTTTCGAGGATTGGCAGTAAAGTTGAATGACTAAATTATTCTGAAATGGTCTTGTTTTTGAAGAGACCATTTTTCCTCTGTTCCCACCCCTTACCCTATCTTCAAGTGCTGCACACGCTAATTCATGTTTGTGTGTTGTATCATATTCCCAACGTCAGCTTTTCCACGCAGGTGTGTGTGTGTGTGTTGGCTTTGTTTGCGTGCACAATGATGAATGTCCATGCATCACAATTGATCTGCATGCAACCTTGATCTTCACTGCAAAGTCGTGTCGGTATTTACTTATTTATACGATCCAAATTTTGCTTTCTGTTTCTTTAAATGCATTGTGGTGAATCTTCAAGGTCATAGAAACCTCCTCTCGCTGCATCACTGGCCAGTAAGAAATGTCAGAACGCTAACGACGAATGCTAACGAGGCGTGCCGCTGTCACGTGTTAGGCTAAATGCCAAGCACAGAGACAGAATAGTAAGGAATGAAGCTTTGAAATGGAAGGTGTATATAAGAGTAAAACATTTTCATTCACTCTTTTTATCCTTCGATTGTGATTTCAAATGAGTTGGTCACCAGTAGATGTCCAACTTTCATTGATTGGCCGCCAGTCCTTCCAGTCCAAGTGAATTGGACATCTATAGTCGTCAATGGCAGCCAATGAGCTCAACAATATCTATTGTGCTGAGTTGCATTTTCCTCAATGTATGCTTTATGTTGCATGTGCAGTTCAAGTACAACATCATAAATTGTGCGCCCGTGGTGGAAAAAGTGTTTGCAGTGTAAACACATGACAACACAAAAACACACACACAAGTGGGCGCATAATGTACTGAATTTCCCACGACGCAACATGCCGGTTTGTATGTGTAGGTAGTCTTTGTGTTAGGCCAATTTGACACTGACAATTAAAGCATATGTCAGAGTTGCAATAGTGAGAAAATTGATAGATGGATCAATCATAACCAACATTGGCATCTGTACTAAAAGAGACCAGTCAATCACAAATATATACTACTTCTTAGTACTCTGCTGTGTACAACTATAGTGACAAATAGTATGACTTATTCTCATTATGTTACTAGTTTAAAAATGATCATAGCGTAGCGTTACAAGGTTGTCCTGACGTCATAAAAAACATCATTTTAATTGAAAGACCTTTGGCAACTCAACATTTTAATTAATTTTTCTGAAGGCCCTTTGTTTTCTTACGTTAGTCATATTTTTGTGAAAATAGCAATACAATTTATATTATGCCCCCATAATACCCAAGGGCACTTTCTTCCATAGTAAAGTTGATTAAATTATAAATCAAATTAAATAAAATACATTAAATATAACTAGCGATTGTATTTTTTTATAATTTATATTCATACAAAACTCAGAATATAAAATATTACAATTTTCAGAAAGGATAATATAAAAATAAATATATGTACAGCCAAAATACTACAGATTATAGCAGTTATGATAAATTCCACTATGGAAAAACAGTTAACATATTACAAATAAATAAAAAAATGATGTATTTTCAATCCTAAAAATATACTGTAATTTAAAGAGTGAATATAAAAAAAGTAGAATTCAATGCTATTTTTGACCAACACCCCAAGCACTGAGTTTGTTCATATTTCTTTGTCCCTGCATTTATTTCCTGCTTTTATAATATTAATGTGACATTGTGTATTCTCTGCAGGAAAACCATAACCTGTAGGGCTATTTTTATGACATTTTCTACTAAAATCAACAGTATTGCAAATTTCTCCATCTTCACCAAGCATCTTGATAAGATTTATGCAGCTTTATTCCCTCCCCTCTTTGCAATTTGCCATTTCATCAAATTGTCGTCATTTCATTGAAGAAATGAGAATAATGGGGTCACTAAGGAAAATGCCTTGGTGCATTTGTCATTGTTATAAAATAGGAAGTTGCCGAGGGTTATTGTGTTGGATGCGCTGGTGCATTCACGCTTCTTCTGTAAATGGTTTTTAGCCGTTCCACAACGGCTAAATATGCGAAAGATCATCACTTTTCGACACAATGTCTAATAAGCTGTTAACATACAGAAATAACTCAGCAGAAAGGAAACAAAGCATCAAGGAAAAATTCAGCAGATTAAGTGTTTTCATTTATGGAATCATAGCAATCGTTATTTTCCATCCAGCACCTAACACAATATTTCCTTTGTATGCCACATACAGGAAAAGAACGGAATGTTTGACCTTCAAGATTCATGGGGGCAAGCGACAAAACATGTCCCTCAGCAAAAACACTATAAATCTAATTGTTCCACGAATAAATACTTCCGAAAAAAGCCAGTGAAACCAAAACAATTCTAGTTTTCCACTCTTGGCGGGACTACCTCTGTTTAGTGTTTAAGCTGAGTAGTACAACTGAATGTAAGATTAACTCAACAGGCAATATTCAATGATATTTTCATATTTTAACACACAATAAAAACTGGGCTGTGGGCAATTGTTTGGACACCACCGTTTTGGAACCTGATCCATTGTTGAGCAGCCACAGAAAGTGTCCCTGATTCGCTCTGCAAGTATTTTTTTGCAGTGCTCAGCAAGTTCATGAGTCCCAATGCAGTGACAAGGTCAAGTTTGCGATTCCTAGCCTGGATTTAAGCGTTTGACCGGGCCTAATCCTTCAGGGCAAGACCTAACTTCCTGGCAGCTGCACCCAGGACACACGGTTTTGTCCGCTTTTGCTATCTTTTAAAGGCATAACATAGGGTATTACGAATCTCAATGCCCAGGCAGTAACGGAAAGCTCTCGAATCAAACCAAATTACAAGTTGGCGAAACTGAAGAATAACATGGGTAGGCTCATGTGTGGTGGTCATTTATCCTATTTTCAAGTATGAGACCCTCGAGCATTTGTGTTTATTGATCGGCACCAAGCCATGTTGGTAATGATGATGATGATGAATGGATTGCATTGAAAACAAGGGTGTCAGCAGCATGCTGCCCATGTGTCGACCATTACAACACATCCTTTTGGGCATTTATCAATAGCCATTATCTTTGAATGATTAGAAACATACTTTACATATATTTTTTTTTAAAGATTTAAGGCAATCTTAAGAGTCTGAAGAATTTAACTTGTTTTTATAGCACTCATTCATGCTATCTGAGCTGACTTCGGGTGAAACGTCACGCAAGTCGCCAGTCAGTAAAGTATACATAGAGAAGAGCAACCACACATTTTTGTTGTTTTCAATTAAATCTAAAGAGATAAAAAGAAACAAAAGACAAATAAATTACTATGAACTCATTAACCTAGCTATAACAATGATTGTTTTCTGTGAATGCTCCTTTTTCCAATGTTTTTGACAGCACTAGATGTTAAATCCACTTTAACTGGCAGATACTGCTCGTCAAAATGGATTGGACTTTTATTTGTGAGCAGCCAATAAGTTAAATGACTGCTCTGTGAAGTAATGTTTTAAATTAATTCAATTTGAGACATTTTAATAGCTGTGTGAATGCGTGCAGTTATTTTTTTCTTACTTTCCATCGACCACAAAAGTCAACTGCACTTCACACCTTACAATAAAACTCATGTAGTAAGTGAAAGATTTAAACAAGACTTTTATCCATACTGTTTCTGTAGTGTCTTTCCTGTTACGTGACAATTCATGTCAAGACTTTAGTTTATAGCACAAGAAAATGACAACTCACTTTTCTGTTGTTCTGCACATCAACTTTAATCGTATGTCCAGCAATGGTTCAAGTCAAACCATGGAAATCACGTACCAGGGGTCACTTTTATTGTATGCATATCATGCAGGGAATGCACAACATGCTATGCTATTAAACACTCAGAATCTTGCTAAACATCCATTTTCACTGCTGAGTGCCTCGCTATGCCACTCGTACATCAAACTCTGCGTACATATGATGAAGACATTTTCCATCAGACCCCGGCGCCGAACTGAACTCGCTTCTGATGAGATCCGCCGGCCTTCCGGCTTGATCGCGTTTTGTCTTTGGTTTTAGTTTGATCGTACCCAGATCGCGTCTTCTCAGTCTTCGGTTTCCTGTCTTTGGTCTTGGTTGTCTTTTTGCTAAGACTGGGGCGGGACGGAGAATTCGTTTCTTGTTTTTTCTGGTGACCGACCGTGTTGGGCCGGGTCCAGCCGTAGAATGAGCTTGCCGACCCGTTGTCCTCGCTGTCGCCGAGACTCAAGTAGGTGAACACTGGCTTCTTGTGGCTCTCCGGGGACTTATTCCGTTTCCGTTTTAGCGTGTTCTCTCCGCCATTGTGTGCTTCAGGTAGTTGCTCGTACTTGGAGGGTCCTCCATATTGCTTTTTGGGGTCTCGACTTTTGTCGGCCTTGCTAGTCGCAGCGATATCCACTCTTTCTAGCATCTCCGCAGTCTCCTTCAAACTCTTGTGCATAGATGAGCTAAATTTACGGTGGGTTCCGTTAATTTGATCCGTTCTTGTGTCCTTGGGTCCATTTGTTTTGTCCTCGCTCCTCAAGTCCTCGATCTCATTATGAATGTCTCCGTTTATGTTTATTTTATCGGTTTGTTTTCGTTCTCTTATCATCTTGGTAATTTCTCGTAGGCTGTTGCGCATGTAGGATTCAATAAAATTCCAGTCATTCTCGTGTTTTATCTCATATTCTAAATACTCTTGCAGCTCCTTAAGTCTGAAATGCGTTTGGGTTTTTCTGTCTTTCCTCTCAAATGCTTGTCCTTCTCCTGTGAGGTTCCCCGTCTCCCACTGATTGTCCTCCTCATTGAGTTTGTGGTCCCTTCCATTGATATTTTCACCTGTTAAATCTATTGATTCCTTAAAATTGTTGATTCCATTTGTGTTTTCAAATATTGTTAGATCCTCAGCCTCCTCCAGATTTTGGTCCGGTTCCTCCTGTTCTGTCAATTCCCTAAGATCAATAAGACTGTCTCGTGACTCCGATGAAAGAATTTCATGGTTTCTTGGACTGCTGTTTTCCTCTTCTGTGGCCTCCACAATCTCCTCTAGACACATGTAGGCTTCATGTAGGCTCTGGTAGTTGCCACCTGTTTTGTCAACTTCCATGTAGTCGTCAGTGTCAGATTGAATGTCATTCATCTGGGCTGCAACCCATTTCCACTTCCTTCCATTTTCATTTCGGCCTCCTTCAGACTGCTTCTTTTTCCCACTCAAATGCGCGTGGTTGTTTTCATGAATGTTTTTTCTGTCTTTAATTTGCTCCTTAGTCTCCAAAGAACCACAACGCATGTGAGATGGAAGACATTTGTCTTTATTCTTTTTGGCGCTCTCGGATGTGAACTCTGCAGTCTTCATTTGTCGGGCGTAATGTTCATGTGCGTTCTGGTGCTTTCTGATTTCTCTATCCATGAAGTCCTCACTCTGTGTTAGACTGTTATAAATGTAGGATGGGAGGCGCCTCCACCTTCTTCCACTTCTATCTCCCATTCTTGAGGACTTCTTCATCTCTTTCAAGTGCAAATAGTTGTTTCGATCCTTTTCATCAACTCTTTTTCTCTCTTTTATTCGCTCCTTCGTGTCTGAAGGGCCGGCACCAACAGGGAATGAAATGGATTTCCGCTGTTTATCCACTCCGGTGCAGTCTTCAGTGTCTTTGAGATTCTGGTGTTTGTAGGATGCATTTCGGTTTCTTCCGGTTGTTTCGTTAACTTTCACCTCTTTAGTCTCAGGAAGGCTTTGGTGGGTTATGCTTGTTTTTTCAATGTCCATGAAGCCCTCAGTTTCCGAAAGATCGTCCGAGATGCGGGACGCGGAGCATTTCCAGTTCTGTCCATTTTTATCTCTGACTGTTTTGGAGTGCTTCAAATTTACGTGGCCGTTTCCATTTTTTTCCTCATCTCTTTTTCGCCCTCTTTTTCGATCCTTACTTTCCATAGGACTTTTCTCCACATGAAATGCATGGGTATTCTCATGGTCATCTACTTCCGCTACCTCCAAAGTCGCCTTATGGTTCCGATGGCTGTGGGATACATTTCGGTTTCCCCCGTTTGTTTCCTCACCTCTCGTCTCTTTGTGACCGTACCGCACTTGAGGTGCGTTGGGCTTTTGCTCATATCCTTGTGTTCTATAGACACTCTTTCTCTCCAGGAGTTTTTCTTGAGGTCTTAGAGACTTCCTCTCCGGGGCCTTCACGCGCAACTTTTTGGCCACTGAAATTTCAATCTGCGAGCACATCCAGCGCAAAAACGCCGCCTCGGATCGGTTGCGTAACGCTGCCCCGGGCTGCACGGCGTGAAGGCGGATGCACTCCACAACCACGTCGGGCAGCGATGGCAGTATATCCGAGGGGATGTGCCCCACCAGCCGCGACAGACGTTCGCTGTAGACGTCCATGCGGCCTGGCGCATGTAGCCTGACGCTAAGTAGACTCTTATCGCTGACACGGGGCGATGTATGCCGAGGTGATGTTTGTACAAAGGTGAGCCCTGATGTAACAAGGCTCTGATGGCATCATCACATGCCGTCCGCTGACATCGGTACTCCCCCCAGCATGTAAAAATTTCACCGTTTGGAAAGTGCAAGTGAAGAATTGAGATGCGGTGATATTAATCACCTCTGTATGTGCCACTGGTTGCCTTAGAGACGGCCACTTGTTCATACCAGATTGTGCAGTGGGCTGCAGGTATAATCACATCCCCTGTGCCTTATAATTTCCATCTTTTAGTGCCATACGGTGCAGTGCACAAGTAACAATTACAGTAGATAAATATGATCCTACAATTATGGCATGTTAATCCGTGGAGTGGATTTATGAAACCTAGTCCATCTATCTGTTGGACATTTGGAGTCTTTCGACATAAAAACTGTGATTGTCCTTTACTTCAGCTCCTGCTGAGCCTTGCTTTTAAAGACATTTAAATAAATTTAATTTGTTTTATGTCTGTTATTTCCTAAACATAGCACTTAAATATACCCCGTTTCAAATCTTATTTTTGTGTGAAAGTTAATACATTTATTTGGATGTTGAGGCTCATGTTGCACCCGCCTGTACATTTGAGTCGAGTCAAGGCTGTAACAAGACAGTAATGATGATCTCGTTAAATTGCTGGTGAGTGAAAACATAGAATGAACATACGCACACAGATTTTATGAGCTCTCTTATTTCCCAAAGGTCTCACTCATATTGACTGAGGTAGTCCTAAACTGGTATTACAGTATGTACACTGTGTGTATGTGTGTGCGTGTGTGTAGTGATGGATAACATTTTCACTCCTCCTTCAGCTTTCTTAGCTTGTGGGTTGGAATGAACACAACATCTTTCCTCTAGCGGTTTTAACATGTTGTGCCATTATACATTAGTGCCAATACAAAAAGACCGAGGGCATGCGAATAATCTTAGGCACTTGTTGGGTTTAAGCTGCAGTCACATTTCCATGACAGTAACAATGCAGTAGATCTACATGAACTGAAGCAGACACAATATAGTTCATTCAATTGCATCACTTATGTATGTATCCTGATGAAATGTTTTTAGGGGCTAATGTAAAGTTTAAAAGGACATGAAACTAGAGAATTCTACTTAACAATGCTTCTACAGACCATTTTCTTCCTCTTACGAAAGGCTGTTTTCATAACTAAAAGCAATATGTCCTCTATCCGAGCAACACAGACTTGCTTCCAGGCAGTTTTGTCTCGTTCGTGTCTCGCTCCAACACCTTTTGGCGTCTCATCTCCCAACTACTCTGATCTCGCTCCAGATGCGGGCCTTTCAGAAAGGCCGTCTTGTCCCGCAGGCTGCCCGAGGCGCGAGCGAAGATAAATAGGCGACCAACACTCATCCCGCTAGTGGGAAGACATCATCAAAACAAAGACGGAGCAATCAATGAAAAGACTGCCTCCATCACAAGATGTTCCTTCATAGCAGCGTGACAAATTGTGTCTGTGTTTGAGACGAGGCATTAAACACAGCTACCTAATTAAATCCCACGTTACCTGCAGGATGAAGCCAAATGAATTTTTCAAGCCTCCTAAAATACATCTTTGTGTGCTGACACCATTAATCCACAAAGCACATAGAAATCTTTCCAGAGAAAAGTGCAAGCTTAGTGAGTAGTGTTTTCCATTCGCGCCAAACTTATAACACTAAAAGCAGCCAAGACAAAGGTCAGGGACTACAGCTGTGATGAGCAAATTGAATTGAAAAAGCCCCCAAATGAAGTAAACCTGCAGTGTAAGAACAAACTTCTTTACTTAGGAGAGTATAATGAAACACCCATTGTTCTGACAAAATCCAGATTTTATTCAGAAAATGCAAGCAATACAAAACAGTGAGTAGAAATTCCCTTTTGTGTGAGATACGGATGCACAGAATAGTGAAGTATGCAAATCCTTAGATTTTTGATCGTAGAATTTTTGTATAAAATGAAACCTCTTACAAAAGCAAACGTGTGACTAACTTAATGTCAGTCACGCCACGCGTGCAAACATTCCGGAAAATATTGGCTTTGATTCACGTTTTTCTCCACTACTACACATTGGAAAAATGCAATTTTCTGCCTTTTTACTTTATTAGACAAGATTATTTCCGCTGGAATGCGCATGATTCTTTCATTTTGTTTCAAGTAATGAAGCACTTTCAAAACGCACAATTTATTCCGTTAAATGCAAGTGACTAGTTTTGGTAATATAACAAACTTGCTTTATTTCCAGTTGTCATTAAAATTTTTGTTATTTTTTGAATAAATATAATGTTAAATATATAAAACTTAAGTAGAGGGTAAAACTAAAAGTGAGGGTGAAATGAATCTGGTGGTTGCTGCTAAACTACGGTAGGCATCAATTTCTTGGTAAATTCGAAAAAATGATAGTAAAGTAAAAGAAGCTTAAGGACAAAAAGGGAAACTAAGATATAGTTTCCCTTTTTTTATGTGCTGGAGAGCTTGATGAAGATGTTGCACACGCAAGCCCATCTACAAACTGTTCAATAAAAGAAAGCACTAGAAGGAGAATAGCTGAGCCACTTGGAAGTACAGTAGTAAACTCAATTTCTGTCATTTTGTAACAGTGATTTAAAGTTTTATGGTTGCAATAAAATCCATGGGCTTTATGTTAGTGATTTATATGGCAATAATTACTTCTGGGTACTTGTTCTTAGAGAAACTGTGGTTTTACTCAGATTCTGGCATTTTGCCTAATATCATTTTAGATATATGGGATATTCACATTCGATTACATTGCACTGTCATCTACAACTGTTGTACTGCTGTTTTCAATTTCCGACTTGGCTCTTGGTCAGTATCATCTTTGTCGGAGGTAATTTATGTAGGCAGCCATCTTGGAAAAACACTGAGGAATCAGGACTGGTTATTCGATGAAAGAAAATATTGCTTCCTCAATGTCAAATGTGTGACTGAATCTCAATTTATAGTATTTCTCGACTCATGGCAATTCATACTTTTAAGTCAAATGCCCATATATTTGCAAAGCTAAATTTTAACAAACCACAGTGAAGTTGGATCTCACCAAACTCACCTACTCATATTTTTTTCTGTGGGACATAACAACTATTTGTGAAAATCTCACCTATCAGAAGCTATTTTTGTGCCTGCTCTACGCCACACCGCAAAAAAAACCTTGTTTTTTACCATCTTACTTTAGGATTACCGGATATTTTAGGCAATATGTTCGGAATACAATTAAATGTGAATGTCGAATATTCATTTGACGGATACCAGTACCAGTAGGTACATAACATCTATTTATGTGATCTAATAAACTATCAAGTCAATTTTAACTACACCTGTAAGTACTTCACATTTCCGAACCAAATTAAGGGATGTATACTGGGACACCTGGGCTTGTTAAAAACCTGTGGCGAAGATACCTTAGTATTAAATGGAGTCCCAGTGTTTTAAATTACACCATTTGTCCACCGGGCAACAAAACGCAGGAACCATAATTCTACTAAAAATGACTCGGAGCCATTGTGCGAATGTTTCTTGGTCCTATTTTTCTTTTCCTTTGAGCGTGTTTTCCGAGGATGATTGTCTCCATTAGCCCTGGCAGCTGATGTATAATGACTAAAACCCTTAAATTCTCCTTAGCATGGATGCCAGCCAGTCACACAGCACATTAGCTATCCAAACGAGACAAAAGAGGGAAGGAAAGAGTGGGCGGAAAGTAATAAGGGCACAGACAAATTCAGCTCTGGGAGGAGAATAAATGACATTTTGAGGCCGAATGCGGACATCCGGAACTGTCTCGCTGGATCTCGCTGGTTTCTTGCTGTATTTCTTTTCGACGTTAAGATTTTTGAGCCGTAGATAGTCAGGAATATACTAATATATTTTTCTTTCAACTAAATATAAGTGTCTTACGAGAACACTATTTATCGGTTGGTGACCATAAATCCACAATGTAGGGTCGCAAAGTTTGAGCAATTTTCTTGCTAAGATCAATGTCTATCTGGCCTCACCAGCCTGATGTCTCCACAAGTATTATCTTCAAGTGTTTGGATTCCGTTTGCGGTGACAATAATGGATTAAAACAGCGAGCTGTGGTGCAGAGTGAGGCCATCGACCTGCATTGCGTCTTCCCAAGACAATGCAGTCTTGGAGAAGCGGGTTATGTTGCCACTTGACCGATTGAATATGCAACACCTTTTCATTTGTAAAATGCCAGATGAGATCGAAGAGTGTAATTACAAGCGGTGTGAGGAACGCGCCCACGCAGGCGTTTCCCGCTTACGGGTCGTCAACAACAATCAATTGACTCGGTTTGGTGAAAGGAATCGCTTTGTCTTGGTTGTTACGGCCACATGAATGACTAGTAGTGAATGTATTGTTTTGCAAAGAGTTGGAGTGGAGTAGTAGCTTCACCTAACGCAAGGCTGTTACTCATTTCACAGTTGCAAAAGCGTGTGCGAGCAGCGTGGCAGAAGGTCTTGCGTTCACATCCACAAGCAAGACTCTGTTGGCGATGGCACTTTGTCACCGGGCTGCCCAACGTTCCGCCTGTCTCGGGTTTGCGATTCTCATTTGCACCTTGGTGGCTTCAGCTGTCATGCTGGCTCACTTTGGTCTGTGCATGTCAGGGCGCTCAAATACATTCCAGATTCAGAAATAGCTGCAAGGAGAGATGCAGACTGGGTTTGAATGTTAGGTCATGACAGCAAGGGTTACTACTGTACTGAATCAGCTTGTTGATTTTCTCTGTACTTCAGTTTCTGGAACAGTCATGTCTTGCTTTGAAGGAAGAAAGAAATTGGTAATAGCTAATACATAGGCTGTTTTGAGTGAAATGACAGTTCCACTAATGCACAACAGAAATTGACTGATTCCTAGATGCTGTACCTAATACATTGTGTCATTTTCCTTACCAAGAAAGGAGTACTAAGATTGTTTTGCCTGCAAAAATAGGGTTGCAAAATCACATTTTTCTGATTGATCACATATATTTGCAAATCTTGAAATGTCAATCTTGATTTTCATGGACGTTTTGGAATTGATTTTGTTTTATTGTAAAACATTGAACAATCCCTGTTAAACAAGACTTGTTTTTACATTTTTCATATTTTCTGTCAATACATTGGCTGTATTTGACAAAGATTTAAACTGAGGAATGTCTGTAGATGCTTACATTTCCGAATCAATATTTGTTTACAAATGTGGCCCAAAAGGGTTAAAGACATGCAAACTGAGTGAAAATAGTTTGTTACTGAATAAAGCGCGCATTTTTCCCGACAAGGTTGCGGTAATCATCAGGATGGATGGTGCTGAGCAGGAGTAAATGAAATAGAAAGTCATTATAAGTGAAAGATTGCATTTCCGCCTGACGGAACATTTCATATTCACAGTGAATATCCTCTTTGGACTTGGCACTTGCAAGCAAACATTTGCACAATTGCCTTCTTGGGCCAAGATGGATGCTAATAAAAACAAAGCAAGAGTGCATGAAAGTTTGAGAAGTTTTAATCGGACGTAGTGGGCAGAGACCTTCTTCAAATGAGCCACTTGGGCGTGATTTGAGGCATTTTGGATCACGCGTTACGGAAATGATAGTTGCACACAAACAGAAGTTAAAACCTGGACTTTTGCTACAAAGAGTTTACAAAGAAAGAGGAAGTGATTGAACATGAGAAGGATCTACCAGATGAGCACACATTAGGAAATATAAATAACTGTTTGAAAGACTGTTAGACAATGAAGAACTACACACATATAAAGGGAGAGCAATGTAGAAAAATCAAAGAAAAGTTGGGTTAATGGCTTAGGACGATCCTTTGCTTCCCATTTATCCAAAACCCTCCATTCTTATCTGTCCATTTGCGGCACCCTAATAATGACAACCTTCTACTTAAGTTTATTCATGATGCTAAGAATGACTGTAAAGCCGGAACAATGGACAGCACTTAGGTCGCTTTCAATTAGACTGATAAAACAATTTCAGTGTACCGCTCACGTATTCAGTCTTGTGCATTCATTCATATGTGATCACTCAAAGCATCATAAATGAATAAAGTATAATTAAAGAGAGGGACTACACAAGAAAATTAGTTTCCGATTTTCCTCAGTTGAGCCTTCATTTACAAACCTGCTTTTGGTCTTTAAGTCCCTTTCCAGCAGATTTTCTGGAATCCTGAGGAAATGCAAAGATTCTGTTAATTTGGGGATTGTACTATAGTGTAAATAGTTGAAAAAGTCTGAACGTCTGTGAAAATCTCATGCAAAGGGTGCATGAGAGTGAGCAGCAGGTTTAGGGGTTAATTTGCTGGAAGCTGAAGCTGTACTACATCACCCCGTTTTGACAGTTGGAGGTCACGCAAGGGCATCACAGCTCTCGCCCGAGAGAGCGTCACACACACAGATTCAGCCCCGACCGTGTTAGCAGTAGCGTGTGATTTATTGTCTTAACGAGCCTTTTTCATGGCAGTCATTAAATGGATAAATTGTGTAATTGGATTTCCATTGTGTATTAGTTTAACGTAGTCCGATTACTGCTATTGCTCAATTCAAATTGTCTATATATTTATTTTCGTGTTGTTTAATGGTAATGACATAAAGAATTATAAAAATAACTAATGGTGATTTTCCACACGACTACACATAAATCAGTGCATTAAATGTGATCATTAAGGGATTTAAAAAAAGAGTAGACGTGTTTCAAAAGTCATGACATGCAAAAAGTTGGGTTTCTAAAAACGTCTTATGCAACAGTGACCTTTTGTGCCCTTGTGACGGGAGGGTTGATGTCACCCCATCTGTGACGCTCTTGAACTGGGGGGCAGCTATGAAACGAACACTGTCACTGCCCAGTCACTAACCCCCCCGGCAAGTGCTGATCTCGTTTGTGGCACGTTTTCATAAAATTGCCCCTTCCTTCCACTTCAGGCAACGCAGCGGATGTTTCTGCAAATCTGTCAGGACATTACTGAGCTATTCTACCCTGTGACTGCGACCAGACGTTAGATTGCACCCCGTCAATAAATAATGCAGCGTTCGCTCAACTGCTGATAGATTACGGCTGACGTGAATCACGGCTTTGCCTTCGGAAATGGCTTTCTCCGCTATTGTCTGCCTCCGACGTTATCACGACAAGAAAACAAGCCTTTGATAATGTGTGTTAGTTAGCTTTTCGGAGACACTTTAATGGGATATTTTTGGGAATGCGATAGTCTAGGGCTGAAGTGTGAAGCGCCTCAATAGCAAATATTTTATTTTTTTGCCATATAGAGCAAAAACTAAATATCCTCTCGTTAAACCCGAGAAACCTGAATTCAATGCTCATAATTTACCATCACAGATCTCGCATTTGGCCCCGTGCCTTGACCTTCACACCGGTGGTCTAAGGACTGTTAAGCGTTACTTGACCCCAATAATCTGATTTGAATTATGAAAGTGTGATGGCACAGTAGGCTAATTGATTGGCAATCTTGAGGCTCTGAGCCTTTTGTCCATTGAAACAGGAGCCCTGTATGCTATACATGTTTAGTGCTTAATCCTTGAGCACTCTTCACCCCCCCCCCCCTGCTGCTACTCTTATTATGCAATCACTTCTCACACGCATACATACACGCACCAAGTGGTAGATGACATACTGCGGCAAAGGCCCTACAAAAAGACATCAGATGCACTAGAAGGGAATGACAGAGCAGTGCAAATTTGTGTATTCATCCCTTCCTTTTTCATCACTTGTCAGCCTACCATTAATGGCTGATACGACTTCCACGCTTTGGGCAGATGTTCCGACAGGAGGAGGTCGTCTTATCTTCGCTGCCAGCAATTCTGCTTGTAGATATTCTCATGCCATTCTTGAATCATTGGCTGCCATACTTCCAGGTCAAATGAATTGGACATCTTTTCATGATAAAGTAATTGGTGGGTATGTGCGTTTTGGCTAGAGAAAAAGAATGTTTATTTTTTAAATAACTGGCTGCAATGTATGGCTAATATTGCCATCAATGTAAAAGGTCAATGCACATTTCTTGCCAAAATTTGTCTATTTGTCTAAATGTCTATTTATGGCGATAATGACAATAGACATAAAATATTGATATCAAGTTATATATTGTTTTGGCTATATCAGCATATTGTCGTCCAGCAGTCATGATATGTATATTATTTGAAGATAGTGAAGAGAAAATGAATACATATTTTTCATCTCCTCTTTCACTACTGCACTGAACGGGTACTTTTTTTTAGCTCAATAGACGTCTATCACCGTCAATGGCAAATTGTAAATTGAAAGAGAGCTCGCAGTGACACGTTCTGCTTTAAAGCAACAGTTGCATCATAAGTAGTCTGCCTAGGGACCACATGGCTAGCTTTTCTACTGTGCAGCTGATCCTCAAGAAAAAAAAAAGATCTGTTTGTCCCTGGAGATGTTTCAACAGAGATGATATACAGTATGAGTTATAGGTCACCCTTTGAGTAGGCTGGAATAAAAGATTATTTAAGGACTATCAGCAACAAAAGCTGTTTTTAGCATTAAATGGGATTATTAGATGCATGATTGTACCATTTCCGAATGTCACACCCTGTTATCGGGGTGACATAAGAACACAAGGTCACTTTGGCGAAAGAACGGCGCCCGAAAGAAGCCTGGTCTTAGGGAGGGTTGCGCTGAAGGGTGGTGGTTTGTGACAGCTGGCATGGTGGAGCCCTGCAGAAAAAAATGCCAAGATGGATCAACGGCAGCGTGACGGAGAGGATCAGATCAGGCTTTTAATACCAGGAGCCTAAAAAGACACAAGCTTATTATTTTCTATTATGTACAGTGCAAGTTGAAGGAAGAAACAAACTTGTAGTATCTTAAAAAATCCACCCTGACAGCATTGTTAGCAGTAGTTCAGCAATTCCTCTTGACCATTAATAATATGACAAAACTCACCAGCTCTTGCGCTATCTACCCTATCATGCTGACATAACCACAAAACCTGTATGTTTCCATTCCCATAATGAAATTATGAATCTCCCAAGCCATCTGTATGTTGACTAACCAAATATCAGCATGCGACAACACATTTTCCGTACGCATTGAAGCGGGTTCAGTTTGTAACTTACGCATTTGCCACTCGTGCATTCCGACTATTATTCTTTTCATTCAGTGTGATTTAATCTAGTTGCACAAAAGACATAAATGGCTTCCATCCGTAGTGTGCACCATTTTAATTAGTTATTGACTTCTTGTTAAGAACTAAAGTTCAGTGGGCGCTGGCAGCAATCCTTGTATTTGTGTAGGCATTTGATTGCTCGATAAATAGGCAGCTTGTGGAAAAGAGAAATGCGCGAAAAGGAAGTGGTAGAAAGGTGACAAGGTGATCTGGTCCAGTGAGGAACGGTTGCCAAGACAGCAGGAGAGATGGTTAAGGGGATTCCACAATAGAAATGGAGTTAAAACCTCATTGTGGATTTTGTTCAGTCTCTCCCTTGGGCTTCCACCATCCCCTTCGAGGGAAGGGAAGATTGCCGCAGTGTTCCGCCACCCACCCACCTGCTCTCCAGAGAGGCCCTCGATAATGGGTTGTTGCCAAGGTCACCATCGTTGTCATCCAATCCCAATTCTCACGCGCAAACCCGGCTTTCTGTATCAGGGTAATTTGACCCTGACATTGTCCGTTGTGGCAGTAATTGCGCAATCTTTGGTGGCGCCAAAGTCAAGTCACGAATTGAAATTGGCCATTAGCGCTCGTTGGGGAGGCTAGGTTGATCCCGGGTGGCGAGAACGTGACAATCGAGAGCGCGTGCTGGTTCGCAGACGTAAAATGCGAAGTGATTTATGACATCAGATGCTGTTGTTTAATCCGTAGCAAGAAGGGGATGCGCCACAGGGTGGCTTTTGCTTTGCTTATTTGTGTCATGTCAACATTGACGAGTCTGAGAGCTATGGCGTATCCAATCTAAGAAGCAGTGCGACCTTATCGATGCCAAGGCAAATGTCAAGCAAGCTCATGTATGAAAATAAGTATGCTGTTTGTTAACATCACTGTGGAACAATGTTGGGCTTATTATTTATTGCCAGTATATTAGTATGACCTTTCAAATTTATTGGAATCAACTCAACATTCTTCAATAATTTCATGCAACATTTTTACACTGACAACTACAAATATCGATATGTACTCTCAGAGTCAATTTGGCGATATAGATGATCATCAGTCTTTGAAAAACAATATTAGTATATTGATTGTTTGTGAGGTTTGAATGGTAGGAAAATGAATCATCATCTTCGATTGCAACTGGTCAATTTTGGGGTGTATCAGACAAACCACACACCACGTGCTGTTTTTCAGTTCTTGACTATTTGAGTAAGTTGATATGTGAGGCTAACAATGGCTTGACAAAACAGTCTTGCTGTTTCTTTCTGTGCACGGGTCATATAATACATATATGATATATTGAAAATTCTGTTGAGGAATGACATCAAATTGTTTTCTCTTGTCTCCAAATCAAATCAAAGTCAGATGATGAACTGACTTGATTATCTCGTGAGAAATTACTACGTACATCCGTTTTGAGTTGGGTAGCTGTTCAATCCCACCAAACTCTTATTTGGATGTAGGTCAATAATCCCTGAAGGTTTGAAGATAATTGCATGCGAATTACAACCGCCAGAGCGCTAGCAAAAATCCTTAATGGACGCAGCAAACCGAGAGCTAATCCTGAGCTGGTTATTTTTTTTCCAGCAAATCATAGCCTCGTATACAGCCTTCAGCTCCAGTGTGTTATACATAGATTGTGATTTGAGTCAATTTGCCAAAAGGCTAATCTGTTTTGCTAAATCCCGTTTTCCTCTGGAAGCGGATTGAAATGCGACATTCTATCAGAAACGGACTGATTGATTTGAACTGACACTGGCCGTGTTTTATTCCAACCAGTATTTTCTACCAAAGCTAACAGGTAGTTACCGTTTCTCTCAAATGCATCATCTTCTTGTATCAGGTCCAGCCTGTGGGGCTTTGCCAATGTTGCTGAGGGTGCAGAAAGAAAGGAAAATCAAAGTGTGGCATCAATCGGCTGTACTTACATTCATGGCCAACAGTGAACACACAGCTAGCGAATGCGGTTATTTTTAATGCAGTCTAAATGAAAGGCGGAAATGAGACAAACAGTAGGATGTTGGGCGGGGGTCAAGAGAGACCGGGCAGGCAAGTTCAAAACTGCCAACATGTTTTTATGACAACAAATCCAAGATGGAGGTATCAACCCTCTGGTTTTACCATCTGCCACCCAAAAGATAACCATCGGCCCTGCTCTGTCGGCACATAAAAGAAATGCAGTAATAGGGTCTTTTGAATGGAAAATGCAAATATTAAAGCTCTAATCAGCAGATTTTTCTGATTATAATGGCCTTAGGGAGGCTGGCTGGCAGGTGAGATTCCTTTGGTGAATATTTTAACTCTTCTACCTTGTCTTAAGTGAACCCAATTTAGAGGTAGATCAGTTTTTTTGTCATTGTCCCCTCTGACTGCTCCCAAAAGACCATAAAGAAATTCAATTAAATGGTAGTCCTATATGTTATTTCTGAATGGTCTGGTACTTGGTTCACATTCAGTTTTCAGGGAAAAAAAGCTGAGTAATCACTCTGAGTATCAGGCTGTTGACAGTAATGAACACACGTTGGGAAACTCTTTCCCTTTCACAAATTAAGGGTGAAAGTAGTGGTCTTTAATTCGACAACTGTGACATATTACCCCAGCCAGACAGCTACAAATGAGTAAGTAGTCTGGGACGACTCTCTAAAGGTAACACAAACATTCCTGGCTGCTTCACTAAAGGTCGATGGCCGTCTGTAGTTACCTCGGCACGGCCAGATGCCCACAGGCTCCTTAACTTGGCCAAGAAGCAGTCTTCTGGTTGGCAGTCATCTATGTTTGGTTACTGCCAAGTAGCTTGCCATCTTCCAACAAAAGACCATTGTTTCCACGGAAACAGTCTTTTTGTTCAAGGAGGAAATCTAAATGACGGCAATAAGCAACAAAGGCGGGGGGCTGCCACTGTTGTTGAACTACAAACTTCAGAGGTACACGTCCTGTTTCCATTTTTAGTTTTTCACAAATGTTGAAATCTAAAGAGGATAAAATTGTCTAAAATCAAGGCCAAACTGTTTTTTCCTCAACTGTTATTAGAATTTTTAAAACACCATATGCATACTTGCTGGATACCTTTCAGTAACCACTCAGCCGCCGGCCGCCCTAGATGCACATAAATATACACATCCTATAAGCAAGCTACAAATATCCTTATGCAGATGTTTTATTTTCAGCATCCACTTGAGTCCGCCCACATCAGAATAAGGCCATAAAACAAAGACCGACAAATGCGAGCGAGATGATTCAAGCAGTTTGATTTTGTTTTTTTGCCACGACAAACAAAAGACATACCAGCGGTGCCCCGTTATGTAAGCCTGTGTTTTTGTTGTGCTTCCTAAATTGCGATGTGTAGGATTAAATGCTACCACCACACGCTTATCATCAGATTTGCTCTGTGACTAAGCATGCAACGCTAAACCCTCTGCCAGGGAATTTTGGGTCCTGCTAAGAGCGAGATACTCAAGAGTGTTTGTTCGCAAGATTTAACTCGGGAATGACCACACGGCGTCCTGAATTATTCATCCGGACGCTTCTCTTATTGTAATGTAAGCTATCTGTGGCTGTAATGATTTTCAATGACGCTTTCTGACCTGAAGATGCGGTCAAGCGTCCAACCTGTCAGCGATTATTTGGGGCCCGTCTTCAGTCGTTTGGCAGTTTTGTCTATACAGCAGCGCAGGTCAGAATAGAGGTGAATATTAATAATTCACCATTACATTAAAAAAGATTTACCGACGGCTTGCCGGCGAACTTTGGCTATGATACATTTATGACTTTTTGGTGTATAAACCTGGATACAAGAGCTAAAATTGTGGCAACAAGTGGCAATGTTTATTTTGGAGCAATAAATATTAAGCTCATTTGCCAAAAACTAAATCCACAAATAAGCCGCTTCGCTATAAAAGCTGCAGGGTATAAATGAAGCGAAACAGTAGCGGCCTATAGTCCAAAAAATCCAGTAGATTGTTTGTAAGTCATTGTTGCACATCCTAACAGGGCGGGTCTTGGATTTAAAACTTAAGAGTTCTCCAAATAAAGACAGCAGGCAAAAAAAGACCATAGATCTGTTTGCCCCAGCATCCTTTTAAAATATATATATATATATTCGTGTGCTCCTGAGGCAAAGCGAGCAAACCATTAGTGATTCGCTTTGTCGGCTCTAGCGCCAGCTACTTAAGTCCAGCAAATCCCCTTTCATAAATAAAGGCTCAGATAAACTGCTATTGTTGGCTTAGACCTCTTCAACGGCCAGCGCCAAGACGTGTGAGTCGACAGACCGCTGGAGCACTTAGCGACTCGTAGAACTTCCAAACAAACCAAAGAGAGATGTACAAGATAATATCAGATGATTGTTGTTATTTGTCAAGCTGCTTGTACAAGCACCAAAATCAAACCGTTGATTAAAAGCAACATGGTGAAGACTGCAACAGCAAGCTGTAAAAATGATGGCTTGTGATTAAGAGGAAACGCATCGCTCTTGTTGCCACAGTGACTGCAATTATCTACTTCAGTGGTCCATAACATTGAGAGATTTGACCAAGCATTTCTTGTATATTGTTAGGACCCTTAATTGCCATTGAACAACAATAGATGTTTGACATTGAATGTTTCAGAGACAATGAGTTTGATTTATTTTATAACGGACAGCACATATTAATGAACATATTTATATTCACATTGATGGTGATAGACGTCCAATCCCTTTTGACTAGGAGTGGCTGGCAGTTATCATTCGGTCAATACGTTAATTTATAGTTGCTGATCTCTTTCTGTAGTTTGGATGTTGTAGGTAGTAATATGTCAACGTTACTGTGTGGTCAATTTTCCCGGAGTCTATGTACTGATATAATACAAATATAATGCTGCAAAATATTTTTAATAATATATATTTAAAAGAAAACATTTTTTTAAATTCAATGTTTTAGTGCAGGAGTGGGCAAACCGGTCCTCAACGTCGACTGTAGGTTCATTTTTTTTGTTCCAACTTCTCCAGCACATACATTTTAACCAATGCGGTTTCTGCAGAAACAAGAAGCATCTTTTTTCAACCCACGTATTCCACCGATTTGGCGGATGTAATTAACAATTCTCAAGGCTAGAGGCAAACCATGTGGAAATAAAACAGCGTTGGTAAACTCCTTACTGTTGTCCTTTGCCGTCAACTCCGATTGCTCCGAGATGTGACGACAAATCCAAGAATAGATAAAACCAAGCCTTTCATGAAAGGAATCTGATGCAAAAAGCACTTCTGCAGGGAGGAAAGCGAATGTTTTTTTCATGGGTTGCATCATTCTCACTTAATGTCTTAATTTTGCTCCTTGTCAAATCCAGTCTATTTGTAAATGAAAGCTGTCCTTCTGACACAATGTCTCAATGGCACTCAGATTAATTTGCTCGCGCGGCTGTTGGAAAACATTTCTCTACATGGACTGAATGTCAAAGAGATGAAATTGTTATCTTACAAGGAAAACGAGTCTTGTAAAAGGTCTTTACGAGTTTATTTGCCGTGGATGGCGTCGGATTCTCTGTTGTGATGCCTGTAAACCGCTGTCCGGCATTTATCAACGCATTTGTTTTAATGCGCCAGGGAATCTAATCATATTACATCAATAGAAGCGAGTGCCCTTGTCTAAAAGTAGGCCTCATTCATAATTCATGCTACATTATAAATGTTAAGAGTCCATGCGACTTTTGCTTACTCCAGCCACAAAGTCAGAGTGATGGTTGTTTTTTTTTTTTTTTTAAATGAACTCCTTCATTACCAAACATCATGCCATAGCAAATCCCTTTCTTTCAAGAGCCACACAATATTTTGTTCTACAGTCACATGAACAAAGAACTTACAAAAAGAGCCATTAGATTCTCATCTTTTATCATTAAAAAGGTTTGTTTCTCCTCTTTTTCATTCTTTAGTCATAAGCAGTTAAACATAAACAACATTTATACGTCCCATCTGTTTTCAATGATTTGCTTCCAGCCTTCCAGTTCAAATGGATGGGATCCTATACTAGTGATAAACTCATTTACATTCACAGTAGAATGATAAAAAAAGAGCCACATGATTGGAGATTTTTCAGCATCAATACACTGAAAGTGTTAACAGACACCTTTTTGGGTAATTTTGTCAAATTCTCACATAGACAGCATTTTTTGCAAACTATGAAATTCAGTAAAGTACCTATTTAGGTGACTTTAAGGACCCTTAGGAAAAGCAATTGTGACCCTAAACAGACCGCCAAAATGGAAGACCGTCTTTTGAGAAATGGCTTCTTGTGTTTCATGACCAGCAATTTTTATTCCATAAAAGGCCTTCACGCTGTATGCTTAGCCCTAACATTAATCATACTTCTTGAATGGTGTATACGTGTGCCTCTACTTTATCTGATGGACCATGTCAAGGCCGGGATGACATAGTGCCCAATTATTTGAAGGCTTGTTTAACCTTTATTTAAATCTGAAATTTAGATTTTAATCCCAATTTCCATGTAAATGTATGGCCAAAATGAAGGGGTGACTCCATAAGATTCTAAAAGTAAACTCTTCATATCTGTCTTTTTCTTACTTTATTTTTCTTTAGTTTTGGAGGAAGTCGGGGTTTTTTCCCCCAAGGTTATGTTTGCCTTTGGATCTCTCAAAATGAACAAACACAATTGCTTCAATTATAGTTTAAGTGGCTTCTGTAAACAGACCTAGCCGTTTCAGAAGGCTTTCAACTAGCCTCTTTTCTCTTCAATTCATTTTCCTTTGAGTGTTGTATGCTTAGAGTCCACTCAGCTCATGGGCAGGAACTGCAAGCGAAGCCCTAGCACTTTAGCACTGACGGCCAATGACAGGCTTATACAAGACTCCTATACTTTCGCACTCACATCCAGTGAAGTGATTGGGGTCAGTGACAGGAAGCAAGTGAAGCCCTCTTCTCTCCGTCCTATACCTTCTTCCCTGGAGGTACAGTGATCCAATGACAAAGACTCCTTTGGGGCTGCGAGTCTGCAGGAGGCTGACGTCTGATTGTTGACAGTGTTTCCCAAAGGCCTAAACACTGACAACAACAAGCAATTCGCCTTCTTCTTCCTTGCATTTGCTCTTATTGCCTTTTCTCTGTTGATTTTCTCCACAAACAGACCTCAGTAGCACCCATGATCTTAGTTTCGCCAGGTTGACACAATTAGGCCAGCCATCCAATTACTAAGGCTTGAAGCATAAATTGTACCCTGTGACATATGAGGACATCCTATTTTGGGTTGACGAGGGTAGATATCCAAATATGTGGCTCTTTTTGTCCATATGTGAACTTAAATGTGTATTGTTTGAACTGAGAGGGCTCAGCAAATGAACATACTTTCACCCTTCAAAAAATTTGACCATTTTGATGAATCAAAGTCAGACATCCACTGGAATAACTTGAAAATTCAGCCCCTAAGGCCGGTTTTACATACTAGCCGTATAAAATTTGGTCGACATGTCCACCATGGTGTTTGAATAGTTAGCATGTAGGCCTCACAGTTCTAAGATCGGGCGTTCTTTAGTTACTCTGGTTGCCTTACACATGACGTA
Source organism: Stigmatopora nigra (assembly GCF_051989575.1). NCBI lineage: Eukaryota > Metazoa > Chordata > Actinopteri > Syngnathiformes > Syngnathidae > Stigmatopora > Stigmatopora nigra. Next base: position 6,736,806 of record NC_135519.1, on the reverse strand, counting down.
GACACACATGCTAAAACACTCCAAATTAGGTATCAGTGTATGCGTGAATGGTTGTGTGGCCTGCGATTGGCCGATTACCAACTCGGGGGGTCCCTATTGCCCATATTTGTCTGAAATAGGCTCCACCACGATCCTTTGTGAGGATAAGCTATACGGGAAATGAATTAAGAAATGCCTATCATGGGTAGAACCTCCCAAGATTCCATCCAATGTGGCTTAAAAATGTCGACCTACTACCAAGTTGAGTTTGCATATACTTAACAGATGGGGCACGCTAAATTATGAAGTGTTCGAGTTCTCGTCATTACGCGTGGGTGGAGAATGGCATCAAAGTTTTACGATCTAGTTAAAACGCTTCATCCAAATTAATCTAATTTCAACAAATGTATGCGTACATTATGGAAAAGTATCCAAGTATACAGAGAGCTTATGTCTGCTGTGTGAACAGCTGCCAGGATGCTATACGAGCTCTAAAGCATATCCACTTGCAGGACGACAGTTGGCACCTACGTGGCGCTCCCCTATGGCTCCCTTTTCTGCACGATACCGTGTGCAACATCACAGCACTGTCGGTGCAATCCCTGTCATGTTTGTATGTGTGTATTTGTATGTGACACTTCATTTCCAGCTGGGTCTGTCAAAAGCAGATAGACCTCTAGTTGGGAGGAATCCAAGCAAGCCTATTTTAACAGCATTTAAATTCTTATCTAATCAAGCCATCCATTTTTTTCGGAAGAACTTTTCTCTCTTTGCAACTGGACATTGAAGATCTTTTCGCAATTATACACTGGGTTACATTTACATGTGTAATTATGAACATGCAACATCATTTACATGCAATTGATGATAAATGCCCAGCTGTATAATGCAAACGTTGGGTGTTCAACACTTGAAACGATCTCACACACCCACACACCACCTGCACACGGTGTGGCATGGAGGCATACAAACCAACCAGTCCAGCGGACTAATTCATTTACACTTGTTGTGGCAACAAACCGCTCCTCAGTGCTGCCAAGGAGACAAAGTAGGACATAGTATAGCATACACACAACCAGTCATATATAATATATAATGTATGACGGCACCTTAACCCTTTGTAAGGCACTCGTATGTATTTTTCTAGTCTGGTGGAATGTTAGTAAGACAGGAATTGAAAACTGATTTTCTGACCTCTGCGATCTTTCACTACTTCTGTTCTCACCATATCAATAATATTGGAAATTTTTGTCAAATTGGATAATCTGTCCTCAAGTTAAGACCAAATTAGTTTGAGCCCTTTTTTTGCCCAATTTTTCCAAAATAACATCTAAATTGCCACAAGATATGCAGGGAAAAACATGGATTTTAGAAATGTTGGCAAATTATAATTTATTTTGTTCTTGTCCAAATCAATTGATAGTTTGATTTGATCACCAAGTCCCTGAAAATGACGATTAAAATCAAAATGATAACTACAAGAGGTTAAGCCATCAGTCAATCTTTGCCAACACCATCAAGGTTGAAAAGCTCCAACCACTCAATGCTAATCTAGTCTGATTTATTATGATCACTTCGCCCCTACTGATTATATCGTCCTTGTCATTTCTGCACACCTCTCAGATATACCTTATATTTGCAAACTTTTATCGGATTGGTTCTAATTCCGTGATAAAATTACATCTTTTTGGAGAACAACAACACAAGCATTTTATTCACCTTTGTATCTTGCAAGTATAAATCATCCTAACCTTGTCATTATCCTACATGATGTTATTTTAAATACCAATTTTTCATTAGAGAGGGTTGTAAATCTGTCTTATCTTTGATGTTTAATAATCAATTTAATGTTGTCCAACACGTTAAATCAAAATGTTTGACTACATCCAAGTAATCGTGCTCTTTATCGCCTTCTGTCACTGACTGCTAAACTTCATTAACGCTTCCCATCCGCGGACGGTCAAAGCCGCTCAGCGACAAAGTCGTCAACGGCGTCACCCGGTAGATTACTCGCGACGGGAGAAATGACTCGGCAAAGAGTGGGGAGGCAAGACGCGATTGCTCATCATGATCCTGCCCGGCAGTGATTGAAGTAGACAAGAAGGCAAATACAAAGTGTCACACTTATTATAAGAATTTCCATTTGGGTACTTACATTTGCAAAACACCCCAGATAGATCAGTTTAACATTAATGGAAAAATTGTGATATTAGATGTAAACTAAATACATTTTTGTCTTGCTGTGTGAGAAAAAATATGTGCACTCATTGAGCGCTTGTTTGCTCCAATTAACGACATTAACCAGAAAAAAAATCGAAAAATAGTACACCAAAAAACCTTGAAAACCACAGAATTTCTAAACTACACATATGGAGAACGGATAAAACTGCACTAGAAAGCAAAAAAAGCAGCAAAGATTAAAACTATGTCACAAAACCTGAAAAAAAAACCATAAAAACCTGCAAAACCCCATCCAAAAACCACCAAAATACGCACAAAATAATCCTCTGTAAACCCCGCAATTTAAAAAAAAGAACTAGAGCACCAATTGCAACCAAACTTGTTGCTTCTTACGAGCAGAGTAATTACTCAAATATTAAATGACAATCATTTCCAACAATGCGCCTGTTATACTTTTGTACTCACATTTGAACCCTGTTCGACCTATCAAAATTTGCATTTGCATGACAAAATACCCCAATGCGGCTTTGTTCAATCAATTTGGCTCCAATGGGGAGTCAGAGGCAACAGATTCAAGCAATTTCCTAGGCAGCGCGTGCCAGGGAGGGAAAGACGGGAAATGAAAGCAAAGCAAAACCCACTAGTCGGTATTAAGATGGAAATGAGGGAAATGCCAAAGCAGGAAGAGGACACAAAACAGTACGGATGCAAAAGCCTTTGAAAAGATCGCTGATAACACTCATCAGGCTACGTTTAATTAAAACTACTATATTTTTAATATACCTTTTCAACATTATATGATTGTGTTATCTTTGTATTTTTGACTCACATGAATGAGGCTCAATTTCCTGCAAGAATACACTCTCAAATTATTGTTAACTATTGAGTATCTTCATTTTCATTAACTACTATATTAATTTGTGATACTAAACTGGACAAGGAAACAAAATCTATTAAATAACTTGAGGACACTAATCCCTTTTGACAGGGACTTGCGAGTGACTACCATTTGCAGTAAATGTTGCTTTTGCCAAGATAACACATATCAATCACCTTTTTTTTAATGATTGAAAATTTTATGCAGACGCTTCCCCAACGAGAAACGTGTGAATGTGACAGAAAGAAGGTGTAGCTTGTTATCACAGTTCGTGCTTGTCTGAGGTTCATTATCTGGAAATGATTGCACCAAGTGAGGCTTAGATTGGCCATCGAGGTAAAGGTTACATGGCGTAACAAACACAAACACACTTAGTGACCAAATAGATCAGACAAAGCAAAGGTGTTTTTCCTCTTTTGCTCAAATCTTATCGGAACACATGAGGGGGAAAGAAAAGCATTCAGGCAAACTTTACAACCAGTGGATGAATCCATCTGAAGTTGGACTAGACCACTTAGCGAAGTAATTGGCTGACATTTTGACAATGGGACGCATCTATTTTTCCTAAACACACTCCAACATCTTGAATTAGTAAGTCTTGCCTAAAGTATAGAAACTGTTACAGCTGTAAAACATCAATATTTTCTTTTGTCTTTCCTCTATTTTTTTGGGATCTTTGCAGCATGAGCACATGGTATCATGAATACAAATTGAAAAAGTTACTAAAAATGGCCAAAACAGATAAAAGGACAAGTGGTGTCACAATTATCTCCGAGATTTATTGGCACAATTGGTTTTCCAGCCGTGTTTTCCACACAGAGACGCCTGGTCCTTATCTGTGCTAAAGTCATCGTCTTTATGAATGTCTTTCGCATTCAGGTTTCTCTTTTAATAGCCTTAAAAGGAGGTCGAGTCACGGAAACGGAACAAATGTCTACAGGAGTTAATTAGGCCTTTTTGGGTTATTCTATTCAGTTCCACTTGAGATTGAAACTGTTACAAACACTTTGTACGATACAATCAATTCCCAAACCAATAAATATCGAGCGTTGTTGGACATTTTTGGAAATTCAGTTTTACATGGCAGAATGAAATTTTGGCAGGCATGTCTTTTGCCAGTAGACCAACAAAAAGTCTTAAAGAGCCATTATTGAAATACACAGAAGGTCTTCCATTTTGTTTTTGCTTGGTAGTCCTTCAAAGACAAATCCTTCCAAGGTTTATATTTTGATAATGCATCCACAGAAGCTGTTTTTGTTGTTGCTGGCAACATGTAGTTGGTCATGTGTGGCATAGTTTAACCCACAAAAAAGTAGGAAGAACACATGCTTTAAAATAGTCTTCCACCTTTAAATACAAACCCTGTGAATGGTTTTATCTTGAAAATTCAGCCCCTGAAGCTACTTTTACATAGCTCGTAGTTTTTTTGTAAGCATCTCTATCACGAGTAGACCCATAAAAAAAGCCTCAAGTAGCTATGCCAGAAAAGTCAAGGAAGTCCGCCTTCGTCCTTAGTAAATACTTTCACAGCTCTACATAAATACAAATCAACTAAACATTTACTGAATTTTGTGCCCAGGAGAAATTGACATCATTCGCCATACTAAAAAGCACACAGCATTACTAACAGAACCAAACAATGTGAGCCAATCCAACTAATTCAATTAAATGAAGTCAACTGTGTGCAAGCGATTAGCTACTTACTTTTTGGTATAATCAAGCCTAACTGGATTTCCAGACAGTCCACTTCATTATGTGCTAATTCATAATTTGCAAAAGGACTTTTTGCCATCCTCCATCAAAACAAAAATACTTGCCTTTGTTATACCCATACAGACAAAGCAGACGTAATGTTCTTTCCACTTTTGAAATTTTGCAGTCCTTTCATGCGCGATGACTCACTTGGCCTGTACTAAAAGTCCTGGCCAGGAAGGTGACTCCATCCCGGTTTTTGTTGGGCTAAGGCTGTTTATTCCCGCATGATTTAGTGAACGCGCTCAGTTGACAGTAAGCGTCCGACCTTGTCCTCGAGAAAGCGAGTAGGTGCGGCGTCGGATGAATGGAATGAAATTGGGGAAATGTCCCTTTTGGCGGGCCTGTTCCTAATATGGTTTGCGCGTCCATTTATTTATGGACTCAATTACTTTTGACGGACACCATCTAATTTAATGAAGTTTCATAGGAGTGCATAGTTTAGACCACAACTTATCTAAGAAAGATGCCATAAGTTTGTTAAAAGTTTTCAAGGAAAAAAAGTCAAGTGTGTATTAATACTCTTCCACTTTTTATATTTTTATTGGATTGTATTCATTTTTGTGCTGTCACATTAATCAAGAATTATTTTGATAGGTATTCAACTAAAGGCCCAAAGACCCTTAATTATAAGTATATTGTATTTAATAAGAAAAAAACCTGAAAATACATTTTCATTTACTAAAATACTTAATATTATTCATCTGTATCTTTTTTAAAACTAAAAATACATTTTCTACAGTTATATTTTTTCCGAAAATGATTCTATCTGATTTATATTTCTAAAAAATAATAATAATAAATTCTCTTTTGTTTAGACCTTATTATTTTTCATTATCTCTTTGACAGTGCTCAACATCCAATCAATTTCCAGAAAAAAGAGTGCATTTACATGACCCTAAATGGTAAAGACAAATTTAAATATTAATCCCTAGCTAAAAAGTCACCTAATGACACATTGGACGCAACATAAACAGTTTAAAGACGAATCATCTGTATAGCACTCTCCATTTGACTTCTAACATTGTCTCCCAGCTTTCACTAAATCTCGCCAGCAACGCACCTCCCCTGCGATAAATCTGCCGCCCGATTTGAGAAATGTCACACCAAAGTGCAGCGCAAATACGCCTGGCGGCCTTTAACTTGATTAAATCCTCGGGATGCGGCACCAGGCTGTGACATACAGAGCAACCAGACTCACTTTTTGACGCCAGGGAAGCCTGAAGCGAAACTCTGTTGGAGAAGATTAGCTCAAACTGCCAAAAATTATGTAATATGCAGATCATTCATCCTCGCAGCCAGATGATGTCACTCGATAGAAAGCATTTGATCCGCCATACGTGTTCGTCATCTGCTGTGATGCATATCAAATGGAATTTATACGTACGCTAATAAATGCGACTGAATGAGCGGTACTGTGAAATTTAAGTGAACCGAATTTCCTTGGTCAACAAGTTGTGTTGTTTAGATTTTAATTAGAAGACTAATACAAACGTATTGAACGCACAGTCAATGTCATTATACCGCATTAGTGCATTAACTGAGCTCAAGGTGCGATTTAATTTCTCCAGGCGGTCCCAGTCAAAGTGAATAGATGTTTATCACCGTCAATGGCAGACAGTGAGTTAAAACTTGCCCGTATTCAGACATTAGATTAAATTAGATTAGATAACTTTACTCATACCATATTTGGGAAATTTCATTGTCACAGTAGCAACAGGGTGAGAATACAGACACAGTAAAAGACATTTTAGAAATAAATAAATAGGCAATACTTATATATGTATATATACATACACAATGTTATTCCGACATACACACACATGCTCCTATAATGACACTGCGCCATGTCCAGTTGGGCACAACTCGCCCTCAACTCAACCCTATGGTCTACCGGGGGGGTTTTATGTCCACAGGTGACCCAGGGTCTGTGTCGCGCTCGTGCGTGCGTGTATGTGGGTGTGTTTGTCAGATTAAGCGGAAACATCATAAGGACATGTCCTCTGAGATTAGCACTTGTGTAAATGTCAAGCATGTTTCGGGCTGCTGCTAATGAACACAAAGCTCCAAAGATTTCGGAAGGGGACAATAAATGGAAAAAGCATGAAATTGTAAGAAATGGCATTTGGAAAAACGGAAAAACTATCTTGCTTTTAGAAATTTTATTTGAGATGGAAGATAAGTGACATCTAACAATAGTACAAACAACACTGACACAGAAAAAAACTCTTAATAGCAGCCATGACTTTAACATGATAAAGTTTTGGTTATTAAAACTGTGAATATAGAAAATAGATCTTGTTGAATACAACTATACTGTAAAAACAAAAAAATCTAATAATTTCTAATTGTATGCATCACTAAAATTAAATGTAAAATTAAATTAAATGAAGTACACTTTTCTTCTCACTTTCTTTTAAAAACAAGAGCTATTTCTCTTAAGTATTAATTTCCTCTTGGCTATATACAGACTTTTCCCGTAATAGCTTTCTTCTGGCTTCTGATTGGCTAAAAGGGTCATCTGTTGTCTCGGTTTGTGCCTGCAAATTCGATTTCACCCATGCCAACCACTTAGTGTGCCCCGTCCCACAAAAATAATGAATAGTGCAAAATCACAGGAGAGCAAAAGGCGAAGAAAAGAGATCAAACGGATAACAACATCATCACAGTAAATACTATTTTCCAACTGTCACCCAACGTGAGTAAAGATCCCTTTGCATGGTGGCTACAATTTCAATACAGGAGGGGTTTTATCTTTCAAGTGCAGCAATATGGGTGTGTTATTACCGCTGTGTTCCCCCGCATTGCTGCTTTTTACCTTCTTCTTTGCCTCTGTGCCATATTTCTTCCAAGCCCCATCAGTTCTTCTGATACCTCTTTTTTCTTCTTGGCTTCCTAACGTAAAAAAAAAGAAGAAAGTTTTGATTTATGGCCAACGTTTGCCTCCCTGCTCCATCTAATTTTATATTTAAAATAATCTTCCTCTGGCCAAGATGCGCCCTCCCACCAATTAGTTTTTCACTCTTAGACGTACAGTCCATTTGAAATTGGAGGGTTTGGCAGTGAATGTCAAGGTCAGCCCAAAAAGAACACAAGACACAGAAGACATTGTAGACCTAGTTAAAAAACTGGAGCTCCACATAGGAAGTCCGCAAGGTAGTCTGTCTTGACCCTTCTTTTGCATTTACATGCTGTTTTTATGAGGGTAAAGTAGCATGAATGGCCTATACTTGCACAAACCCTGACGCTTCATTCATACATTTGGGATCTTGATGCAGAGCCACAGGCAGCCTTATGTCATTGCAAGTTTTGCACAGAGACGAGTCAATATTTAAACGCGCACATGGACACAGGTTACCTGGAGTACGGCGAGCCTGAGTAATGCAGCCGATAGGGACGCTTTTACTAATGCAACGCTGAGTCACTCATGCTACATGAATTTCTTTGACACTTTCCTTTCAATTCTGTCCAGTTGAAAAAAACCCCCATCTCTTTAAGGAACCATGACATCCTTAAAAATAGAACACTGCATTTTAGAACCATTATTTAAACGCCAAAACAGGATAATCGCTCCCCAAATCCAATGCGATCAAGGGAAAATATAGTGAGATTATAATTTATAGTTATTTTAAGGTAATATAGAGTTGCCATCCTATATTTACTAACTGAGAACAATGTGATAGTCAATTATGTACATTTTATTTATGGGTATGTATTTATAGGCTGCTGGTCTGTAAAGTCGTCACCTAGGTGTTTGTTGTTGTTCGTCTTGTGGACAGTATCTTTGAAGTGCTACTACTTACTCATTTTTGAGCTAGGTATTTAGAAATGCAGCAGCTATGCAGCAAAGGTCAGTATCTATCGATCTATGGAGCTTGAGACTTTATTTTTCGTGTCTGGACTGATTAATTAAGTGTGGATTACAGTTAGGAGTTAGCCAATAGACTGAAGCCTTCTGTAGTTTTGGAAGTTGCCAGTAGACAACATGCACTCACAGCATGCGGACTTATTGGTCCCCTTTTTTGCTTGTAGGTCGCCAGTAGGCCTACAGACAATACGTGGGCACGGCCTTAAGTCTTTAGTGCAATGTGGCTTACTCCTTTTACAATTTTTGCAAGTTATTCTCCATTATTTTTGTGTCATTATGCTTTTATTTCTTCTTTAAGATAATCGACTATAGAAATAACTGTTTGTGGCCAATGTTGCTCACGTGGTTGTTTCTACCCGAATCTAATGAAACCACAAAAGTGCCCTAAAACCATCCGGCCAATCACATGACGTCCACCTTGCCTTGCCAGCTCTCTGTTTTCCCCTCCACTCTTTTTCACCTGCAGCCAGTCATGTCTTATTGGGGCTGCTGAAAATAAAGGAACTATTTTGGGGAAGAGAGAGAGAGGGCGGGCCAAAAAAAAAAAGCCTAGGGCCCTTCTTCTATTCCCTTCCCCCCTTCCTCTCCCTGGCAGCTTTAATGTGACGCTGCGAAATGAAAGGGAACGAAATGGTACATATCGGCGGATCACAATACGGGAACATGAAAGTACATGACGGGAAATGTGTGACTTTAAATAACAGCATTTTAAATCGGTGTTGCGTGTAATTCGGTAGCTCACACTGAGATGGAAATAGAAAGCCAGGACAGGAAAATATCATCAGAAAGACAAGCGGTAGAGAAGTGAGAAGACATGTCCGGTTTATTTATAAAGCAGCCTTCTCATTGCCTTGAGAGAATCAGTGACACATGAGCCTGAATCATATTAAACATATTGCTATTGCATTCTAATTTGATAACACATACATTTTATTCAATTAGGTTAGGTTTTTGATTTTGATACATAATAAATTAGGGGGACCTCAATATGATTGGGAACCTTTACATTTTTCAATTTTCCTGCTGAAAGTCTGATATTGTGTCTTAAAGTTGACATTTTGCCGTAATATCTGTAGATAGTGGTGGAAAATTGGAATTTTGTTAGGGCTTTTCGAGTGGATGGGTATGTTTTCCTTGTGTATCCTGTCCGCATGATTGTATGCGTTTCACCTTTTGGCTCTCCTTCCCTCGTGTGACCCAGCTGTTTGTGAGTGGCATCAATTTCTTTCTGTGTATTCAAACCCCGTTTTTGTACATCCTTGTGGGAGTATTGCTTCTTCTCGCGAGTTGTGTTTGTCTGTTAGTCTTTTTTCCCCCAGTTTTTATTATTTGTAGGGTTATTTTGTCAAAACATCCCAAGTTGTGCACCAGCACTTAACTGCCCGTTTCCTGCTCCTGGGTTGCACTCCACTCGGCAGTCGAGGCGAAATCATACCACAAACAAAAAAGTATTTCACTTTCAATCGCCGTTAACGGCAGCCAACGAGTTAAATTTTTCCATATATGTTTGTAGTAGAAGTCGCACCTAATTACAAGTGGCACTGCCAAAAAGGACAGCTGAGAGGGAAACGTCTACTGCCATCCCTGGCAACAAATGAGTTTGGACGTTGGGAAGGGAGGACAAAAAGGCGTGTGAAGAAAAGAGGAGTGTTTGCTTGTCAGAGAGAGAGAGAGAAAGAGAGAGAGAGAGCGAGAGAGTGAGAGAGAAGGTGGGTGGGGGTAAGTGGAAGAGGAAGAATGAGGAAGACGAGCCTCTCTCCACTCCGGTCCCAATCCAAGCACACATGCGGGCTCTGCTGATGAGGCTCTACCGCGGTCATTCAGGTCGCTTCGGAGGCGCTCCATGGAAACACGTCGACCTCACTCCCACCACCACCACTACTACCACCATCGCCGCCACCGCCACCAACAACAACAGATAAACAAACAAACAATCGAGGAAGCCGGGGGAACCAGAGGAAGAGGAAAAAAGTGCCCGTGTGCATGGGAATCTAGACTGGTGTGCCCCCCCTCCAGCACCACCACCACCGACACCACCGCCACCCCCTCCTCCTCTTCTTCTTCCTCCTCCTCCTCCTCCGACTTGTGTGCGCCTTCGCTCGGGGGCTCCGTCCGCCGCCTCGGTGGTTATAAGAGGAGCTCCGCTCGGCTCACCTCCACTCGGATCGTCTCCACTCGGATCAACTCGTACGGAAGGTAGGAACTTTCCCCCCTACTCTGCTTTTGGGCTGATATCAGACAGAAATGGAGCACCTGGTTGAGCATCTGAGTGCGCAAGACGCCGGTGTAGCGACACCCCATTGGCTTCGGGCGTCCGTATTCACTCGCGTCTTTTGAGCAGCAGTGGCAATTACGCACGCTGATCACGTCCCTGTGCCTTACCCCTCTTTTTTGTTTTTTTTTAATTGAGCTCCAAATTGGACCCCCGCTGGATAGGAACAAACCGCTGATGCACTCAGGCGCATCTTAGGGATTTTTTATAGTACTTCAGCATGAAAAATGCTCAGATGATGCTCTTTTTGGAACATTCATGGCCCATGACTACTTCTACAATGCGGTTCCATCACTTTCAAGGCATTTTCTTGTTTGTTTTTAAGATGTATTATTAGAACAATTCCCAGGTTGATTTGACTCCAATAAAGTGTGCCAATAGAAATGAATCATCTTGAAACTTTCATTGGGCAAATGACTATTTTTGGGTATTTAAAAAAAGGAGACTGCACCCTAGTGATATAATATTGACAAAATGATATATAATTAGATAATAACATCATCAGTAAAATGCACCTTTTTTGTCAATGGCATCAAAAGTTTTTACTAGCTGAACCAAAATTTCACTTTTTAGGTCAAATAAGGCGCAATATTTGTTATAGAAATGTAGAAATATGGCCTGCATAACCCATAAGGTGGTTTCCAACTATGTGGTTGCAAGATCCCACTAAAATTTTTCTTAAAACAAATTATTATTTTGATTAAAAAAATAGACAACACCACTAATGGTTGTGGACCCCAATAACAGTTTATAGGGTTTTTTTTGTTATTTTTTAACAACCATGGACGCCCAATTTCCCCCGAGGCCTAGCTGTAAATATTAATTTACGACTACCATTGACGCTGCTAGATGTCCAATTCATTGGGAGGCGCGAATGAAGAATGACCAGTCAATGCCAATTGATTTCTTTCAACCAGGCAAATCAGATGAATGACGGCTGCTAACCTGCCCAGCCAAAATGGATTGGTCATCTAGCAACCTCAATGGCAGCCAAAGTGTTAAATAAGGGTTATACAACTGCATTGAGATTGGAAAACACAGCACGGTCCTCAGTGGAAACGCTGCTTTCATGTTGCCAATGACTCGGAAGGTTATCACAGCATGCCCCCCAGTCGTAAAGATCCCCTAATGGTCGGCGCTCATGCCGAAATGATCATAATGATGCAGTGCGGTGCTGCGTATGACAAATATGAGACAGTTTGCTTCAGCAGAGACGCTTGTTTGAACAGCTTTGAGCGCCTGCACCATGCATACAACTGTGGTGGGAGGAACCCTGCTGTTTACAGTAAATATGGATAAAAAAGTTTAGGGATTGCATCTGTTAATGGATACCTGAGAAGGCGGGACAATGACTGGTCATGAGATACTATTGAATGGCTTTTTAAAAGGAAAAACTGTTTTATCTGACCATGTTCCAAAATAATTGACTGATGGGTAGCTATCTGAACAGGAGTGCAGTACTGGTAAGCATTTATCGGAAATCGATGCGCCGTACGTTGGACGTTCATCATCACGATTAGTGGCCATGTAGCAAAAAATGAAGATGGATGAAGTGGTCTAGTGAGTGGCTGGTAAGATTCCTTAGCCAACAGTTTAGGTCAAAAAGAGCCCAGAAAAACACAGTTATAAATGTGATGTGAATCATGTGAAATACCGATTATCCTTGATTGTAGCAATGCTTTATGAGAGTTCAGCAATTTATTAAGCAACAGTTTTATTTATCAGCCCTTCGGCCCACTACAACATAGTACATACATGTCCCAATAATTAAACACATTCCTCATTCAACATCTGTATGTGTAATTGTATGCAAGTACAACCCCCCCTATTCCCCCCTTGCTTTTCTATAAGTCGCTCAATGATGTAGTAGAACACGCACTCTCGAGCCACTGATGCTCGCTTGCTAAATAATGGATGCATCCAAACACGCTTACATATGAGAAATGAGCACGCTAAAGCAATAGCCTGTCTAATATATGGCTTGTTGATGGAATTGGTTTTCTCATTGGCTCTGAGTACATGTGACGCAAATGAATTGATGATTGGTGAAAGCAACAGTGTGCTTTCATACAGCATTTATGCATATGTGCAGAACTACTGTTGTGATTGGATTCATGCATGCCTATTTCTTCTCTCTCACGATACAATCCACGCTTACATGCAGGATTATTGTAGTACTGTGTACCAGATCATGCTTCAATGTCATTGACCACAATAGAGGTCACATCTATTTTGCCCTTTAACCCCAAACTTTGAACTAATATGTTTATGTTTTTGTAACTTTTTCAGATCTCAAATTGAAACTCTTAATAATGTTCCGCACCTTTTTATCAGGTCAAAACAGGTAGAAATAGAAGTGTGACTCCATTTTACCAGTTCCGAAAAAGTACAGGGATGTCCCTGGAACTTGAAATATAAAGTATTATGTGTATGAATCAGTAACTAGTCCTTTTGAAGAGAGGACCGCTGTCTCTTGAAAAGCTTGAAGTTCCTCAATGCCAATCAAGACCGCCAATAGTGTTCCCGAATAACCTTTTGCAGCTATGACTAGACCTTGAACCGACTAATAATTACATCTGTACACTATTTTTAGCGTGTGTTTACCCTCCGAGTTGCTGACCACACCGTGATCATTTTCGGAAGCGCCGGCTATAAAAGAAAAGATGATTAATGTCGGATCTAACCACAGACGCGTGTTAAGTCCAAATTGCAAGCCGACACATGTTCACGTCACGAAATGAGACACCACGGGTGCCCCTTCTGGCCTTCCAAAATGAAATACCCACACTGTGGTCCTCTCATTAATCGAATACTGTGTCCTACTTTGCTGCCTTGGACACTTTGTTTTGATTTCATTTGGCTCTCCTCACCGTTTACATTCTCTTCCAATGTTGCCAAAGCTTGAAATGTTTCATCATCCGTTCGCGAGTAGCATTCGCTTGGATCTTTCGGGTCTTTTCTGACACACGTCACCCCCACCGAGAAGCACCGATTCATCATGCGTAATTCCCTACTTTTTTTTTTTTTTACGTTGGCGTTTTGGCAGAATTGAATGTGGATGTGCAACATGTTTTTGGGTTTTCTCACTTTATGGCTTGTTTTGCGGCAGCCTCAAGGTAGTAAAGTTTTGACGGCTTGATGGAATTCGACTCGCTTTCAAAATGTTGATGGTAAACTTTAATAGCATTGTCGCTAGAGTTTGAGACCACCGTGTCAACCTCAGGAGTGTATAGCGAGTCAAACATGCGCCTCACGTTTTGCCCCTTTTATGCATCATCTGGCTTTACCCCCCCACTGGGTTCCTCTTGAACGCGAGCCCAGGCTTTTTTGATGGCGACTCACGGGGGATATTATGAAACGTGATATTTCAATTAGAAATCAATGAAGCTGCCAAAGCTCAGTGGGCCAAAGCTGGCTGGTCTTAGCCACACGCGCACTTGATACCACTAGCTGCTAATGCACAGTTATATTCCCTTTGTCTATTGATTCAAAGCTCCTCATTTTTTGTTGTTGCTGTGTTAGGACTCATTCTCAGATAATATAATAGGTCATTGTTTCATGGTATGCCTAAAATTTATTCAAAACTATCAAAGGGTTAATACTTTTTTTCCCCTTTTAGGAACATAAAATCCAAATTTATTAAAATATAAACTTTTGTCTAATTTTGAAGAAAACTAGATACAATTGAAATGTCATATGAGCTTTAAAAACAGAATAAATAAAAGTCTAAAAATATATATATGATTCTTTACAATCCGGTAAAGTTTAACCCAATCAAAAATGTCTAATTATCATGTGACAAAATTCTGAAATCCATAACTATAATGATGTAGCTAAATGAAAATACACAACATATACCTGTTTAAATCATTTTAAACCAATGGAGTGTCATTAGGTAACAAACAACGTAGACGACTAAAGCTATCACAATGGGTCCAGTCTGATTTATGATCCCATAAAAACTCTATCAAAGGCATGTTATTGCTTTGGTGGAATCTGAAGATCTAAATGTCCTGCCAGAAGCATTTTGCTACTTTTCAGCCATGACTACAGGCTGAGGTGCACTGTATTTTCCTATCAGAAAACAGGCGGTAAAGAATTCGTGGCCTTACTCTAACCTTAAAAATCTGAATAAATGTCCCTTGTATTGATGTGAACTAATCACATGTTAAATGCATGTTAGTCACATATCTTAAGTAGTGCTGCAACCTAAAACTATCATTATAAACAGAAACTGACCCATAGCTAACATATTTTTGCATTAATATTGATTTAGAAGTATTGCTTTTTCAATTGTTTTGCCTGCATTAATCTCTTCAATCATGGTTGCTATCTGCTGGTCAAAACATATTTATTAGCGATAAAGGTAAAATATTGGAAGAAAGCTTTCTATAGTTTTCCCAATATACATTGTCATATTACACATCACAAGTTAACACAGCCTGCATCACCGGAGAATATATTAGAAATATCCAATTCATGAGCCTTCTAACCTAATGAATGGGCTTCCACCTGTGAAATTGTTTGATTTATCTCATTACGGAGCTCTAGAAATGAACTGTCAGACGAGTGACGATTTCTTACTGTAGGAATCCACGCACCAGAACAATGCGGTCATTGTCATCCCCAATAATCATGTTTAAAGTGCAGCAGTGTGCCATTAAATAACCGGCAGAGGGATTTGGTTGACTAGTATATGGTTGTCTTCAGCCCTTTGCTTGGTGGGGGAAAAGAAGGGAAAGAAGCAAAGTCCCTTAAGTGAAGAAAGGGGATGAAAAATCCAAAGCACGCTGAATTATTTATTGTCTGAAATGCCACACAAAGCCGGGTGTGACCGCAAAAGGCAAGGAGCCGCTGACAGACCAAGACGAGAAAATCCTCGTTCCGGAGTGACGTTTCATTTACCAGTCATACAGCCGTATCGCTAAAAAATAATGAGATTAATGCCTGTATTTATGGAGCTGAGAACATTGTGCACTAAGCCTTCATTGCACTCTTTTGCTGCTACCAACAAGGCTAGATTTCCCAGCCATTTCAATGGGAAGGTTGGCAGAAATTGTGTTCACTCAATGCCAGTCAGTTCAACTGGTTTTGATGCAAAACGTGCCTTTTACATTTAACCATAATAAGTGTCAAATCAATTAGTTTGAAGTCAATTTTTATTAATTTGCTGCCATACCACTAAGTTTAAATGTCAATGGCATTTAAAGAGTTAATAATGACATGCAATGACCAAAAATGTGATGTATGTGGAGCCAGGTCTTTTTAATGACCAAGAATAATCACATCTCAGATGAAGGGTTAATGGAAAATAAGTTTTAGAATTGCCTGGGGGTGAAAAATAACAAGCACAACTTGATTAGGATTATTTGCACTGTGCTAATTAATGCACTGATTACAAATAATATGTCTTTTTTAAATGTAGGGTACTGTTGTTAATGGCATGGCAGCAAGAAAAGCAGGAAAGTGCTGATGCAGTCATCGATATCTAGTTGTTTAAAGGGTGCTACAGTGTGACGTTTAATTATTTCGCAAATGAACGACGCTATCCGGGTCGGCTTTGTTATTGATCGCTCCCGTAAAGGATTTAAGTGCATGATTGTGGAAATGAGCCCATTAGAGATTTGTGGATGTCTAAGTTCATCCTTATGTTAGCATGAATACTAATCCAAATGTTACTTTTTCTTTCTTAAATTGTGCCCATGTTTTTCTTGAAACCTCTTGATATGAATCACTTTAACAAATCTCATTTTAGTTATTTTTGAAGCTGTTAGAATTGAATTTATAAGCAACATTGCGCTCCATTTCATGAGACATAATTAATCAACAATCCCAGACCAATTTTTACCAACCGCTGAATCGATTATCATGTTTATCCTTACTTCTTATCCCCAATTCAATTAGAACACTCTCCCGTTGAGCCGGTACATCTCTCTGAAGCATACAAACAGGGTATCTTGTTTGTTTCGTCCGCACAATAATGAGCGTGGCATCGAGCGGTGTTTAAAAAAGAAAAAAAAATCCACTTGAACAGCCCACTCCTCCATTCATTGTTTAGTTAATCACAGGGAAAAATGCCATAGCTACAGCTATGTGTGGTCATCCAATGCAAGTCATGATCTGTTTAATAATTAAGCAATTAACCAAGCAGTGTAAAGTTGATTGGTTTTATAGCTGTCGTTCAGCCAAGAGTTCAGACAACTGCTTGGAATGAAAGGATGTGACAATTGTTGATCATATGTCTATTAGCTTCTTAAATTGCCATTAGGGCTGCCACAAATGATTATTTTGATAATCGACTAATTAGTTCACATATAATTGATGCTATTTACAGTTCATATTACAGAAATCAGAGAAAATTTACTGTATTTCTTCTATTAAAAAAACTATTTAAAATTATTTTAGGATTTATTTGAAATAGCAAACAGAAGAGATGATTTAATTTGGGAGTAATGTGACCAAAGGTATAGTATATACTATAAAAGTATAGTGATGCTTTGAATTTGGCTGCTTAGACATTAATTGGAATCTCCTCTATTTTACTATATATTTTAATTCATTATCAATTTATATGTATGTTTTTTTTAAATGTGTGCATATATATATATATATATATATATATATATATATATATATATATATATATATATATATATATATATATATATATATATATATATATATATATATATATATATATATATATATATATATATATATATATATATATATATATATATATATATATATATACACACACATTTAAAAAAATGAAAAGTATTAAAATCATTATGTCGGTCTGATCATTATTCTTACGTAAGGCAGACATAACCAGCAGCCATCGTGGTGTAAACAGCGGCCGTTTGCCTACCGCTTGTAAATTCCCCTCTACTACGGCAGCGTTTGTTATCTTGCCGGCCAGATTGAAAACACAATTTTGAATCACCGCCAGCCAAAGGTGTTTATGTTGTATCCTCATTTACTCGGCAAACTTCGTTACAAGTCAGCCTGAAAGGATTATTGGGAACTCTGGGTAACCAACCGTCCCACAGACCAAAGAGTAGAGGGAAAAAAAAACTTTCCTTGGATGTTGAGAAATTCAAGTTTATCTTTGGTGGGGTTATTTGAACTTCTTGCCCTCAAAGCGCAATACAAACACCTGAAAGATAGCTTATGATGTTTGAGCTTCTGCTCTTGCCTCCCAATGAACTGCAGTACACATAAACCACATTAATTTTGCAGAGGCTAGTCTTGAAATATACCCAACCAGATAGGGGTGAAGAAAGCTGGTTGTCCCCTTATGGAACAGAAGGTTATTGATATGCCACCAAAATTTTCCAGTAGAAAATTGGCTGCCAACACATAGTTGCTCATTCACCCTCAAAATGAATTGTATGTCACTGGCAATCAATTCCTCTGAGTTTGAAATAATTGGACAAATATGTTTCCCAAATTGTCAATGTATCTGGTCCTATGTTTTTATGCAATTCACAAAATTTATACTACCAATTGTACCAATATGGTTTGTGTATAGTGTCTCACTCACTGTATGTGTTACTAAAAATGTTTCCTGTCCTACTTAATGAATCAATTCTTGTTTATTTTCTCCCCTTTCCCCAGATTCAGCACCATCATCTATAGTCGCCTCTCGTCTCCAGTCCGGGCGTCAACATGGCTCTGAAGCTGTTGGTCGTGGCCCTTGTCCTGCTCGTCAGGCTTCAGCCTTTGCTCGCTGGCGCTCCTCCCGAGCCCGGCTTAAGCGGATCACTGCCAGCGGTGTCTCCCAATAAGACGGAATGCGGAAAGGCGGAAGAGTGCACGCCCGGTGTCTTGCTACCAGTGTGGGAGCCCATGAACCCGTCGTTCGGCGACAAAGTAGCCCGGGCGACGGTGTACTTTGTAGCGCTGGTGTACATGTTCCTCGGCGTTTCCATCATCGCCGACCGCTTCATGGCGTCCATCGAGGTGATCACCTCCCAGGAAAAGGAGATCACCATCAAGAAACCCAACGGCGAGACCAGCACCACCACGGTCCGCATCTGGAACGAAACCGTTTCCAACCTCACCCTCATGGCCCTGGGCTCCTCGGCTCCGGAAATCCTGTTGTCCGTCATCGAGGTGGTGGGCCACGGCTTCAACGCCGGCACCCTGGGCCCTTCCACCATCGTGGGCTCGGCCGCCTTCAACATGTTCGTCATCATCGGGATTTGCGTCTGGGTGGTGCCCGACGGCGAGACCCGGAAAGTCAAGCATCTGCGGGTGTTCTTTGTCACCGCGTCCTGGAGCATCTTCGCCTACATCTGGCTCTACCTGATTCTGTCGGTCATCTCCCCCGGAGTGGTGCAGGTGTGGGAAGCCCTGCTCACCTTCTTCTTCTTCCCCATTTGTGTGCTTTTCGCCTGGGTGGCAGACCGCCGCCTGCTCTTCTACAAGTACGTGTACAAACGCTACAGGACAGGCAAGCAGCGCGGCATGATCATCGAGACCGAAGGCGACCGGCCGCTTCCTTCTAAGGTATACTTGTCGCTCGTTTCACTTACACATTATAGACTTCAGAGCCTTATCTCGATAGTCGGGCTCTGTTTTATTTTTCTCGGCAGCTCCAGCCTTGTTTCTAACAGCCTTTACGTTTGGTTGTCTTTCCTATCAGAGATGTTTGTTACAGATGTCACATTTCAGCCCACTCGCTTCCATTAAAAATGACGTGCGCATCGGACACATGTAAACAACAGTAAAACCATAAAAGGGTGCAAAGACAAGAGAAGGCACGAGCCACTTTTATATACGCTCCATCCAAGCTGGCTTTCTCTTGGGTTGCTGTTTTCCAACTGAATACTAGCAAAATACAACATCCCAGCAGAGTGTAGGACTTTTTTTGGAAATACTTGAAAATGTTCTCAAGTTATACCAACTTCAGCACTTTTTCCATAGGTACTTTAGATTTCACTTTTAGGCTGAATTGCCCAGCTCTTCTTTTGTTCAACAAGTGTCCTTCAAGAAAGATAAATGAATGATAGTGTCAGGTGTAAAACTCCTGTCCTCGAATGGTAGAATGACCTCACACACAGCTCTGCCAAGTCGACTTTATGCCCACATTCCAGCATTTTGAAGAACTGCTCACTATTAAGACATCATAAAACTATCAGAAGACGATGCTTAGCTGGTGGACTTCATTTTCTTCATTCCAAAACGATGCAATAAAAGACAACTTTTAAGGTGTCATACTACATTTCTGGCTCTAAAACTCCCTTAAGGAGAAAATTCTTCAGTTGATCATATCTTCCTTTTACAGATTGTTTTGAAATGCTGACTTAAAAGTCACGACAAAAGGGACATGCCCTTGCTCCTGACCTAAAACTACTTTAAAGTCAATAATTGCCATGACAACTTAGTTCTCCCCATTCCAGAATAGCAAAAAAATGACGTTTGATTCAGTCTGAAAGGAACTTCCCAGTATTATTAGCTCTAATACTACTTTCACATGAATAATTGTAAGATCGATGCCAGACCCCACTCCACATTGGTGGTAAAATGCTGACGTTTAAGTAGTGTATAAGGCCCATACTTAAAAATTGATGTCTTGTGCATTTTAGTCAGCAAATATTCTACTTGGCGGGTTAATGTCACCAGTGAAAGCATGTTATTTTATGCTTTATAAATATTTCTTCCCTAATAGGGAAGTTTCGTACTAAAATTATCTAATAAAACAATGTTGTGCTCATTCAATGTTTCTTTGAGGCATTTTAGCTACCATTAAAGTGTTGTAATACAAAGAGATAAGAGCATGTAAACAAACCGGTTTTGCAGCCTCGGAGGATGAAGATTTTCGAATTGCGACGGCGTCAACTTGCCAATTTCCCTCAATTGCTAAAGGAAATTGTATTTACAATCACAACCTTCATAACCTTTCTATCCCTGACAGCTACAAAATGAGACAAAAAGCAAATGATGGATGCATTTATGGTCAATGAGGTCATTTCTCGGCAGCCATGCCACGTTCTAAGATTTTAGTGTGCCGAGCATAATTCAATGGCAAAATGACATCATCCATAGCTGAATAACATAATTGTGTCAAAATGAGTTAATGCTTGGTCTGGTGTTTCTCAAGGTGGACATCGAGATGGACGGCAAAATGCTCAATTCTCACGGCGTGGACTTCTTGGATGGCCCGTTGGGTTTGGATATCGATGAAAAGGACCTGGATGAGGAGGAGACTCGTAGAGACATGGCCAAGATTCTCAAGGAGCTCAAGCAGAAGCACCCTGACAAAGAGGTGAGGAGACATTTACTCGTCTTAAGGCATTTTCTTGTGCGTTTTCTTCACTTAGAGAGTAATTACGGATGTCTAGAACATCCTGTAAATTTAATGGTTACATTAATTTGTTCATATTATCTTGAACACAAACACATTTATGACATCTTTGACCTCATGGCTTAAAATGTAATAACATCTTCCCTTTCTTTCAAATATATGCTGCAAGTTTGTTTAACATTTCCTTTATTCATGGTGTTCAACACAAACATTCTTGACCTCTATGACTTTGCAATTAGACATCATGGTTCCCAAATGTAATCACCTCCCACGTTTGACATTACAAACTTTGATAATAAACCCACAAACATTCAAACAGACTTAATACACAATTTACAGGGAATTTAATACATCATCTGCCTTCTGTAAGTTTCCCCTTCTGGTGGATTTAAAAGCATTAAATTCTAAAAACAACAATGCTTTTTGACAGTAAAATTTTCAAACTTTAGTCTCTGCTCTTTCTTTTAGGAACAAATAATCTGACAAATTAACCACTCATTGAATTGATTTGCTGAGTGAATATACACATGAATAATAAAAAAAAAAGCAATCCACTAAGAGTAAATGCTTACAGTTTCCAAGATTGTAGGCCTGAATTAAGGAGTCGCAATCAACCCGGTACGAATGAGCAAGCAGTAATTCTATCATGTGTTGATGAATCCCGACATTAGACTCGCTCAAAGATTTAATAGCTCCATAAAACAGATCATGCAAGACTTTGTGATGCATTACACGGCTGTCTTAGCCGAACGTCCAAGGTATTACTTTCAGTTGTCGACTCTTAGGCTTTTATATCTCCCTCACATTGCTCGTCTTCTACCTTTACAAGCTCATCCGTGTCCCAAGATAGTCTTGTTTCCGATACGAGCGTGTCTGTGAGGTCGTCTTCTCGGGATGTTTTAGGTCCACCGGCTCTTTTTCAAATCATATTTGCTGACATGATACTTTGCTCTACCAGAAACTTTTATGACCAGACTTGTCAGAGGGGAATACATGGACGGCGTGAAGGAAAGAATCAGAATGATCTCATCATTCCTAAGAACTATTTTTCCAAACTGTTATCGGCCACACATTGATGCTTCAGAGTGGGGAATGTTTGAAATTGTAGTTGAGAAAATGCATACTCCAATTCTTGAAGCTTGATTGGACATTTTTCATCCCAATGAAAGGCCAATTATAGCTCAAATATTGCATTTTAAAACAGTTTAGGAATCAGCAACACAACTAGTCTCAACACAAGTAGACTGACAATATAACACAAGTCGTGTGCATCTTTGGTAAATCAAAGACTCCTGGGACTTGAGTGTTGGACAAGCACTATAGAAAATGTATGTATCCTTTGTGTGCATTGTGTCCAGGTGGAGCAGCTTATAGAGCTTGCCAACTACCAGGTACTGAGCCAGCAACAGAAGAGTCGTGCTTTCTACCGCTGCCAGGCCACTCGGCTTATGACGGGCGCTGGCAACATCTTAAAGAAACACGCCGCCGACCAGGCCCGCAAAGCCGTCAGCATGCACGAAGTGCGCTCAGACATTGGAGAAAACGACCCCATCTCCAAGGTGTTCTTCGAACCCGCCACTTATCAGTGTCTAGAGAACTGCGGCACGGTGGCGGTGAACGTCATGCGGCGGGGCGGCGACCTGGCCAAGACCATTTCCGTGGAGTACCGAACCGAGGACGGCACGGCCAACGCCGGCTCGGACTACGAGTTCACTGAGGGTATGGTGGTGTTCAAACCCGGCGAGACGGTCAAGGAGATCCGCGTAGGGATCATTGACGATGACATTTTCGAGGAGGACGAGAACTTCTTGATCCACTTGTCCAATGTCCAAGTCCTGACCTCAGAGGGCGAGGAGCCCACGGAGGACGAGTCGGCCAATCACGTGGACTCGGTGGCCTGCCTGGGCCTGCCGGCCACGGCCACCGTCACCATCTTTGACGACGACCACGCAGGTATCTTCACATTCGAGGAGCCTGTGTTTCACGTTAGCGAGAGCGTGGGCACCATGGAGGTGAAGGTCCTAAGGACCTCAGGCGCCCGCGGTGTGGTCACACTGCCCTACAAGACGGTAGAGGGCACGGCCCGTGGCGGCGGCGAGGACTTTGAAGACGCTCACGGGGTGTTGGAGTTCCAGAACGACGAGATCTTGTGAGTACCCGCGTTAACGTGGATGTTATGGATGAGAATGTGAGGTATGATGTGGTCACAATGATGGTTTGCTCAACTTTAGCATCTTCCTTTTTCATTTCTGTCAATGTGTCTACTCTTTTGCTATTTTGGTTTCCGCTGCTTTGATCTGATGATGTTGAAGTATTCACATGACTTCCAGTTAGACTTGATTTGCCAGTTTTGCAACTTTGCGTCAGTGGTGGAAAGGAATGAAATGCATCGTGTGCTACCAGTGTTACCTTGATTGTTGACTCCTTGCCAAATCCTTTTTCCAATAATTATATTACTCCCCAAGTTTGATAATTCGTTTGAAAACTACAAAAACAGTAAGAAAATACGAGTATGAAAGACAAAAATGTGGATATTAATTGTTGTTGTTTTTACTTCAAAATTATTCATAGATATGTGATGATGACCAGTTGAGAAAATGAATCACTTTAGTATCATATTATTTTATCAGAATATACATCTTTTTGTTTGCTTAGTATGAAACACACCACACAAGCATAAGAAAGTGCATATTTTTAACTCATTCACTGCCATTGAGGGTGACATACGTTCAATCCGTTTCACAGTTCAAATGGATTAGGCGTGTTTCACTGTCAAAGACAGCTTAAGAACCTAAAACAATTAGCATTCCGGCAATTATTTGGACAACATTTCAACATATTAAAATAGTGGTTGCGTATAATAAACCAGTCAATGACGTATCGGGTAATTGCGAAAGCCACACCTAAGAAAAGCCTAATGTATGAATCAATTTAGGTGTTTTTGCTTTCTCGCAGCTGTGCTTTTAGGATTCCACAGGGCCTCTGTTTTAATCTTCTAAGGGTTGTTATCGATCGCTGGCTTTCTTTGGCGCTCTGCACGCTCAGCAGGTTTCGGCCACCGGTGTGCTGCAGGGTTAAAGATGTTAAAAAAACAGGATTATTTGTTGCTGGAATCTTAATCGGTGGAAAATTTAAAGCAGACGACTTTAATGATAAATCACGCAGAGACCACGACTGCACTGAGAATGGAGCAATCGATCGATAAGCTCGTCAACTTGACTGGCGCTGCATGCTAACCCAGGTTTTCCTGAGCACTGCAGGGGCAATCATTAACAGTCAGGCTCTTTGTTTTAGCTACTTGCAAAAGGAAAACCTTGCGTACAACTGGATGTTTCACATCATGATGCAGACGTTTTGCCTCCGTTTGAAACTGAGCTGGATCTTTGGAATATTTTTAGTGAACCAATCAAGTACTATATATTCATGCCAGTACTGGGGGTAAAGTTTTTTTTATTGCATTTTCCCATAAGCTATATTTCAACCGAGGCAGCCACAAAAGCTGGCAGATATTAAAGACTCAACCTTATTTTTGTCATTAAATGTTTGTTTTCTGTAAAAACGCTCAATTCAGACCTCCTTCCCCAGTGGTTGGCGGTCTTGTCTGTATCGTAAATCAACGTTTGCCATTAAGCCCTCCCGCCCTGCCTTTTTCTCTTTCTCTTGTCCGTCGAGGCTTTACTAGTCTGCAATAAAGTTCACAGCGTTGAACTGATGGGCCTTTCGCCATGGCGACCGTTCGCTGCTTTACGGCCAACACGCAAAAACGCCTCTGACTATTTCGACCGATCCATGATTGGAGTACGGGCACGGTGATTATCTGTTTAAAGACTCCCGCTTGGACTGTTTTTCATGCTTCCAAAGCCCTAAAGATGAGCTACTGCTGCCCCCAATTACTGCACCATTCCTGATTCTATGGATTTAAGTTACCCCCCAGTGCATCACGGAGGTTACCTTACAGACCATTTCACAATATGGAAATTGCATGTTATTCTAACATGTATTTTTAAACACATTTAGTATCATATTTATTCATAAATAGAAATTAGGATATGCTCACCAGATGTTTCTTTTTCTTGATTAAAAAAAGATTAAGCCACCCCCCCCCCCACTTCAAATAGATTGGACATCTACTCGTGATAAACTAATTGGATTGGATGTCTAAAGATTAACATAGGAAATTAAAAACTATAGTTACTATCTTTCTTTTCCTTTTTTTAATAGTTTTGATGAAAATGAAGAAAAATAACAAATTGAGGGAACATTTTATATATATTTGTGTTGCTGAGAAAATTTTTATTTTATTTACTTAATTTTAAATTATTACTTTTTAAAACAGTAAAAATGCTGCATATCCTGATACATTTTGAACATTAATATAATGCGTTTGTGCTGTAACGTCAATCGTCACCCCAGAAAAATGCTACTGCTTTAAATCCTTCAAACTGAGTACACACATCCACATTTAGTATCCATACACACACAAATGGAGAAAGTAGCTGGTGAACACGCCTCTGAGAAGGCCAATCTATGCTGTTTACTGGAGTGTGAAGTCTGCTGTATGTATGTGTGCCTGCGTGTGTGTGTGTGTGTGTGTGTGTGTGTGTGTGTGTGTGTGTGTGTGTGTGTGTGCGTGCATACCCGTGTAGGAGGGAACCTCATTTGAATCTACACCGCGTTCCTCCTGCCTGCTTATGGAAATTGCATAAATGGCGCAGTAGAATGTGTGTGTGTTGTGCTTGTATCTGGAACCGAGTGCATTTTCTAGTTCACGAGGTCAAAAATGGACTCCGGGCAAAAACATGGTCACTCGTCATATTCGTGTGTGCTGCCATTAGGGTGAAGATATTAGCGACGTCACTAATGAATCCGAGTAACAAGCCGCCAGTCCTTTTCGGTGTCTAATTTCAATTTAATAAAATGACCCACTTTCAGTACCAATTCCATCTGGATTAGGTTTTATAGAAATAGAAGCTGAAATGTGCCAAGAGGTGCTCTCGATAAAAGCATCCGTCAAGAGAGGTCAGGAGTGGTAGTAAGACTCCTGTCACAAAACTGCATATGCACTTCAAGGTGTACATTTAAACACAGTAAAAATAGAAAATGTGTCGTAGAAAACATTTTTTCCCAATGCGTATGCTCACCAGAGTCCCTATTAGGTGACATGAACCCTATCAACATGAAATATTTTCAAAATTGTTACACTTTTGTAGAGAAGGATATTTATAAATGATATATGCCTGCGAGAATTGTTATATTGTCAGTCTACATACATTTAGCATCATTGTCATAGCATTTCTAGCACTGAAGTCACTTGGATTTGTCATTGAAATTCATTTGCTACCTCTTCTTATATTGATTATTGATTTATATATTCCATTTACTTAGCAGATTATTTTACAGTTGTTCCATTATTCATTCACTTTAGATTTCTGACTACATGCTTGTGCTGCTGCAACACCTAAATTTCACTTACAGGCGATCAATAAAGAATGATCTTATCTTATATCTTGACATAAAATCGCCCATTTCGTCATAAGAGTCTTTCCCCCCAACTCACATCATAACACTAAGCGATAATTTAGTGAAATTGATGCAAAAACTGCAATCTTGAGAGTTCAAATGGCACCATGGCTGTCATTTGTAATACCGGCATTATTACTCTGTTGTTTCACCCCGGAACATTACAAAGATGAAGCCTGGTTCCTTGCTCTAACCAGATCATAACAGTCCAAATGAAAAATTGCAAAGAAACACCACACCATCCATTTATCACCTGCCCCATCATCTCCTGCCATTCAATTCAACTACACACCCTCTCTTGAGCTATCTCTTGTTTTACCTAAGCCAGAAAATCAGGTTAAAAGTCAGCCTTGAGCTGACTCTATTTTGAAATAGCCTAAGGTTTTTTTAGTGTGTTTATTTTGGCATTCATCTACTCTTCCTGGGAGGGACGTGCCATGACAGTCTTCCGCCCGTTCACGCGTGATTGACTTACAAATCACCTCGCCGTCCAACACAAAAGCGCCGACCACATCAGTAAATCAACCTAGTAGAATAGGGCTTGAAGGCTTACTAATAGTTGTGCGCTGACACTGAGAAGGGCCTGCGTGAAATCAATGGGGGGGTAAAAGGGCTGATGGAATAGGTGCGGCGGAGAAATCGATTCCGAGAGACAGAAAATGATGAATACAGAGTAGAAAAGTCTAACAAGTGGTGGACAGAATAACATTCACTAACAAAATGGGCAGTAATATTCTTCAAGGATCCCTGGCACCAACCATTGGAAAAAACAATTTTGTTAACTGTATTTCTTATAATGATAATAAAGTGAAATCAGGACTATGGGTAGCTATGGGGTTAACCCACTTTTCCAGCCTCTTCTACCATCTCCTCACTTTCTGTTCTTCTTTCTAGTCTCTGCAAATGGAGAGCAAATCAATGACTGAGCTTTGTTCTTAAAAATAAGCTCCTTTTCTTCATCTTCTTCAGCTCCATCGCTGTCCTCCGCCTCAACTTGCTCCACTCTTTGTTCTTTTAAAACAAGCGACCCAACAGAACCAGCAATAAATCTGCAGTGATAGCTTCACTGCTCAATGCATTATATTATATTTCCTTAACCTAATATCACTTTCCATAGAGTGTTTACAGCACGTTGTTAGCATCGCATGCATACTTGGTAGGTGAATAACAACAGCAGAAGCGCTTTGTCCAAAAAAGGACAAGACCAGAAATGGACGCCGGTACAAACAGATCTGTTCCATGCTCCATAAGATAAAAGCACAGATTGTCTCATAAGATGAAAGCAAACTCCAGATCGCCCTCATTTGCGGCGGACTATATTTACATGTATTTTGCAAAGTGGGGAATATTCATGAGAAAGCTTTTGCTTTGTGAAACAAGTGCTTCTTGTCACTTTGTCAGCAGTACCATTCTAATAAGAACTCCAGGCGGAACATTGTCAACTGTGGTTGTTGGGTTATTAAGAAACATGGCTCGTAAACTATGGCAGGGGATTGGTGGGTGGTCCTCTACAGCCAAGTGGACACTGTGGAGGTTTTGCTACCTTAGAAGTCGAAGGAACACTTTCTTTTGTATCGCTCTTCATTAATAATGCTTGAATTTACATGATACAAGTTGATCAAGCATTGAGGAATACATTAGTACATGACAATAAAAATAATGATGATGAAACTATATAGAAAAACAAATTGAAATATCAAATAAAAAACTAATTTAATCAAAAAAAATGAACCAGAAGTAAGAACATGCTCAAATTAAATTAAAATCGGAACAAAGGATTCAAAATGGTTCAAAAAGATTGAAATGTGGAAAATGTTACATTTTTTACATTTAATTTTCTATATGTCTGTATTATTTTCTCTATGTACTTATGTATACCTCCTCCAAAGGCTTGTGTTAACTCTTCAACTGCCATTGAAGGCACTAGATGTCCAATCCTTTTGAAATAGACATCTACTAATAACAAACGCATTACAATTCCCAGCAGAAAAATGACCGGACGCCACACGATCGGACGTCTATTATCGTCAATGGGACTGAAATATTTAACTATAAAGGTTAAATCAGCAACTTTTTAATTAGTCCCCTTCTAAGCTGTGGAAGACTCGTGACTAATCAGCATGTGGAGCTAATATCCTTGATAAGGTTTCCTTTCTCTGAGAATCAGATAATTTGCATGCAGCTTTGCCTCGTAGATGAACTTGACATTTAGAGAGCAGTGGTGGCTATTTGGAGCTATTTCTACATGGATCTGGCATTTCCTCGTGGATGAAAGCACACAGTGAGTAAGGATGACCGAACGGGTACCGAGAAGCTCATTTGTGCCGCTTAGCGACTCCCATCACTGTAGTGGATCAGAGACAGAAGACTGGAGCTGGCGCTATAGATCTTCCTGCCGCAATCACACAGACACACACACACACATACACATACATTTGCTGCAGTGTAACCTTATCTGCCAGAGTGCCTCTGTGCGCATTCCCAGGCTTAGTGATTTGATACCAGCGGTGTTGAAGCTCAAATCTCGGAAGGCTACATTCATAGGAGTCGGAGGTGGAACCAATATGAAACCTGAGAGCTTTCTATGGTTAAAAACAAGGGCTTGTAACCTATGCGAATGAGTCAGTGGCACTCTGGGTTTGGCCTTTATTTTGTCGTTGTTCAGTTTTGGTGGTTGATTTGGTCTCGCTGTTCAAAGTTGGAGTGGAATTCATTGTCGAATCGAAGGTTTCAGATTTGGTGTTTGGTTTTTGAAGCGTTATGAAGAATTTTCCTCAAAGCTGGGTATCGTGACAGGCCTGTGTTTGCTGGGTAAAAGTTATCAAAAAGAAGAAGAAAAAAAAAACAAGAAGGAAATCCCTGGATTGGAGTTTAACCCGACAACTGATGAGGGTTTCCTCTTTCCCAACTGAAAATAGACGAAACCAGAAGTGTTAGTTGTGTAATAGCTCAACAAAATATATCGATATGACCTCAGACTTTTTAATGCATGACACTTTCTGGATGAAACGACGTCTCAAAAGTCAGCAGGCCCCTTAATAATAGGTTATTTTTCCATAAATTCATTCGAATATAAAAATAACACTTAGTATGGTACCATTCCAACAAAGAAACATGATTACCTTACATCGTAACTCAACTAAAGATTTAAAAACTTCCTTTTGATTGTTAAATCATCTGAAAAGGGTTTTTCAAGTAGTGTTGATGGACTTATTGTTTATCTGCCTTTTTGATTTTAGTAGTTTAACACATCTGTTACCCCCACTCAAGGCTCCACAGCGTTATCGCTTGCACATCAAAAGCGGACAGCTGGTGCATGAAATGAGTCTTAATTTTGAATGTTTGCCTCATAGTCTTCCGGCATACGCCGTAATTACAGCGCATACAGTCAGCCCGGGTCCGACACTTTTTACGAGTGCATCAAAGTGGGACCAAACCAAGCCCTGAAAGGTTTTTCGTCAAATATTAAAGCAGCAATGCGTCTCCAGTTTCTCTTCAATCAGCCTAGGATGGTCTTTTTTTAATTTATTTTTTCCTTCCGTAGGCGTCTCGACCGTATATTAGTCCGGATTGCGAGTGAGTGGGAGGGAATTACAATGAGAGCAGGTCTGTCCACAAAGAGATGAAAGAAAGCTAATGACGTTAAAGGTTAGTTTACTCGTGGGTGGCCCACACTTGGGTTGAGAGGTCAGCGATTCGGTTCCTAATACTACTTGAACCAAAATAGAAGAAAATTATTTTCTTTGAAGTCAATGGGAAGACCTAAAGACCTTTTGCGCTTTCCGCAGAAATTGCTTGGGTGGAATAACGCAAAGTGATTACGTTCGTAGCCACGTGGTAACGACGCATACAAAGAACAATCAGTGTGTGTTAGGTGCCCCGCTGTTTGGTGAAGGCGGTGGTTGTGATGCACTAAGTGTTTCTCAGCACACCTGTGGGGAAGACATCAATAGCTCGTGCTGACATCGGAAAAATGTGTCAGTTCATTTAAATATAACATTATAATGAATAGGAATATGATTTCATGTTTTCACAGTATGGAAAACTTATGGGTAACCGTGCTCACGTTTTTGGTTAAGTACGCATGTCTATCTCTCTATTTATACCTCAAGAACAAATAAAGAATAAATGAATAGAAAAAATACATAAATATTGATAAGCTAAAACATATATATGTATATATTTTGGTATTATATTTTTCCTTTTATCATATATTTATCATTGCCTTGCTTGTGCAAGACATCATAAAGGGAGGTAGTGCTCCCCTTCATAGTGGACTGCATTGGCTTTTGGTCCCCACTGGACCTTTTCTGGTTCACTTGTCGCCCCTCCACGCCAACCTCTCTCCACACCCTTCGCCTCGCGCCACTCGTTCGTCAGCTCGGCATTAACTGGGAAGCATTAACCGAGGAAGGGAGTGGGAAAGCAGTGGTGGAGGAGGTCCGAGGGGAAATGGAAAGAGCCACAGTCTTATTTCCATTGCTTCACCCAGAGGGAGAGAGACAGAGAGAGAAAAAGAGAGAGAGACTGAGAGTGAGGAAGCCGCAAGGAAGATGGCAAAGTGACAAACGTCTGGCCGTAAAGCAGAGCCAAGGCAAGGAGGAAGCAGGGAGTGCAAGATGTAATTAAAGTGATGATGACCGCCTAGCGAAGACTCTCTCACATTTGCACGTTTAAATCGTCATGTGTTTAATGTCCTAGTCACACTATCAAGAGGCCAGGGATATTGCATGCATTCAAATTTTGAAACGTATTTGTTCATTTTATGCAAAAAAAGTGCAAAACTGAACATTTTAGTCAAATAGACTCATCCATTACCAAGTTATCCCAAAATTACTTATTGAACTTTGTAACCTTTGACCTTAATGACTCCAAAATTGTACACATGGATTGATTTCCAGTCCATTTGAACTCTCCCATTTCACTTGGATTGGACGTCAACAAGTGACAGGCTCATTTTA